>NC_143389.1:17720277-18040277 GCF_980474605.1 Leiobunum rupestre
CGGGTTAGGCTTAGTGAGTTCAGAGTTCAAACTGATTTTAATTTATTTTCGATACTAATTAAATTAATTATTATTGCAATACCCATATGAACTCTGTGAAAGTATTGTTAATACTTAGATATTTATAAGATAGTATTTTATGATAAACAACAATCTTTACCTGATACACAGTGGCTGTCAATGAAATGTTAAGCACAAGGAATCCATACGTCTACTTTGAATGCTTGTCTTGCCGTATCGCGTATGGTAAGATCACTCTGACAGCCCCGCCTACGAGAGGAAAAATCCCCTCTGCGCGCGCTCCCCTCTCACGTTGTTGTTTGTTAAGTTAACATAGTGACGTCAAAAAAACCGCTAGCCACATCGAGACGAAAATCTGCCGCGATAAGCATTCTGAGTAGAGGTATGGATTCCTGTGAGCCCTAATATGCGAAACTATAAACTAAATTTGGTCTTAAGCAACTTATTAAAATGGGAAAACAAAATCACGTAACTACCATATTACAGCCAACTTAGATTCGGTAACTCGTTTTCATAGTTGGCCGTGCGACGGAAAAGAAAAAAAAATATTCCTTCCAGATAATGCCGACAGCTACAAATTATTTTAAATAATAATAATAAGATAATTTAGATGAATCGATCAGAATTTAAACCGCCATTAGCTAAATAAAATGAATAATAGTTCGTATTTCTTAGGATAGATGGCGCTGCAGTTCCCGACACGTGACTACCATCTTTTCATTCCCATCCCCCCTATACTTTATAGTTTCGCCTATTCCCACGTTAGCATGACAGTGACGCGTTAAAATTGTTGAGCAGCTTGGCTCCTTACCTTTCCACCGCGATATTTATTAAGCTCTGGTGCCGAAATCCAAACCTCGTTGGAAAGATAATGAAAAATAGAAATCCAATTTTGAAACTGACCCCGATTATACCACGGCTCATGCGGGCGGCAATTTCCCTCGGCTTCCGATTTCCCTAATCTTAAGTATTTGCGTGATGTCTTTGCAGGACCCCTATCTGCAAATTAGCAGCTCCTCGTCTTTTATAATCCCTGGCGCTTCAGTCCTAGCCTAAATATTAACTCGGCTCGCTCGGAGGAAATATTTCGAAAGCCAAGGCTTAGCGCCGGGCTTAACGGTATTTATATATATCGGTTGCCAAAGATAAACATTGAACGCGGCGTCGGCGACGGAGCTAATGCGTCGAGCAATTTGGCGCTGGAAATGGGCGAGTATTGATTGCGGATTCCTCAGGCCGCGTCCGATTTTAATATTCGCCGGAACACGAGCCGTTTCCTTCCGTAAATGTTAAAGGTAAAATGATGTTGCCGGCCGTTCCTTTAATGGATTAACTTTATACTTGGAAATTTATAACGAGCGAACTATATTGCATGGTTTGTCGTTTACGATATACTCGGAACATAAGTAACGTAATACCAATAAGTATGACAATTTACAAAAATTATCGTCGAACTGATTTTAAAGCTATTTCGAAATGTAGGTATTAAATATTAAGATTACCAACTTAATCAATTTTAATCTTTATACGGCCAAAGCTACAAATTTATTTTTAATCAGATTTACTCATACAAGGGTGTACTATTAATCAAGTAAATTATCAAGGTTTGGTTCGGCACAAAGCCCCCAAGTGTCCAAATATTGTAAAATTTACCACTACCAAGGGCGATAATATAACAGTCAGTTCGAAAAAGGTTCAGTAAGAAAATTCGCGACCGAAACGATTCTAGGGCCCAGGCTGTAGTTTCGATCGTAGCCCATTCGACCGAATCCCGTTCAACCGAATCCCATTCAATCGATTCCTGTTCGATCGAAAAACTCTCCAAATTGGCCGGATTTCAATTTATACTTTATGTGTTACCAAAACAATAAAATTGGGCGAAGTAAAACTGACGAAGAGCTGTTTTATTAGTTCAGTATGTACTAATATCCAAAAATTTCGTAGGAGGGATAAAAACAGGGGCTTTGGGTGGAGAACAAAAGCAGTCTATTTCCGGGAACCCCCTGTTACCTTACCTAACCTAACCTAACCTATCTTATACTACCTCCATGTGATAGCATGCAATGATCTTGTCCAATGCTTGCTAAAACATGAAATCAATGTCAATGCCGTGGTAAATATGTTTGTATTGTGATGTTTAGTAACGGCCAATAATTTGTATTTCGCCCCGAAAAAAATTACATTCTGTACTGGCATTGGCATGCAAACAATATTACATTTTTGAAAATACCGCCAAAACATTCCCAGTTAAAAACTTTTAAAACGGTCCCGTGAAGTGTACTATAGTCTGAAAAACATTAAAGTCGTCACGTACCCTGTTATATCCTTGAAACTCATAAATTCAGATATTTAAGAAAAATCATACCATGGCTATAAATTGAAATTGTTGCTAGAAAAATTCTTTCAAATGGGATTCGGTTGAATAGGCATACTCCGTAGTTTCTCCGAGGTAGCGCCTATGATCTAGGGTCTGCTACGGGCAAATTAAAAAGTCATAATGACGTTTTTACTTAAATAAACTTATCAAAATATAAGCAAACAATGCAAAAATTATATGACAATGCAAGTATCATTATTTTTAAAGTCAAATTTACGAATAACGATGAGGAAAAATTCAATGACGAATCAAAGGGGGCGTAGCGATAGTTTTCGGTCGCGAATTGGTATTATTTAATCAAAAAGGAGTGTCATACTTATGGTCGTAAAGTTACTTATGCTCAGAAGTACGATATTTACCTCTTAGAAAGAAGTATTAATCTCCCTACAACATTGTAAAACAAAAGTTTTTTTAAAGGTGCATCAATTCAGCCTTTCTCGGAAAAAGGGTATCCTGTTTGAGAGAATCCTGAAGGGTGCTTTGAAGAAACCCTTTTAAAAATGAAGGGCATTAAAGGTTCATTAAGCATACGAAATTTCGAACTGCCTCGTTGGCTTGACTGCTTTAAAGGGATCATGTAAAACCTACATAAACTATTCTATCGATTTCTAAATCAAAAAATAAGTTTTTAATACGAATACATTTTTTAATTAAATAAATTAAAATTTTCATTAATTAAATTAAAATTTTCATAACCTAAATTAAAATTTTCATTAATTAAATTAAAATTTGCATGAATTCAATTAAAATTTGCATTAATTAAATTAAAATTTGCATTAATTAAATTAAAATTTGCATTAATTAAATTAAAATTTGGATTAATTAAATTAAAATTTGCATTAATTAAATTAAAATTTGCATTAATTAAATTAAAATTTGCATTAATTAAAGTAAAATGTATCTAGTGTGTAATTCTCGGTAAATGAACAAGAATATTTATATTTATGGAGAATGACAAGGGTTGCCACACGTCAGGAAAAACCCGGAAATCAGGGAAAAGTCAGGGAATTTAAAAATGGGCCTAAAATGTCCGGGAATTTTAAGAATTTGTAAAAGGTCAGGAATTCAATTTTCTCTTGACACTTTTTGAAGGTAAATTTACTCTAGATCGATGACAAAATCTTTGATTATCATTTATTTCCTTGAATGTTTCGACATTTCAATAACCTTTTTACTGAAATATAAGGCCATTATAATTTCTTAACTTCTGATAAAAGTAAAATATAAAAAGTCAGGGAAAACAAGGAATAGTCAGGGAATTTGAATCTGAAAATTTTGTGGCGACGATTTTTAGCCCAGCTCCTAAGCCACCTCACGCTCTAGCCGTAAGCTCCTCCCCCCGAACAATATAAAATCAGCTCGGTATTTCATTGGTTCCTTAAAACTGACGTCTTCCGACGCGATTGAAGGCACAAATAACCTTTGTGCCTAGTAGAGTGTCGCATGGTTAAACGGAATAACTATATAACTTCATAAAAATTCCGTAATGGCTGTTCTAAAATAGGAGTCATGAAAAGCCTACGAACTAGGCGTAACGCCTGGCACCTCTAGCGGATTTTTGTGCCGTACTTCGAACAATCCGCCCATTAGGTGATCCTAATTTTCCCACTTGCTCACTTCGCTCACTCATATAGAAATAAACAAGTGCGTCGAGAGGGGGTAAAGGAATTTCAGTGAGCAAAATTCAATTTTTCTCACTGAATTTTAAAGGTGGTGTATCATGGAAAATTGAACTTCACTCACTGGGCTTTGAGGGAAAGGAAACTTGCAGGGGAAGTGAACGAAATCGAATTTTTATCACTATAGTTAATAAAGTTGAAATATCATTTCAATTTTACTCACTAGGATTTGTAAGTCAAAAAGTATTATTTAAGGATTAGGTATATGTTTCTATTTATTTAGCAATTTAGCTACCTATCAAATATTATTCTCTAGATGTTTTAAATGAAAATATATTCAAACCTTAATTCGTACCGTTTTCATTGTTAATACTCATTTTACATCGGTAGTATGTAGTCCCGTGGATTAAACAGCACAGATGGCATCTTTTTTTCGAAGTATGCAATTTATTCTCCTTTCATCAGCAGCGTTAGATTTGCATATTTCAACTCCCAAACCACAAGTTGAGTGTTTGGAGTTGACATTTCTTTAGCCACCAACACGTTTGGCGCTCGGTCAAGCAGTATCGACTATATATTTACGAATTTTGGATATCTTTAATTTTAGCTTTTACATCGGCTTTGTCGAAATCTGTTAGTTCTTCAAATGTCTCTGACATTGGGTTTTCATTAAGACACATTTCTTCGTCAGAGAGGTGTGAGAGAACATAAAATAGCCATTTTCGCCCACTTAGGGAATCTTTTGGTAGTTTTGCGCGTTTGGCTTTTAAAATGGATAGCATGTAATACACAACAAATGGTCCGCTGTCGTTGGGCCATTGCTTTGGACAATCTCTACTGGAAACGCGTGTCCATTGGTTCAGTACAAACGGAATTCTGGCTGGGTTTAACGCGAGCTCTGCAAAGCACAAACGTGTTTTAAAATGTAGCTGTATTTCACTGGGAGCGGTATTCAATACATCCAGGATAAATACTCGTTTAGTTTTAAAATATATCAAACCCAATAGCCAATTATCACCTACATTAGAAGGATCTCGCGGCAACAGAAAAACCAGAATTTCAGCATTTGATGATTGCACTTTATGGAGAAAGCTTGCGTTTTTTTTACATGTACTGATAAATATTTTTTTAGTTTTTAACGCTTTATAAATGGTAACAAAAATATCAGTACTTATAAGTCGGAAATGCTTTGTTAAATCTAATCTTTTTACTAGAAGTTGTATACATTTTTCTGATAAGATAGAATTGATAGAACAAGTTCTTTCAATGTTTTAGTAATTTTATTTCTCATAAAATCGTATTTCATACAACTAAAGCCTATATCCCATCTATTTACATCGTCATTTAATTAAACTAAATGTTCCGAAACCAGTGGCGTAGCTGAGAACTCAGAGCCCCCCCCCCGCAAAAATCTCTATGAGGCCCCCTATATAATTTTTTTTATGGTTAGCTGGTTACCCCCGAAGCTCTAGGCCCCCCTTGAAGCTCGGGCCCCCCCCGCACCGCGGGCCCTGCGGACCATCAGCTACGCCACTGTCCGAAACGTCGTTCGTACTCTCGGAATCAGAAATCGTTTCAGATAATTCAGGTGATTCCAATAAATTAGACATGGTATTTCCTACTTCTTTACATAATACTGGAGGTTCTGAAACTTCGTTCAAAGTATTTGAATTCGTTTCGCAAGGTTTAGATATTTCTTCTAAATTGATTAAAGAATTTTCCACTTCTTTAGTTAACACTTTAGGTTCTAAAGCGTCGTTCGATTTTTCTGAAATATTTCCAAGGAATTTAGTTGTTTTCGCTAAATCGGAAAACGTATTTTCTACTTCTTCAATCTCATTCGTATTTTCAGAAATCGTTTCAAAAATTTTAGGTTCTTTGAATACAGTAGACACTGATAACTTGAATGATACCAGCTCTGACATTTTGAATGAAGATTCTTCAGACAATGTAAAGGTCACATGTGAAGAAATATCAAATCTTCCTTTAGTTTTGCCAAATAACGAAGAAACTGTCGAAGACGACATTGGAAATGAATTAATTAATAACTTGAATGATACCAACTATGGCATTCTAAATTACGATTCTTCAGACATTCTAAAGAAAACATGTGACGAAATATTAAATCTTTCTGTTTTTTTGCCAAACCAGAACGTAAAGGACAAATACGAAATAAATGTCGGAGAAGACCTTGGAAATGAAGTATTTGAAAATGCGAAAGGTACGATAGCGATGTCAAATGAAAACTTGTGGTGCGTCGATTTTGCTAACTCTAAGCGCATGTCCGCTAGTGATTTCTTGCGAAACGAACATACCGAAACGATATCAAAATCAAGGTTGGAAACACGATGGGCAAATAATGTTTTAGTAGAAAATACTATAAATTGCTTAATTAAACGGTTTCAACTAGAGAATCATGTTCTTTTTATTCAAGAAGCTTGACACTATTATTAACAAATATTGGTATTGTTACAACGTGCTTAAAGATGGCGATGTGACTAATAAAGATATTTTGGCAGTTTTAATGTCCAATGATTGTCAGTTTTCTAAGCAAACACAAAGGTCTGGATCACACTGGCTCTTGGGCTTAGTTAATTTTAAAGGAATGAAAATTTACAT
This sequence comes from Leiobunum rupestre, assembly GCF_980474605.1. Taxonomy (NCBI): domain Eukaryota; kingdom Metazoa; phylum Arthropoda; class Arachnida; order Opiliones; family Sclerosomatidae; genus Leiobunum; species Leiobunum rupestre. The sequence goes on from NC_143389.1 coordinate 17,726,914, forward strand.
CCTTGATGGCATACACGTTGATGCAAAAGCCCTCCAATTACACTTTAAAACACTTATGTTTTGCAATGCTATCTTGTGATATCGCTAACATCTCATTCAACTCGAAGGAATGGTCATGCGTCTCCAGTAGAGACTGTCCGAAGCAATGGCCCAGTGACTGCGGACCCTTCGTGATTTACTACATGCTGTCCATACTTAAAGCCAAGCACACGGAACTACCAAAAGATTCCATTAGTACGTTCTCTCACACCTCTCCGATGATAAAATACAAACTATACCCCAAGTTCTTTGTTATAAAAACAAAGAAACTAGAAAAAAGGAAAGTATTGAAAAGTGTAATTATTGGCTTGCTGAAGCGGGTAAACTAAATTTAGATTGTCGAAATAAAAAAACCGAAGATGAACAAGCAAGTTGTTGGAACAATACTCGTATAAATGGAGAAATACCCTTCTAGTCTCAATTAGAAAATAAAACTGAATTTGTAACCACTATCTAACCATCTTCGGTTTTATGACATTTTCGTGTTTTGTGCCTAAAAATTTCCTTTCAATATATATATTAAAATTAATTTCAAATTCATTTAATAATTACGTTCTTTAGTTTCAATTTAGATAATTATTAAATATTTACACACATCATAACCTTTGAAAATAATTGGCATTCTGAAAACCTACAAAAAAAATCAATTTTGCTCACTTCCCCCGTAAGGTAGCTATCTCTCATAGCCCAGTGAGTAAAATCCAATTTCCCATTAAAATGATATTTCAATTTTATTAACTAGTGAGAAAAATTCGATTTTGCTCACTTCCCCTGCAAGTTTGCTTACCCTCAAAGCCCAGTGAGTGAAGTTCAATTTTCCATGATACACCACCTTTAAAATTCAGTGAGAAAAATTGAATTTTGCTCACTGAAATTCCTTTACCCCCTCTCGACGCGCTTGTTTATTTCTATATGAGTGAGAAAAGTGAGCAAGTGGGAAAATTAGGATCACCCGTATTGACGTCTACAGAAGTAGTTTCTTCCTCCGTGTCTCCACATAGTCTTTCCATTCAAGTATCAGATATTATTCACAAGCAGTTTACATTTTACGTCGTTAGGTGGAGACACGCGGTGATATGGTGCGCCTGGAGATCGCGTTCGTCGAAAAGTGTCTGTGAAAGTAAACGTTTTATTTTTGCGTCGAAGATATCAGTCGTTGTTCAGAAAGCCCAATTACGGCCTCGAACGTCAGCTTCAAAAAGCTTCTTGCTCGCCATTTTTTTAAGTCGCTGTCATTTCGTTATCTCTTGAAATAAAACCAGCCTGGAAGTTCAGACAGTGGATATGAGATATAAAGAGCTTTGACGTTCTACAATAAACCTTTTTTCGCGCCAAAACGTTATTCGCTCGAATCATCTACTAGGTGGCGTGGCAGAGTGTTTAGCACTTTCGCGGCCAGAGGTGCCGAATTTGATCCCAGCTTGTTGCATTTGGTGAAAACTGCGTAGAGTTTGCAAGTTTTCCCCCGAGCTCTCGGTTTCCCCTTTACATATAAACTTGTGGAAGTTAACGGTAAGAGTGAGTGTAGGGAGCTGGTGGCTAGCGTGGCATGAAGGGCTTTCCCCCACCCTCCTACGCAATGTAACCCGGTCACCTGTATTAAAGGGCAACGCGAGTGGCCATGCAGGGGGGTAAATTATCTTATAGATAAAAAGAACGACTGCGGCAGAGATATACCGCGTCCAAGGCCTAATGTTTCAACCTCCATAATTGAAAATATTCGATTGGCCAATAATGTTTTCGAAAACATTGTTAAATCTAAAATATCAACGTAAAACTGAAACTAACCCAGTTCTTTTCTCCATTTTACAAAATAAAAGCCGTGTCCGAATACCCTGGCTAATAGCAATTAAGAGACATAGAAGAAAAGAGTCTGCCTCGACACTGCCTCCGTGTGCCATGAAAATTTCCAACTTTTGCGTCATGTTCTTTCCCCCCGGCCTTAAATGAGTTAGTGTATAATAATTGGTGGCGTTACCGGGGAGTCGGGGTCCGGCTCTTGTAACCCAAAAGGGCGGGGGCGCATTGGGAGATGTTGTAATTTTACTCTAGATCGATGACAAAATCTTTGATTATCATTTATTTCCTTGAACGTTGGCTAATTTTTTCAACATTGCAATAACCTATTTACTGAAATGTAAGTCGATTTAAATTTATTAACTTCTGATAAAAGTAAAATATAAAATAACAATTTTGCCTTTAAAAAGTCAGGGAAAACAAGGAATAGTCAAAGAATTTGAATCTGAAAATTTTGTGGCAGCCCTGTAAACGACTCATTTCGATTCTCCGAAACATTAAAATCAGCAGCGTGAACCCGCGAAGTTACATGTTTCAAGAGAATACCATTAGCAGTAATGGGGAGAGATCCTTGAATATTCTGCTTTCCTCAAAATCTTGAAAGCTATTTAATTAATATCTCGCCACAAAATAATTCATTCGCGAAAGCTTTCGCGCATTAGGCATTTTTCCTACAGATCAATAAGCTGAGGCAGGGGCGAAGGTCCCAATATTCTTCACGAACTAAGGGTCACCCGAAAAAGGTCCATTCTCAGCCTGAAGTCATGGGCGCGCTCCACTCATTTTAGAGAGGGTCGGAGCGTTTGCGGTCGGAATGAGAGCTGACTTTCAAATAACATAACATAAATTTGAGCTAGGAGCAACAAACACAGCACTGCCCACACAAGGAGAACGCAACCCGTCAAAGGTCGTGCATTTTCTTGTGTACATTTTTCATTGGCTAGCACCTGCTGACGTCGGAAGGGGAAAATTTGGAAATTGTCTCCCCCCGCCCGTAAAACGTAAAGGCTCGTTCAATGAAATTTGTACACAACACTGTGTTACAGTGTTTAAAGACTAGCTGCGTTCTCCTTGTGTTTGTTGTTCCTAGATTTGAGCTAGGTTAAATGAGCGGAAGACAGGAGTGTCTCTAAGATGAGCGCACATTTAGTCATAGATTATTGAGTTAGAGAAGAGCCAAGCTGTCTTAAATCTAGCTTTTACGTTGATTTTTCAGAATTTTATGTTCTTTTGGAATCCCTAGAAATTATTTTGTTGATTATATAGGTAATATGATGGAATTATTTTAGGTTTTTACTAGGGATGCACCGATATATCGATCTTTTTTTTTTCAAGAAAAAAATTATAATAAGAAAATTCTCGATAAACTAACTAAAGATAGTATTTCATTTGAATGTCCGCGCCACGTACGCCAGACTTCAGAAGCTAGATCATACCATTTTAGACAGGGGGTTACGAGTGTAAACAAATAAAAAACTACGATATTCGATTTGTGATAGAAAATATTTATCACGTAAAATGAAAAGAAACATATTCGGATATGCTCTTGCAAACGTTTTTTCATGAAAAATTAGAATAAAATTTGGTATGACAGTATACTGAATGAACCGTCTTTTACAAGGATTTTATATACACTACTGTTATGATAGATAACTTTGTTAATATCGGTCAATATATCGTCCGATATATCGGTAATGAATAGCCGATATATCGACTGTACCCATATCGGTGCATACCCAGTTTTCAGTGCTTTTTAAAGAATTAATTCATTGTTTTAGGTCGTTAACCTATTTGATGAGACGAGTGGAATTGATTATATTTTCTTTGAGCTGAGCGCGAGAGATATTTTAGCCGTATTCAATTCGGTAATGAGCGTATGAGAGGAAGCTCATCTCTTTAGTTCTTTAAATTTTCTATCAGAAAACCCGTTTGATATAAGCGGCCCCGCATATGAGATAATGATACATTATCCAAACCGCTCTCGAGAAAAGCGTGAGATTCGACTATGTCAGGGTAGCGTGAGCTGTTTGTGAGCTGAGATTTAATTTTCCAAAGATGCCCATCACTAAGTCCCAGGCCGACTGACCGTCGAGGGTAAGATATCAACGGTGAGTAGTAAATTGAAGTCGCGAACAAGGACGGGACACGGTTTTTAATTAAACTCGAGGGAGATGAGACTGAAAACTAGTTCCGACGACATTTTCGTCATTAATATCACTCCGCGAGACAGAAATGATAATGACCGAAATATATATTAGATTGTAACTCAATTATGAAGGGCAGGCGACGGACTTACGCAAAATATCTCGTCGGGTACGCGAGGATCCATAATTGGAATGAGTTTCTCTGGTATACTCATTAACGTATCTGACCTTCACCTTTAAGTACAAGAATTTCCCGCCTCTTCTGTAGTTTTTACGCGGATGAATACCACCCAGAGTTCGAAAAAATAGACGTATTTTGTTTAAATTGCCAGATCAGTGGTTTTAATAGACCTTTCCATAAAATGTTCGTTACGCGAAGAGGGGGAAACTATTTATGCAAGGATAATTTAGATCAACGTTATACATATCATATTACTCCTTGTTTTTACCTACGCTCGACTCTTGAGCTCGGTATGTCTTCTGCTACTGGTTTCATATTTTGGTATTTTGTAGTCTGCTTATATTTTTACCTACTGGGAAAATTTTGTATTTTTGCTAATAATTTGAGGTTTTCAAAATTTAAGTGTCGGGTAATCAATTTTGGTAAAATAATTTATGGTTTATAAGACCACTTTTTAAATTTTTCTTAATGTAAACTTACTAAAAATGGAAAGGCAAAGTTTTAGCTAGCTATTATAAGCATCTGGGTACTTTAGTTTAAAAAAAAATATTTTAGAGCTACGAAAAAAATAAAACTTTATTGGGAAACCATATTTAGCCTCTGTATTTCATTTAATTGCGATCGGTCAAGGATATCACGTGATCACCATTACCCCAATCACACTTGTACCGCATTTTAGGGTAAGTGTGATCAGTCACAGAGTTAAATTCAATAATTTATATTTAAATAACTATTTATTTGAAATAAAATTTGATTACGTAGTTGTGTAGAATAAAGTGGCCATATTAATGTTACCAATTCTTAAGAAGGTACTATTTTTAGCCTAGGAGTAATTTCAAGTAAACTCCCAAAAAAATATTTTGACCCTGCCCAAGAGACCAGAATTAAATTTGAGCTACCATCAATAGACGCTTCAATAAAAAGTTTTCAAGGAAATGGTCGAGAGCCAGGACCTCCAAGTTTTATATAGTGGTTGTTGAATTATTTCAAACTTTTCTCTTGTATGGTATGCAACAAGTGAACTTTCTTTTTACAGGTGGAAAATTTCCCTTATTTTAACAAGCACTATATAAACAGTGAGTTGCAGGTCCTGGCTCTCGGAAATATTACTTCTTGGCAATTTCTATGGAGATGTTTTATTGAAGCGACTATTGCTTTCCTTTTCATTTCCACGTTTTTGTGTCTGGAAATTTTGTTCAGGCGAACTTTGGCAAATAACATAATTAGTTTCATAATTAAACGTCAAACATATGGTCTTGAAGTTTGCTGAAAACGAAAAACTCTTATTTTCCGAGATTAGTATCAAATAATTCCTATAATATTACATACTTATGAAATAAGCAGTTTATTTCTTTCCAAAAGCGATTAGTACTACAGAGCAAAAAAACGCAATTTTTTAAATTTTTAATTATCCGCGGTCATGCCATGAATTAATTCATATTTAACCATGAGTATAAAACAGTTACGTTATATACCTGGCGTATGTCAAGTTGAACCTTGCGTCAAGTTGATAAAATTTCTCGTGATCGCGCGAACTTGACGGTTTTTAAAACCGGAAGTTTAAGAGCGATTGACGTCAGAGATCTTACAAGATTAGTAAGATCGCTTTAGAGGTAGTTTTAAATAAGAATTCAAGATGGCGTCGAATGGCGGTGAATTATTTAACATAGACTTCAAAGACGATGATATCGGAATAATTCGTAAATTTAAAGTTCCTGCCGAAGAATTTAAGCAAATTTTGAATGGTAAATATATCGTAATTGTTCTTCGAGGCTTTTATAATATTAAATCAACATTTCGGCGTACTATTTATGAAATAGCATTTGATGACAAGGCTTAAGGAATTACTTTCTACATGCTCTGACAGAGCCGCCATTTTGCTTGGAACTTCGCGATCTTTTCAACTTGACGCAAAACTCGTGAAATCCTATAATAAGATTTTTTCTTGCTAGACCGTTTCTTTTAATAAGCAAAATATCTTATCCACTTGACGTACCCTTGCTACCATCATTATTAAAAAAAGGCTAGACTTTCTGCCGATTTACGTCACAACGACTATTTCAACGAGCCAATCGGAGGTGAAAGGAAATGACGCGAAAAATCCGGAGTTACAGCGAGTCAATTTTGTCTTTTGCGTTTCGTTTTTAGACTCCATAAGTTTTACATTAATTATGGTTTAAAAAGTGCTTTTAAAATGTCAATTTCTACCAATATGACATAAGATTAACTTTTGAACTATTCTTTTGAAAGCCATTCTTTCTACCTCTTGCGATAATTTTAAGTATCTTTCATTAATTCATTTACGTAACTAATCGAACCTAGGCTTAGCGTCATTTGAAGTCAGGTTGAATAATTTTTATATCTTTGGCTACAGCTAGGAATTTTGTTTGAATTTTTGAAATATCATTTTAAATTCAGTCAAAATACCTGATTGATAAGTATCACAGTCAAGATTGGGTTTCTCATTGACCCTTAACGGACCAGATTGTGCAAAAACTGGTGGCTTTACTGGGTTTCGGCTCAGGCTAACGGAGTGGGTCCAGGTAAACTAGCCGCCTCGGAGGATTGGGTAGCCTGCTGTGGGGCGGCGGGCCTCCGTATGAGGGCACGGCGGTCCTGTTTCCCGGCCTTTTGGAGCCACACCGGGATCTCCGGTGCCAGCTGTGCCGGGTTATGCGGGCTGCTGTGTGCAGCTCTCTCCAAAGGGTTTGACTCTTTACCTACGTAGGTAGGGTGTCGGCTGGAGTTGCTACAGCATCCATTCTTAATCCCACTGCTGCGTGCGAAGTGGGAAATGGTCCACCCATTGCTGCACCTTCTGCTAGGTTGAGTGGCTCGCGTCAATTTCTTCCTCCTTATCAATAGCTAATCTAGCAATAACCTTTGGGTTAATTCGTCACTCGCTAAATTTATTTTAGACAAAACTAATTTCACGAGCGTCGTTCGCTCATAAAGCGCACACTATATGAGTTGAATCAACCGTCAAGCGCACGCTAAATGAGTTGAATCAACCGTCAAGCGCATGCTATATGAGTTGAATCAACCGTCAAGCGCACACTATATGAGTTGAATCAACCGTCAAGCGCACACTATATGAGTTGAATCAACCGTCAAGCGCACACAATATGAGTTGAATCAACTGTAAAAACGTCGCGATGTTGGGTCTAATATCATAAGATTGTCAACTATGGTTTTTCTTCACGTTTTTTTTTGTACCGCTGGTGGGCGATGTGATTTAGTCCATTAGTTTATTTTTCCTAGGTTTAACTCGCCTCGGAAAGTTTAGCCTCTGACGAAACGCTAATTAGATTTTCGAAAGCGGTTAGATCATAGACTAATAAAGCTACGCTATATAGATAGGAACGTCGAATACGGCGAATCGTTCGCCGCGACGGCAGCGCTTCTAGTGTGTAGACCTGGACATTATTAGTTTTTTTTTTTCGTTCAGAGAGTGTGTACCTGCTTAAGTACAATAAAATGATTTTTTTCGGTTATAAATGTTGAATTTTTAAAAAAAAAAAGATAAATTGTTGAGGCATATTAATAAATAAAAATGTAAAACTATCCTAGATTTATCCATCTTTAATTTAAAATGTGTATATTGTAGCCTTTGCACGCCTCGGTAGGACGTATCGGGTCTCGGGAAGCTCCTTTAAGGAGGAAGGAGCCAAATCATGTAAGGACTACATCAATAAATTATGACCCGGGTGCTCGCTCAACTTTCACTATTGGGGTTGGCGAGTTAACATAAGGAAATTACAATATATGGTCAGTTTGATGTCTAGGGGATTTCATTTAAATTAAATTAGCTTAATAGATACTAGTGAAGACTCGGATTGAGGTTTGCCATGACAATGTTTAATAAACAATTAATCATAGATAATGAAAAACAGTGAATAATCGATTAAATCAAATTGGACACTTATAGAAACACATACCCACACAAGTGGGGGGGGGGGGGGCGAGCAGTAGCTGCGCAGCTTTATAGGGAACTTAATAATATTAACATCATTAGTCTTATTTACATGTTTACATACATGAAAGCTAGATTACGTTAGTCCTGGTGGCGCTCATCAGGATGGCGTTGAGTTCCAACGGAGATTGGTGTGGTGACGGTGGCGCTCATCAGGATGACGTTGAGTTCCATCAGAGATTGGTGTGGTGACGGTGGCGCTCATCAGGATGGCGTTGAGTTCCATCAGAGATTGGTGTGGTGACGGTGGCGCTCATCAGGATGGCGTTGAGTTCCATCAGAGATTGGTGTGGTGATGGTGGCGCTCATCAGGATGGCGTTGAGTTCCATCAGAGATTGGTGTGGTGACGGTGGCGCTCATTAGGATGGCGTTGAGTTCCAACGGAGATTGGTGTGGTGACGGTGGCGCTCATCAGGATGGCGTTGAGTTCCATCAGAGATTGGTGTGGTGACGGTGGCGCTCATCAGGATGGCGTTGAGTTCCAACGGAGATTGGTGTGGTGACGGTGGCACTCATCAGGATGGCGTTGAGTTCCAACGGAGATTGGTGTGGTGACGGTGGCGCTCATCAGGATGGCGTTGAGTTCCAACGGAGATTGGTGTGGTGACGGTGGCGCTCATCAGGATGGCGTTGAGTTCCATCGGAGATTGGTGTGATGACGGTGGCGCTCATCCGGATGGCGTTGAGTTCCATCAGAGATTGGTGTGGTGACGGTGGCGCTCATCAGGATGGCGTTGAGTTCCATCAGAGATTGGTGTGGTGACGGTGGCGCTCATCAGGATGGCGTTGAGTTCCATCAGAGATTGGTGTGGTGACGGTGGCGCTCATCAGGATGGCGTTGAGTTCCATCGGAGATTGGTGTGGTGACGGTGGCGCTCATCAGGATGGCGTTGAGTTCCAACGGAGATTGGTGTGGTGACGGTGGCGCTCATCAGGATGGCGTTGAGTTCCAACGGAGATTGGTGTGGTGACGGTGGCGCTCATCAGGATGGCGTTGAGTTCCAACGGAGATTGGTGTGGTGACGGTGGCGCTCATCAGGATGGCGTTGAGTTCCATCAGAGATTGGTTTGGTGACGGTGGCGCTCATCAGGATGGCGTTGAGTTCCAACGGAGATTGGTGTGGTGACGGTGGCGCTCATCAGGATGGCGTTGAGTTCCATCAGAGATTGGTGTGGTGACGGTGGCGCTCATCAGGATGGCGTTGAGTTCCATCAGAGATTGGTGTGGTGACGGTGGCGCTCATCAGGATGGCGTTGAGTTCCAACGGAGATTGGTGTGGTGACGGTGGCGCTCATCAGGATGGCGTTGAGTTCCATCAGAGATTGGTGTCGTGACGGTGGCGCGAGAAATGGACACGCGGCCACGTTGGCTACGGATCCGAAGCCGTTTCTTTTCTCAGGATCACTTCTCGGAAAAGCACGCACTCCGCGTCGTCGGGACTAGAACCCTAGTCCGACAAGTTGCGCGCGAACCGCGGTGTCTTAGCACCCGTCTTTTATTTTATTATCTCAAGTCTCTCCTCGGTCGCACTTGTGAGAGCACTTTTAAAAAAGTTTGAGTCCAGTTTAAATATGAGTGGGGTCACGTGGTCTCTTGGAATTGCATCCTTTTTGGACCAATCAAGACCCGTGCCCCTGGGAATCCCGGGACGAATCCCTACCCACGAAGTTATTTTTGGGATCGTCACCAAGGTCCGGCATCTACAAAAGGATAAATCACCACCACCCGCATTTCGCGCAATCGTTCACTTTCAAAGTTGGTTTGGCGAAAGACGCCAGCTGTCCACCATAAAATGAAACACTTTCCTCCCATTCGGGGTGACCTCCATAAAATAAAACACTTTTCACCCATTACGGGTTTGCGTAACATCCAAAAATAGAATACAACAAGATTGGTAACGCGTACACAAATAAATATAAGAAATAAACATCTGTTGGCAAAGTCGGCAAACCTCAATACTTTCTTTGTCAATTCGACAGGGGTTATAAAACTAAAAGGGGCTTCTTCGGCAGTCCCACAGAGAAGGAGAGCGAGTTGGATAATTGGGCAACGACACACAGATGAAATGAAGGAAGGCTCGGTGGAAATGGAGGAGATCTGGCCAGTTACAACCCCCATTCCCTTTTCTGGTTATCAAGCACCATCTTGGTGTGCTTGTAAAACAAGAGCCATAAAAGAGGGGTTAAAAGCTCGGGCGTCCAGCGCACGAGCGACCCCTAGCTAAAAGCTCTTTGGGAGAGAGCGTAGGAACAAATAGGTCATAAAATAGCAAAAGTATTTTCTCATTATCAAAATTATCTTGAGATTTAAAATAATCCAAAATTTAACGTTACAATATAAAAAAATTAGGTCCTTTTTAGGTTTAAAAATGCGAAAATATTTTTAAAATAAGTAGAAATAAAAATGTTAAATCCATTATGTGACTATAAAATTTCTAAAATATAAAAATACTCTGATCTGAAAGCAGTGACAAGCTCTATAAAAGTTGTCCAGGTCTGACCACTAGATAGCGCCACCGCCCAAAACGATCAACACTTTTAACTGTCTATGTAGCTTTATTAGTCTATGGGTTAGATGATTATAAATACTGCTTGTTTTTTATTAAATGGGAAAGTAACTTTGTATCATCAATTCAATAAATGAAGCTTGTTGTTTAATTTAGAAATATACATTTAATGAATCAGCTAAAGCCAAAGTATATAATCTTAATTTCAAAATTTAATTGCCATGGCTTGACTTAATATAATTGTTTAGTTACTTAAACACAGATAAAACAGGACAATAATTATACAATAATAATCAGCTAGTCTAATACCCGCAGCACCACCTTAAGCGCGAGTCATCTAGCGACATTTAATGCCTTTAAACAGGTGGCCGGGTTACAATGCGTAGGAGGGTGGCGACAAGCCTTTCATGCCACGCGAGCCCACCGCTCATTATTACCTTTAACCTCGACAAGTTTTTACAGAATGGTGAAACTGAAGAACTTGGTGGAAAACCCTCTAACCAGTGGGGAGATCACTTGCAAACTCAACCAGGGTTTAAAAGAACCCGGGTTTTTTTTTTAAATACCCAGCCCAGTGGGTTATTTCTGGTTTTATTGGGTATTTATGGGTTTTATTGGGTTTTTATTTTAAAAATATTAAATATATTATGTTTATTAAATATATTATGTTTATTAAATTATTATTGTTTATTAAATTATTATTGTTTATTAAATTATTATTGTTTATTAAATTATTATTGTTTATTAAATTATTTAAATATATTATGTTTATTAAATATATTATGTTTATTAAATTATTATTGTTTATTAAATTATTATTGTTTATTAAATTATTATTGTTTATTAAATTATTATTGTTTATTAAATTATTATTGTTTATTAAATTATTATTGTTTATTAAATTATTATTGTTTATTAAATTATTATTGTTTATTAAATTATTATTGTTTATTAAATTATTATTGTTTATTAAATTATTATTGTTTATTAAATTATTTAAATATATTATGTTTATTAAATATATTGTGTTTATTAAATATATTGTTTCTTGAAAATATATTATATTTTCAAGAAACAATTTAATTTTACAATTTTACATGTGAAAAGGCAATGAAACTTGTGAAAGTCTATAGATATTTCCGCGCTGAACCAAAATACTGATAATAGGCTAATAGTCTAATAGAGTAGTAGCACTCTGTAGCTTTGGCCATGGCCGCCATTTTGGTCGCAAATTCTTTATCTATAGAAAAGACCATGGGTGACGTACTAGGACGTCACAGTGCCATTACTCTATAAAGATTTAGATATAAGGTTGTTTAGATAATAAAAGTAATAAAAATCTTACTCTTAGTAAGTTAGTCTCTTTAAGTTCTTAACAAGTTGTAAGAATATTTTTAAATGTCTAAAATAATAAACATCTAAAAATTTTCCACTCGTGTTTTTTAAAATTCAAAACTTTGAATGTGGGTTTTTTAAGTGGGTAATACCCAAAAAAACCATGGGTTTTTTTTGGGCTGGGTTTTTTTTAATTCGAACCCTGAACTCAACGCAGAAGGAGTTGTTCCGAATTTTCACGCGGTGTCACAAACTGGGATCAAACCTGGCTCCTCTTATTGCGAGGCGAAGGTGCTAAACACTAGACCACCCCATATTGTCATTAGTCAATAATCTTGTCCGTAAATCAATAATATTGTCCAAAAGTCAAAAATATTGTCCAAAAGTCAAAAATATTGTCCAAAAGTCAACAATATTGTTCAAAAGTCAACAATATTGTTCAAAAATCAACAATATTGTCCAAAAGTCAACAATATTGTCCAAAAGTCAACAATATTGTCCAAAAGTCAACAATATTGTCCAAAAGTCAATAATACTGTCCAAAAGTCAATAATACTGTCCAAAAGTCATTAATATTGTCCAAAAGTCAATATAATATTATATGCAAAATTTGATATTATCCATGGTTAAAATTTTAATTATGGTAATTTAATATAGAAGAAATTTTACATATGGTGGCATTTTTAAAAATGCCACCATATGTAATTCTTCTATTTTAAATTACCATAAATTCAATATAATATTGTCCAAAAGTCAATATAATATTGTCCAAAAGTCAATATAATATTGTCCTTTAGTAATAATATTGTCCAAAAGTCAATAAAATTGTCCTTAAGTCAATAATATTGCCCGAAAGTTTTGTTGCTATGGAGTGTCGTCATCACTCGAAGAAAATCGCCCTCTGGCGAGGTGGACTTAAAACAACGCCGAATTCCACTATAGAGTCTGTGTGGCGAATAACTATCACTAAACAAATTACGTGTGAGGAACATTACAAACTGATACCGTTGTAAGTTTAACAGGCGCCATGTTCTTTTTTTTTCTTCGCAGGGGCTAAAAGAAAATGCGAGTTTTTCCTGGGAGTGTTTTCGTTGTCTTGGCCTCTGGAAATAAACTGCGACGAGCTGCCCGAAAGCGCTGATCCCGAAATATGCGTCGGCTTCCAGGAATGGAGCTACATGGAGGGCAAAGCCAAAGGTAACATTTCCCGTCTCACTTCGGACTCGGAATAGCCGCCTTCTTTGTGCCCATTACCGTGTCCCTGCGCGGTAATGTAGCGCCGTTATGGCGGCCATTTCTAGAATCACCTCCCATTTTTGGTGGACTTCGGACTAGGTCATTAGACGTAATACGAATTTTTTTGCTTCCTGGTCGAAGCAGGGTTATTTAGTTTTAGCAGGTTGGATTACCGACGCATTCGAATGGCACCCACTAGTCAGACTTTCTTTCCACAAATTACTCCTCAATTATCATTATTTTAAAGGAAATAAATCTAGGTTAATTACATTGAGTAAAGATAGCCTTAATTTTAAATAAATACTTACTGCAAATATTTATTTTTTAAGTTATTAAACTAATACATTTTATTTAATTATTTTCATCATTAATCCCCCCAGGATTGTTTTCTTATTTTTTAACGAGCTGCTTTTTACCCGCTATAGAGGGAGCTGTTGACAAATCAAGAAAAAAAAACCCTTTTCCAACCAAGTGAGGGGGGAGAAAGTCTGACTGATTGGGCGCTTTTCTATTACTGATAAAGCGGCGTAAATTTAATTATCACAAACAAAATTTTATTAATACAAACACAATTTCATTAATACAAACACAATTTCATTAATACAAACACAATTTAATTAATACAAACACAATTTCATTAATACAAACATAATTTAATTAATATAAACACAATTTCATTAATACAAACATAATTTAATTAATACAAACACAATTTCATTAATACAAACAAAATTTAATTAATACAAACAAATTTAATTAAAATTTACAAACAAGTTTTATTAATATCTATAAACAAATTTAATTAATATTTACAAACAAATTTAATTAATATTTACAAGCAAATTTAATTAATATTTACAAACAAAATCAAATTAATACAAGAAAAATTTCATTATTACAAGAAAAATTTTATTAATACAATCCAAATTTAATTCATAGTATTAATTAATTTTTTTTGCTTAAATTTAATTAAAGCAAAAAAATTAATTATTTTCGTATTAATGAAATTTTTATTGTATTAATTAATTAATTTAATTCAAACCAAATTTCATTAACACAAACAAAATTTCATTAACACAACCAAACTTTCATTAATACAAACAAAATTTCATTAATACGAACAAAATTTATATTTATGACAGTTCTTCTTTATATATATAAACGTCAAAGCAGCAAAACTATCAATATAATTAATGTTAAAGTTAGTAAAGTTCAAATACACAAAACCAACAACCAACTAAAGATTTCGACATCATTTCCCATAAATCCTCGTAATTACAATTTTCGGTGGACAACAACTTTAATAAACTGCATTTATCATCTGATATCCTTATTGCCTTGTCGATTAAATGTCTGTTCCGCCGCTAGGTGACTAGGTCACGGTGGGAAATTTCCCGTTTCTCTGTCTTTATGGCGGCACGGGAGAAGGTAGGAAAATGATTGAATGATCAAACTCGGAAAATGGGTGTCGTGTCAACCAAGCCAATTTCGCTAGAATCAGTCGGGTAAATTATTCTGTTGATATTTATTTATTCAACTTCAAACCAAGTGCTAAGGACTGAGGGCACCCAAAATGTTTTTGTGATCTGGTTTCCTAGATGTATGCGCTATTGTCGGGTTTCTTTTGGAATTGTGGGTAGTGTTCTCGGCTTCTGCGCTTTAGTCGGGTTCAGTAGCGGCGCCAGGATTTTTGGGGAGGTAGGCCAACCATTTGGAGGCCCCACCAAAATTTTTTCAAATCCATCCACGTGGATTATTTAATTTTTTGAAGCAAGTGGTGAAATTTTTGGGTAAAATGGGTACGCGACGAAAAAATAGAGTTAATTATGAATTTAAACATTACTAAAAACTGAGTGTGTGTTGATTTTTTTTGTGTACCGATAACACTTAACTTAATTCCAGTCTGTCAATTTACATTCATTCCTTCGGTACTTCGCATGTACATCCCTTACATCAGAACTTACAACTTTACGAAAATGAATGTACGTAGGTACACTAACAATTGTAAGTTAAGTAAGTTTAAGAACCATTAATTTGTAAAGATAAAACTAAAGATACAATTTGGATATAGTAGCGTTCGTGAAAAATTAAATCTAAAAAATAAACTACTGTCAAAGAAAAGTGACTCGTACCTTTGAAAGGAATAAAAACAGCAGTGTCGTTAAGCGAATTACTCGCATTGAATATTGGATAATTAGTAAATAAATAAATTATTTCGCAAACAAATTACAGAATTTTTTTATATTAAATAATATGTAGGCCCATGTATTAAATTTTGGAGGCCCCTTAAGACGACGTTTGGAGGATCCTACCAAAATTTCAAGTAGGCCCAGGCCTACCCCGTCATATTGCTGGCGCCGCTACTGGTCGGGTTTCTTTTGAAATGTTGGGTACTTTTCTCGGTTTCTGCACTTTTGTCGGGTTTCTTTTGAATTTTTGGGTACTTTTCTCGGTATGCGGTTTTACTGTAATTGAACGGTTTTGTCGATTTGGCAAATTTTATTCGGTTTATTGCGCAATTCTGACTAGTGAGTGCCGTCCAATTAATACATTTAACACTTGTACATTTCATTTGGTTCTACCTTTAGTATTTGGAGTCTCAATCCCAAAACGCAACAAACTTTGCACCCATATATGGCATCAAAATCTAATCATCTCTTGCCTACCAACTACGTTAATTATGTTTAAAATTTAAAAGCATTTAAACAATATTTAAATGCATTATCGTTTCACCCAAACAACAAACACAGCTGTAATATAATCACTAATTAAACATGAAAGCTGCTTAATTAGACCTACACAGAAACTGTCAGTGGCAAAAAAATCCTTTTAAACAATGTAGTAATTGGTTTTAATAGTATTAATGAGCTTTTCAATTGAATTTTCCTATTTTAAAAGTACCGGTCTAGAGATAAGAATTGTTTTGGTAAAGATTAGCAACGATCGTGAAACGATAAATTTAATTGGAAAATAATACTAAAAAACAATTATCGTTTATCTGTTGCGGATGGAGTTGTAGTTTTTAAAACGTTTTTTTTTTCCTTTTTTGTGCCGACTAGCTTGCGAGAACGGTTTCCGCTGCGACCGCCACAGATGCATCCCCGTCAAATGGCTGTGCGACGGCTTCTCCGATTGCAAAGACAGAGCGGACGAGCTCAATTGCAGTAAGTGGACACAATAATCAGCTAGGCTAATATCTTAGGCCTAAGTTATCAAGTGACTTTTAATAATAATAATAATAATAATCAGCTAGGCTAATACCCAAGGCACCACCTTAGGCCTAAGTCATCAAGCGACTTTTAAAGACATTAATTCAGGTGGCCAGGTTACAATGCGTAGGAGGGTGCTGGCAAGCCCTGCATGCCACGTGAGCCAACAGCTCCTTACACTCACTATTTCCGTTAACCTCAGCTAAGTTTTATGAAGGGGAAACCGAAGATCTCGGGGAAAACCCCTTAAACCAGTGGGGAGAGAACTTGCAAACTCAACGCAGAAGGAGTAGTTCCGAGTTTTCACCCAGAGCCACAAGCTGGGATCGAACCCGGCTCCTCTTGCTGCGAGGCGAAAGTGCTAACCACTCAGCCACCCCATAATAAAATATCTATTAGTAAATATTTACAAATTAAAACACAAATCATATTGGTAAACTGTGCAGTATTAGAAACTATAAACCGAAACGTCACATAAAACTAAAACAAAATGTCACGGATCATTTTAAATTAATTTTTAGACAAATCGAATTTTTCGAGTTACCTGGTTTTGGAAGTAAGGTAGCGAAATGCGAGCACGTTAATTAAATTAATTTTGTAGACAAATCGAATTTTTCGAGTTAGCTGATTTTGGAATTAAGGTAGCGAAACGCCAACGAGTTAGATGATGCCTGTCTCAATTAGCACGAAATTCAAATATGAAAGTAGTGCGTACGCGGGTTGTGGGGTCCCGCGAATTGGCCAGAAAGCTCACTTAAAATTAAAATTTCTTATTGCAATTGAAAACGTAGTTGAGAAATGATCAGTACTAACTAAAAATATAATATTCTAACAAGGAGACTACCCGAGGTGGTTATCTCCGATTTGGTTCAAACTCGGGTGGTAAGTAGACCTTCATGTAACTTGAAAATCCCTAAAAGGGTGGACAAGAATGGGCTTTCGTTTTGCCATGGCAACCAAAAATGTTTTTAACCACTTAAAAACTGATTTTCTCTATGAAAATTAACATGGTAAAATCGAAGATTTTAAGGGTCCCCCTAACAATATTTTTCAAAAAATTCAAAAAGGTTCATAAATTAGATACATAATACAGATCATGGCTATATCTGGTACATTTGGACCAATATACGTCAATTTTGGTATGAGTAAACATATATTGGGTAAATACGAGTAATCAGTTTTTAAGTTGTGAAAAACATTTTTGGTTGCCATGGCAAAACGAAAGCCCATTCTTGTCCACCCTTTTAGGGATTTTCAAGTTACATGAAGGTCTACTTAGCACCTGAATTTGAACAAAATTGGAGATAAACACCTCTTAATTTAAAAAAAGTATGTAGATTATAAGGCGAAGCTTGATAAAAACACTTAAATGGTGAAATGATTAAATTCTTGGGCTCCGATTTCAAAAATGTATAACGGGCTGCTGAGGGCATAATATATGCTTTCGATTGACCCTTCTAGACCTAATGGTTGAAGAGTTATGTGGAATAGGGCAGCGGCGGAATCGGCTACACTGTACCAGTGTTGGAAATAAGCTTTTTAAACGTACTGGTCAATATGACCACAATACCCCTACTTAAAAAATAATTTACTGGTCACGACCACTCTTTTCTACCCCACTTATCTCCCTCCCTCTTTTATTTTACTTTTGAAAGTTAATAGCGATTAGGAACTATAATGATATTTATTTATCGCAAACCAAAGAACTTGGATATTGATCACATTTCTTAAGGAACATAAAAAAATATTTCATCCTTTTATTCGAATAAAAACTTATCCGTATTTACAGTTTTACATCATCTTCTAGTCCTTCGAATAAAAACAGTTTTACTCCTTTCTGACTTTCTTTAAGTTTCTAAAAGCTATAAGGAAATTGCCGGATAGGCGTCAATGTCTTCTATGCTTATGTTTCTTAAACATATTCTTCATGATTGATCTAGATGTATCGCATTTAGCTCGACGAATCTGACTGATTGTAGTGGAAGAACGTCAAATTGCATTACTGCCAGATGCCACGAAATACTTCGATTTAGGAGTAGAAATAAGTCGAAATCCGCAATTTCATTGGCTGTGAGAAACTGAGAGCGCAACGCTTTTATCATTTTCTCTTTTCGGTATGGAATTATACTTTTATTTAAAAATAAACTGGCCATTATGACCAGTGAACCCCCCAGATTCCATTTAATTTACTGGTCATAGCCCAAAATAAACTGGTTTTTGACCGACGCCCACGCCTTATTTACAACACTGCCCTGTACGTGGGCCCAGTACACTCAAATCCCTGACGGATTGTGTAAAAACTAAATAACTCCATTCTATGGTTGGCAAAAGATATAACGTTACTTTGACCTTGTGACAGACGCGCAAACAACGAAAAATTAGTTAGAACGATCTTTGGCTAGAGAGATGAAAAGCGTGATTCCGTAGCACTGGCTGATATGAGCTGACAGTGTGACGGTTACGGGGAAACTAGGTTTTATTGTTAATTAGATATCTTAAAAACCTTCCTTTCACCTAGGAGCAACAAACACAAGGAGAACGCAGCTAGCCTTTAAACACGCTAACGCAGTGTTGCGTACAAATTTCATTGGACGAGCCTTTACGCTAAACGTTTTATGGGCGGGGGGAAGATACTCCGGATTTTCCCCTTCCGACGGCAGCAAGCGGTAAAGCGTCTAACCAATGAAAATTGTACACAAGAAAATGCACGACTTTTGACGGGTTGCGTTCTCTTTGTGTGGGCGGCTGTGTTTGTTGCTCCTAGCTTTCACAGAGTAGCGCCATTAGAGGACGATTTTCATATACTCGAAGTCTTACCAGATGGCGCCAACATTCTCAATCAAAATAGATGAATATCGTCTAAAATATCGATATTTAAGAACAAATATTGAATTTTTTATGACTATCACGTGGTGAGACCTCTAAAGATTTCCCAATTTGAATATTTCTGCCATTTTGGAAAATGGCGAACCAACAATTATACAGTTACCATTTACTACGGTTCTACTTACCCGATTGATACGTAATAGGGCTTGAATCACACGTTTGATATGATACTTTATCGAATAATAAACCGGAAGCTCACAATAAGGATAAGAAGCGTGCAGTTCGTTATGATGAACATATTAGTTGCTGGTTGGCGCCTTTGTGAGCTAATTTCACTGTTCTTCATACATTATATTGACTGACAACAAAAGTACATCATTTACCTCTCTCTACTTAAAGCCAAATTGGTCAATAAACTTTAGCAATGAAATAGTCTAATTTGGAATATCGTTAATTTGATCAATTGACTCGCCTAATGATTGCGGAGAATGAAGGTTTTATGTCTAATTACCCGATCTATGGTCAATGTCCAAGAGCCGTAACTCGTACGTACGCTCGTTATCTAATTCCCCACGTCGCGTCGATAGGTCGATATGGGAAATCACAACGAGCTTTAATGCAATTTTATCAGTCTCGAACATGGACGTGATTATTCTCGAGTTTAATTAACTGTCCATGAGCATTGTTAATTCGACGCCGACCTGAAAGGTTCGTCGAACCGTTATAATTTCATGGAATTTCCAAAACTGCTTTAATAGAGACGCGAAACCAACGGAGAATTCATACTGCGTATCTCAAATTGCCCTAATTAGATAATATGGACCCGATATATCATCCGAACCCGTCTTTGACCTTAGGAAGACCAAACAATTACCATTTTAAGATGTTAAGGGAGCTCAAACGCCTCTGGCCTTTGACTATTTCCCGCAATTATACCAAGTCAAGCCATCCTGTAGATCGATATACGTGTATCCACGGAAAAGATCCTTTCACGGGTGTTGCGCCATTAGAGGACGATTCTTAACTACCCGAAGTCTTACTAGATGGCGTTAGTAGTCTGGAACGTAGAAGTTTTAAATCAGCTAAAAAATATAGTAATATCTAGAATGTCTTTATTTATAGCTAGGGAGAATGACAATGTTGGGACGATCCATTGGTGGCATCATTTTTCCCCCGGCCACATAAAACGTAGCTTATATTAGTGTTAAAATTGATTTTTGTAATAAATCAGTAAGAAATTATTCCCTTGGCGCCATCTAGCATAAATAAAAGCATTAAAATCGAGTATCTAATGGCGGCACTCTAAATGTTTGTATGGAACCAAGGTTGCTAGAAGCACTAAAGCACCAATGAAAACCTTTGGTTTTGACCAGGAATAAATACCTCTACTCGGAATGCTTATCGCGGCGGATTTTCGTCTCGATGGGGCTGACGGTTTTTTTGACGTCACTATGTTAACTTAACAATCAACAACGTAAGAGGGGAGCGCGCGCAGAGGGGATTTTTTCTCTCGTAGGCGGGGCCAAAGCTGTCAGAGTGATCTTACCATACGCGATACGCCAGGATAAGTATTACAAATAGAGGTATGGATTCCTGCTTTGACTGAACAATAACAAGTTGGATAAGGTCTGCTGACGGTTTTACCGGACGCTGAAAACAGCGCTGAAAGTTTTAGAGATAAAAATGATACTTTGTAGTAGGACGAATTTCACGTTTCATCCGCCAGGATCGCTGTTGATTGATTTTTATTAGATTGAAGGTGCGTAACCAGTACTTAATGGGTATTGCTCAAGAAATGTGTATATCAAGTATATCAAGACTGCTAGTGTAACCCGGCCACATGTTTAAGGCATTAAAAGTCGCTAGATGGTGGTGCCTTGGGTATTAACCTAGCTGATTATTATTATTATTATAAATTATTATTATTATAAATTATTATAATTATTATTATTATTATTAATATTGTTTCTGTTGAACAGGTCGATGCTCCTCGGATCAATTTCCGTGTAAACCCGATCTCTGCGTCAAGAAGTCCGACGTGTGCAATGGCATTCGCGATTGCCCCGAAGGAAAAGACGAAAGACATTGCTGTAAGAATAAACCTTCTCGCAAATAGGCCTTTCTATCAAATCAGCTACGCTTGCTGAACTTGTTTTTATGTAGCTCATTCGTCATCAAATACGTAGTAGTGCAGTTCAGTCTATGCTTAAAAACCGGTGCCTCGTCGAATTTACTTTATGTCCAGAGCTTTTCGTAATGAAACGTCATCGATACGTCACCCGTGACGCAGCAGCAACATCAAAACCAGAAGGCTGATGTTACTAGAAGTAAATGAACCGAAGTTATCAGACTGCTATACTCCCCATGCTGGAGACGTTTTCCTGATGAAGTTACATTTTGCCCTCGAATTTGAAATTTTGCGCGCTTCTTGGACGAAATAAAAACGTTTCTGTTTTTATGAAACCATTTTTATACATAGAAATAGCTATACCCACAATTCCCAAGTGCAATTTATCGCGTCAAAAGACGGGGGTGGAAATTTGCTTTTATTTGACTCGATTTTCTCATCATTTTCATAAGGAAAACGCCCTCCGATTCTGAGCGCTATTTCGATAACTTCGGTTCATTTACTTCTGATGTTACTTTATAAAATGGCCTATTTGCACTTCACTTTTTACCATTCACAAACGCGTTTGGTCTTTTTACGCCAGCACCGATTGTCGCGCCATGGTGTCCGATATTGGAAACATCTTAGATACACAAATATGGGACGGTACAAGGAGCAATGCTTGCTTCAACAACGCCGTTGAAATTGCATTCGGAAACTTGTCTACTTACACCAAATTACGTGATCAATTTCCAAGAGCTTAGATCGGATCACGTGACGCGAGAGTAGATATGTTTTAAACCTCCGCTACGCGATGCAATTTGGAAAACCCCCCCTCAACGTTGAGTGTGCCGTCACTTGTTTGTTTGGTCTACGGAAACGTTTACCAAACAAATATTAAATACGTGCGCCATACAAGCCTTAGACGGCCTTAGAGCTAATATCTTTAGCTGGTCTGAACGTTGATTCTTCTGGGAATGGAACTTATCACCGATACGCTTGGCAAGGCTTAAAGACTTGAGAATACAGGACACTTCCGGTGAAAAATTAGGTGTCGTCTGCATCAAAATCCGAAATCATACACACGACGACGTAAAGTTTTCAACGGAAACTGTCCCTATATTTTAACTCGTTAAGCCTTGTCAAGTGTGTCGGGAATAAAGTGTATTAAACTTTACATTTTAACGTATTACATATTTTTTTTTTAATTTTTATATTGATGGTCTAATGTATTTAATCGTATAATTTAATTTAATTAGCATTAGCGTTTCATTTTTATTCAAATATTATAATATCGAAAAATCGAAATTTCATTTGTTTGCACTGCAGAATTAGGATAAAATCTGATTCGGCCAACATTTTTTAATCTTTCAGTGAGATTGAATAAAAGTATGAAGGAAGTAGGCAATGGCAGGCTGGAAGCTTTCGACGCGTCTCTGAATTCGTGGCAGCCCGTCTGCGGTGAAGATTGGGACAGCTTACAAATCAGCGGGAAGGCGTGCCGGGAACTCGGATACAGGTAATACCGACCACAATACCATCACGTTGATTTCCCAATAGTCGATATACCAGTTAACAAATTGCTTAGAACATTTCGAGCTAAGACGTAAGAGGTACAAATTCAACACTAGATGGCTCCAATTTAAATTTTTGGCTCTGAGGGGTATAAATATATAATTCTAAAAGCCCGTGCGTGCCTCACCGTAAATGGAGGTACATTTTTAATTACGCGACGATGTGTTTTTGCTTTAAACTCAATAGATGGCACCAATTTCCACTTTTTGCTGGTAGAGGAAAAAATACTCAACTGATCGGTGCCTATGTAATAGGCCTGTCCATAAATTCGCTACGACTGCCCAACTTGTTCTTGAAATTGTGCAGTCAAGCCTTAGGACGAATTCATTGGCTATATTTAGTGGGAGAGCTGGGGAAGCATTCTAGAAGTGGGGGGAAAAAAGTAAACAAGAAAGCCAAGTTATTTTATAGAAATGCACGCCTCCAGAAAAAGGGGGTACCTAATGTATGGTTTTCTCATTGACTTCTTTATGGACTTATTCAAGCCGTTCCAAGATGGGTGTTTAATTTATTAAATCTGTTAAAATACAACAGTTTGTAACGCAATGTTTTTTACCTAGGCAACAGGGTCCAGGTACGAGAGAAACTAGTGGGCAGAATTGGCAAACAAAAATGCCCGAAATAAATTGAAGAAAGTTGGCGTTCACGGGCCTTTATAATAACGTAGGCAACGCGTTGATTTATTAGAACCAAAAATTGAAACCAGTGCAATTTTAGGCGATGTATTTTATGTTAAAAATTTGGTATAAAAAGATAGACGTAGAATTTTTCTTCGTTTTAGACTGTTGACGCCATCTGGTTAGTCTTCGGGTATTTATAAATCGACCTGTAATGGCGTTAAGCCTTTTCCCTTGTCAAATAAATATCGATCTATTATCGGTCTACTTCAGGCTTTGGTATAGATATCGTGTTGGTCTTCCAAGTGGCTGGTGTGAGCAGACCCAGGGGCTGATCACTCCGCGTAATCGGTGTACAGAGCCGTACCTTTGACTGTACTAATGGGATTACGCGTAATCTTTGAAGTCCCTGCCTTTGGCAGTGCTAATCTAAGCGTAATCGATGTACAGACTTTCTAAGAGTGGTTAGCCAATCGGAGCAGACAGCTGTTAAATGAAAACCAGTAGCGTCACTAAATTCGGTGTCACCCAGTGCAGAAACTTATGGTGTCACCCCCTGGACCATACTTACTAGGCGATAAAGGAACATCATCGTATAGAATACTACTTGCATTAGTACTAACAAGAAGAGTACCCGAGGTGTTTATTTCCGATTTTGTTCAAAGTCGGGCTTAATGTAGACCTATATGAGATTTGAAATTTCCCAAAAGGAGACGTTGCACTACCCATTCGTTTTGCCATTCGTTTTTGACCACTTAAAACAAATTTGAAAATCATGAACTGGGTAATTTGGACCACATTTAGGTAAAAATCATCAAGTTTGAGTAAATTGGAACATTTTTGGGGTAAAATTGTACAAATGTTTGGGTAAAATAAAGAAAAAAATCTAATTTCAAACTTGATGAAATTTACCTAAATGTGGACCAAATTACTCCTTTTGTGATTTTCAAATTTTTAAAACAAATTTTGTACTGTGAAACCGAGAAAAACTCATTGCTTTTTTAAATGGAGATTTTGTTGTTTGAAGTGGTCAAAAACATTTTCGGTGGCCATGGCAAATCGAATGGGTATTGCAACGTCTCCTTTTGGGAAATTTCTTACCTCATATAGGTCTACATTACGCCCGACTTTAAACAAAATCGGTAATAAACACCTCGGGTACTCTCCTTGTAATTATAAATAAATACTAGCAGCTGTATTTTAAGTTTTAAACACTAGTATGTCACCTCACGGTTGACGTTAATAGTGAGTGTAGGGAGCTGTTGGGTCGCGTGGCTTTCAGGGCTTGCCACCACCCTCCTACGCATTGTAACCCGGCCACCTGAATTAAAAAGGCTTTTAAAGTCCCTCGATGACTTAGGCCTAAGGTGAATTATTTTTATTATTATTATTCGTCGTGAGGCTACCGATAAAGAGTATTGTATAAATGTAAGAGAGCTGAGAAGCAGAGCAAGGCCTACATTGTGTTTGATTGAATGTGTTAGATGAGCGAACTCAGTTTCCCGCAGATCCGCCGCTGAAACGAGACTCCAAGTGATTGCCAGCTCCTCTCCAGCTCACAACAGGGTGGCGATCGGCCCAGCGTCAGAGGTCAAACAATCCATGAAGTCGCTTTTTTCCGAGTGAGTTTTACTCGTGTGTCTAGTTAAAGAGAGTATGTTCTAAATTGAAAACTCGTTCGCTAACACAGGGCTCGTACACTACCTGGAAAAATCAAGGCATTTAAAATGGCCCAAAAAAGTCAAATAAAATATTATCGTTAGTACTTTAGGTTATCGAGAATTTTCTTATTTTTAATTTATGTTTATATTCCGAAAATATTTTATTAAGCCAATATTGCCTAGACCGATATTAGAAAAATAGACCGATATATCGGTGCATCCCTAGTTTTAGAGGACCAATGAGAAACCGAGCCGATTTGATTGGCATTTAAGGGGGAATGGGCTTACTGTTTGAGCGTGAGGTGGTTGGCGAGCAACACTAAAAACCACCTCATCATAATCATTATCCCTAAATATAAATAAATACGTTTCTACCCCGAGCTTCAGCTAAAACTGGTGGTAGAATCCTTGGTCCGACAAATAAGAGAGGGTATACTCCCTTGGAAGCAACGCCTGACGCCAGCGCTATCGTGGCGGATTTCGGAAACTTATCTACTCAAATGAAACTACGTGATAAATCTTCAAAATATTAAATTTTATAGTCCTTTTATAAATTTAATAATTTAATAAAACTAGATATTGTTTACAATTTCATAAAGTAGTAGTCACTTCTTCCAAGGCAGGGCGCTTGCAACGCCGGTTTAGCATTGAGTGTTCCACCCCTTATTTGTTGGTCAAAGTAGAAACGTAAAATTAGGTGATCCATATGTTTTATTACCAGATTAGTAGATTTTGGTAATGAGTCCAAATCCTCCACGATAATATCCCCGCGTTCATTATTGGGGAAAAATACGCCCAAGGGAAATTTTAATTACCCTAGTAACTTATCGAGTTGGTTTGGGTTCATGGCCGCCGGAGTTTGATGGAGAGAAAATAATGCGACGGACCCGAGTCAGCCTAGAAATTGGGTATACTCAATTAGCCTTTTCGATTGCAAAAGCGTCACCAAGCGGCCATGGCGGAAAATACGCTTAGCAGCTGGATCAATGTCGGGTTAAAGTCATCTATGTAACAGAGGCTTAACGACTCTTTAAACCTTACTGACAGCTAAAATAAATTACCGGTTTGATTACGTAGTTCACACATACGCCACCAACGAACATGGCGCTGTGTGTAACTTCCAGGCAAAATAATGAGCAATTATTGAATCGGAATGTAAAATGGAATAATATAAACACTTTCTTCGTTTCTGAAAGTACTTACTTTGAAGTAGTGTTGCTAATTTTCCGGAAAAATAAAATGCGGAAAATTTTCCGCAAATCGGAAAAATAAAAAATTGAAACATAAATTACTTTTTAAGGGTTTTTAATGTTTTTAACTTTTTATCGATATAAAATGTCTAATATCAGTAAACATACTACAAAACATTAATAGTGTTACATTGATAATCGGTTTAAACTAGTCTAGAGGTCGAGGGGCTGTACTAATGGGATTAAGCGTAATCTTTGAAGTACCTGCCTTTGGCAGTGGTAATATAAGCGTAATCTAGCGTAATCGGTGTACAGACTTTCTAAGAGTGGTTAGCCCCTCGCTAGAGGTTTAGTTTTACTTTCAAATTCGAAAAAATTAGTCGAAAAGGCCGCTTTATTTAAATTTGCAAACAATATATTAGACTAATCATGGAATAAAAACTTTTTATTTTTTGCAGAAAAATACGGAAAATATTCCGGAAAAAAGGACTCGGTCATTTCCGGAATATTTTCCGACTTACAACACTATTCTTTGAAGTTTCAGATCAAAAACGAGCTTTCACGGCTATTTAATGCCATCAAAGTAATCTGCCAACAAAGAGAGATACACTAATAGCTTGTCTTCAGTAGCCGAAGTGTAGCGTTTCGAATATGTAAACAAGGTTTATAAAGCCTTTAAAGTTTTCGAACGACCTAGCAGCTATACGAACATAGCGCCATCTATCGACTAAAAGCGATTTCCCTTGGTCCATAATTATACTTTCACTGGGACCCGGGCTTGCTTTCTTAAACCGGAATAAAATCCCCACTGGGATAATGCCAGTGAAAGTGTCGCTGCGCTGACATGGGCCTGTGATGGCGCCTTGGGTATTTATTATTCCCCTGAATCGAATTGCTTTTAACACTTCATCGTTATGTTTGGTTATGTAATTGAGGAAAATGGCTGAAACTATCTAATATTTCTAAATATTAAGGTATTCCCGCCTTCATTTACGCGATGTCGAATTCCTTTCATCGCCCTCCCCTCGACAGATGCCAATAGTAATTATACTATTAAAATAATAAAGAGTCAGGATACTTCATGACTAAAAGTTTTAAAATTTATTTACAATAAAATAAACACAGCGAGCTTTCGGACCTATTCAAGCTAAACTTTTACAACTGAGATATTCCTAAAAACCATTAAATTTTTTATCAATTTTTTAACCTTACTTTAAAACTACCCCAATTTTTAATTTCTAACGGACCTTTATCTTGATTCAATTTACCTCTATTTTTTATCAACACTGATTCTTTGAAATTTCGTTTGTGCCAATTTATTTCTCTTTTTAATATTTCCGAGTTTTCCCACATTATTTTATGATCATTATTTTTACTTAAATGATACGCTAGGCCATTTTCTAATTCTATTTTTTTAACTTTATCTATATGTTCGTCTAATCCTTTTTTAAATCGTCTCTTCGTTTGTCCAACATAATTCTGATTACAAGTACACGGCACTTTATAAATTATTCCAGTTTCTTTTTTCTTTTTCTGTCTTTGGCTTATTTTTTAATAAAATTGTTCCTAAACTCCCGAAATTATTTTATGCAAGCTTATTTTATGCCTAGAAAGTTGACGACTCGTTTCAAGTCCAATTTGTAGCTTCCAAAAATAACTACTACAAACAATTTTAATCTCCACCTGGAAAATTGTGGTCTCGATCTTTTAAATTTGGGAAATTGAACTCTCGATCTTTTAAATTTGGGAAATTGAACTCTCGATCTTTTAAATTTGGGAAATTGAACTCTCGATCTTTTAAATTTGGGAAATTGAACTCTCGATCTTTTAAATTTGGGAAATTGAACTCTCGATCTTTTAAATTTGGGAAATTGAACTCTCGATCTTTTAAATTTGGGAAATTTAAGTCTAGATCTATAGTGGGTGAATTCATAAAACGTTGAACGCTAAAATATTGCGTCCGAACTCAATGCAAATCGCGATACATTTAAATGTACAAACGCCGCTGGGCGCAGAAAGTAAAAAATATTCTTCGTGCGACGTAGACCATCTACAAGTCTGAAATACTGTAGGTAAAAACGCCAGTTTAGAATTTTATTTACAAAAAGTAAGTTGCCGCTTGTAGTAAAACTTCTAATAAAGCTATACATGTATAACGTGTATTTATAGAAATAGCACTATATCCGCCTCAATTTTTTATAGCCATTTTTTCCGTAAATTTTACCATCTACCAATAAAATAAAGTATAAAAATATATTCACTTTATAAATTAAAGTATATTTAGCGAAGTTAGCGTATATGCTAAGCCTAACAAATATGTAAGCACCTGAAACTGACAGGGTTGGCAAAAAACCGGCTTTTTTAAATTTAAAAATCCAGTATAGTTAAAATCGGGTGTAACCGGTGGTTTAAACCGGTTAAAACTATAAATAAAAAAATGCTCAAATTGCTTATAGGAGCGAATCTTTTGTCTTGAATTCGCGTCGCGCGCAATATTTTCCCTTGGACGCAAAAACCGATGAGCGTTCAACGTTTACTTCCCCCTCTCTAAAATGAAAAGTGTACGTCGCAGGCAGTTTCCAACGGACTACAATTTCCTGCCAAACCGCGTATGTATACACCTCGAAGGGCCACCGAACCATTGGAGATATTAAACCCGAATTTCAGGTAGCTTATCCCCTTCCGTACCTCGTGATAGAAGGTTTGACCCAAGATAAGAAATATCTCGTATCCTTGATTCGAAATAACTGCCTCGCGCGTATATTCAATAGCGTTTACCCACTTCTGGCGGAACTCGGGAATGATTAGCTCCATATACTAATTGCCATGGTAACCAACTATAGATAAGACTACGGCCAACTTGGATGACGCCCTGTTCGCGCAACACAGCGTCATCAAAGTAGGCCCTGATTGGACAATACTGCGACCGATGGAGGTCGATTTTTCGGAGGTCACGTTCCGGAAGTGGGTAAACGCTACAAAACCGTCCGTCAGAAAGCTTTCAGAATTCGAATCTTGGATACGGAATTCTATCTTTGGTACGACAAATCGTAATTTGCCATTGCCCCACCCTTTTTCGAAGGAAACTAGTGAAATTGGAATGAATCTGTGGTCTGTTACAGGGTTGCCAGTTCCTGAAACTCAAATTATCGTATGACAGCCAAAAAATTATCGATCTCGGAAAAAATTATCGTATGCCTAAAAACTGGCGGTAGATTTAATTTGTGTGTGAAATAATAGTGACGTTAAACTTGTTAAATCAAAATTTTTAATAACACTTAAAATTAGACTGATTGAAAATCTCAGTTTTAACTGGGTTTCAGGCAATTAAAAAAATTATCGTACATTATCGTACGCGTGAGCTGAATTATGCGTACTATATTTTAGTCCCAGAACAGGCGAATAAAACGTTTTAGGGTAAAAAGAGTACACTTTTAGTCCAAGAACAGTCGAATAAAACGTTTTAGGGTAAAAAGAGTACACTTTTAGTCCAAGAACAGTCGAATAAAACGTTTTAGGTTAAAAAGGGTACACTTTTAGTCCAAGAACAGGCGAATAAAACGTTTTAGGGTAAAAAGAGTACACTTTAAGTCCAAGAACAGGCGAATAAAACGTTTTAGGGTAAAAAGAGTACACTTTTAGTCCAAGAACAGTCGAAAAAAACGTTTTAGGTTAAAAAGAGTACACTTTTAGTCCAAGAACAGTCGAAAAAAACGTTTTAGGTTGAAAAGAGTACACTTTTAGTGCAAGAACAGGCGAAAAGAAACCACCTCATAGTTTCTGTGGTCCTTTAACATTTACCACTGGCGTTAGAAAGACCAGGACCGGATTAAGCAGAGTATCGGCCAGGGCAATATCTCAGTGAACGCTCCCAAATGAGCTCAGAACACAAGGGTATGGTGCAAAACATCCCGTTTATGTCCCGAGTCAAACCGCTGCTAGTTTCAGGCTTTGTTTTATAGATTTAAAAATATATTTTGTATTTAGTGATTTGATACGGATATAACAAGATAATTTCGGCGGCCCGGTTTGGATGGCCCCCTTTGTCCCCCTGAAACCGGCCCTGAAGAAGACTAACGCTGTAAAATGTCGGAATTAAATGCTAGGGCCGTTTAATTATGAAAATAATTTAATATTTTTTTTACTTTTATAACTTAGAAAATATATAAATATTTTCAGTAAATTTTTATTTAAAATTATGACCATCTTTACTAAATGTAATTAACTTTAATATCGCTCCGGTGCAATAATGGTAAAAGAGGAGAAAGCGAGTCTGACTTAAGGGTGCCATCCGAACGCTGTCGTAATCAAACCTCCTAAAGTCGAATAACCCTGGTTATATTTTCTTCCTGAAATAACGTGATCAGAATTTTAGAGAGATGAACACTTTTCCCGCGAGGGATATCTTATATACTTCTGATACTTTCGTTGGAAACGTAGAATAAATTCACCGTATTCCCCACATTCGGGTCACACGGGTGAAATGTGAGAGGAAAGTTCAATCCATACACGAGAACGACATCGTGGACAATGTTCCTTTCAAACTCGAAAAACAAGAGAGTTGAAAATAGGACCTCGGCTTCCGCGGTTGAGACAGACGTGCGAGATACAGAACTAGCTGTTTCCAAAAAGAAACCCCAGGATAGCCAAATAAATAACATTTCCGACTGTTGTTGGACAAAGGGCGCTGGCAATGGCACTCTGGGGTGACTTTGACCTTTAGGGTTATCCCTTTCTCTCTCTCGAAATCACTGAGTCGTGGTATTACACTAGTAGATCTCTCGTCTCGGTTCCATTTTCTCTTTTTATCTGATTTCCTGCCCGTTCCTGTTTTTCTCTTTCTCGGTGCGATTCGTGGTTGCAAAAAGAAAAGAATGCCGAGAGGACAACGTGGCCGTCTACCTCACTTGTATCGATTACCGTAAGTATTAAGCCTCCCTTTAACTGTCGGGGCCTTAAACGCGACGCTACTTTGTTCGCTTTGCGTTAAAGCTGCGACGACGGAGAGCGGCGACGTGAAAAGTCTCCGTTGAGCTTAGTTTCCACTATAGCGCGAGTATGTTACTTTACGCGCGTAAAAATATATTTTTACGTCCCAAAAATTAGTTAGTGGAAACTAAGCATTAGGCCTAAAGCTTAGTTTACACTAGCGCGAGTCCTAGTGTATTTTACTTTACGCGCGTAAAAGTTTTACGTCCCAAAGACGAGTTAGTGGAAACTAAGCATTAGGCCTACAGCTTAGTTTCCACTAGCGCGACTCCTCGTGTATTTTGCTTTACGCGCGTAAAAATATATTTTTACGTCCCAAAAATTAGTTAGTGGAAACTAAGCATTAGGCCTAAAGCTTAGTTTACACTAGCGCGAGTCCTAGTGTATTTTACTTTACGCGCGTAAAAGTTTTACGTCCCAAAGACGAGTTAGTGGAAACTAAGCATTAGGCCTACAGCTTAGTTTCCACTAGCGCGACTCCTCGTGTATTTTGCTTTACGCGCGTAAAAATATATTTTTACGTCCCAAAAATGAGTTAGTGGAAACTAAGCATTAGACCTAAAGCTTAGTTTACACTAGCGCGAGAGTTGTGTATTTTACTTAACGCGCGTAAAGTTTTTCCGTCCCAAAGACGAGTTAGTGGAAACTAAGCTTTAGGCCTAAATCTTAATTTCCACTAGCGCGAGTCCTCGTGTATTTTGCTTTACGCGCGTAAAAATATTTTTTACGTCCCAAAGACGAGTTAGTGGAAACTAAGCATTAGGCCTTAAGCTTAGTATCCATTAGAGCGACTCCTCGAGTCCTCGTGTATTTTGCTTTACGCGCGTAAAAATATATTTTTACGTCCCAAAAATGAGTTAGTGTAAACTACGCATTAGGCCTAAAGCTTAGTTTCCACTAGCGCGAGTCCACGTGTATTTTACTGTATGCGCGTAAAAACGTTACGTCCCAAAGACGAGTTAGGGGAAACTAAGCCTTAGGTCTAATTCTTAGTTTCCACTATTTTTCTTTACTAATAATTTTTTTGGCGTCGACGCTCTCCTTGGTGGCATTTTTCCCTTAGTTAAAACTAGCTTTAAAACATTGCGTTGCAAACGCTTTCCGCGCCACCAACGCTATTTGAAATGAAGTTTGGGTCTTATTTACCTTAACGGATAATTTTCCCATGCGAAATGAATTTTAAAAGCCGTTATTAATAAAAATGTTTTTCACAGACACCGCATGGCCACACCGAAATGCCGATATACTTAAAAAGAAATCAATTTTTAATAGAAACTCGTGAGCTCTACGTAACTAGCGCCAATCACCCCTAACAACCTTTAAACCTATTGACCAAAATGTACAATTTGTTGATCCACCATAAATCTTTAAAAATATTTCGATTTGCACGAAAGCTTATTTATTAAAAAATAGTTTCGAAGTAAATAATAATTACTAAATGGTTCATAAAAACTTGCGGATATCTATAAGATTAGGCTTTGGGCTTATGGCTAAGCCTTTGTTAAACGAATTTTTTCCCATTCCTTTCTCGAAAATACTGATCGGGGAGTTGCCGCGTTCGTTAGCGGATTTTCCGCAAACCTAAATTCTCCCGCTGGCGCCGTCCGCGCAGTGAAAACTAGGCCTTGGCTTTGTAAGAGACGAGGGAAGCGCAATCTTTATCTCCGGGCGTCGTGGCCTTCGCTGTTGAATATCGAACTGAGCTGCCGGAAAAGCCGATCCGAGGGCCGCGATGCCAATTAAAGATAAAATGGGGTTTTAGCCGAATAGCGAAACTGCAGTGTACCCCGAAAACTTATTCCCTTCGGCGGCCCGGATAAAACAGGCATTAGCGACAATTGGGAAAGCGCTGATAAGATGGAGAATTTTGTTTCGTGATATATTATCGGCGCGATTAAAGGTTTACACTTGACGACGAACGAATCAATTTTTAACTCGCTTATGTTGGATCAACCAACCAAAAAAACCTTCCTACTATAAATTTCCTTTAACAGGACTAGGTCTACTATTATATCGGTGCCGCTACTTCTAATGTTTTACTGCTGATGGAATTAAACAACCTGTAAGGGCAAAACTAAAAATCTACGTTAGGCCTAATGCTTGGTTTTCACTAGCGCACGTTTCTTAATTACAAAAGATTTACGAGCTTAGTGAAAAGTAAGGCTTAGCCTTCCTAACTAGTGGAAAATAAGACTTAGCTTTCCTAACTAGTGGAAAATAAGACTTAGTTTTCCTAACTAGTGGAAAATAAGACTTAGCCTTGCTAACTAGTGGAAAATAAGACTTAGCCTTGCTAACTAGTGGAAACTAAGGCTTAGCTTTTCTAACTAGTGGAAACTACGGCTTAGCTTTGCTAACTAGTGGAAACTAAGCTTAAAGGGACTTTCAAGGTAGAGCTGTGGGGGGGTTCGAAGTCCATTCCAAATACGTCATTCGGTCGCCGTTTATAGTACCGTTTTTTGAATCGACTTCCGACTCCTCACACCTCCCTTGAAATTCCCTAAAACACACTTACACACATTACTTTTTAGGGCGACGCTCGCCGTCACGTCGTTTTTGCCTTCGTGTAAGCCAACCGTAACACACGCAACAAGTCAAAAGGGAGTATAAAGTGTCTTGATTGGGATAGTGAATGAATATAAAATTACGATAGGAATTTTACACAACGCGTTGGCTCATAGAATCTTCTTTGCGTTAATCATCTCGGCCACTAAGATCGGAGGAACGTCCGCAAAAAAGGCAGTACCAACATTGCAGAATAAAGCGCTAGGAATAGAGGGTAGCTCCTACAGACTTTTCATACTAAAAGTCAAATCAGCACTGCTCCTATCCGCAAAAACGTGAAATATGAAGAGGAATTTTTGTTTCAGAACGAACTTGACTACGCCAGCTAACCCACTTATAGCGTGAGCTTGGGGGAAACTATTCTACTATACGCCTATATGAAAAGGTGGGTGAAAATGTCGGCCCACCCTGCCATATTTGAATTTATATGAAAACGAATTTTCTGTCTCGCATAGGCTTGTGTTTCCGGTTTAAAATCGTCTGCGTTTCAGACGACGGGTAACAAAATAGCGTTTCTTATTCGCTTTTCATATAAATTGAAATTTTGCTGGCTGGGTCGGCATTCTTACCCACCTTTTAATATAGGCCAGGGTTCGAAAAAAAACCCAACCCAGTGGGTTTTTCGTGGGTTTTTTTATTCGGGTGGGTTTTTTATTTTAGTATACTATTTTCATATTTGTATTACATGATATGTCAAAAAAAAACCGTAATCAAGATAAATTAGAAATGTCTTACGTCGAGCCCATAGAAATAATAATTCTCCTTGGTTCCGCTTCTATCGCGGGAGCTAGGTGACGTCATTCTCTCTGGTGACATTAAATTCTTGGCAGAACCACTCTTTGAGCTCTGATTGGCTGAGATCTGGCTATCGTCTGCCACGGTGTTTGGTCCATTTGCCAGTTACACGGCAGCATTCTAGTTACCTATGAGATTTCTATGGTCGAGCCCTGCTAAAAAAGATTGTAGGGACTAGATATCGTCTGCTAGGTAGACTGCTTCACTTTTTTGTGTCAGAAAAAGCTGAAAAGCTTGTAAAAGTGTACAGATACTGCAAAAGCAACAAAGCTGAACCAAAGGACTGGTAGAAATCAAAAGTCATAAGTCTCAAGTCTCAACTATTATGATAACAAGCCGGTTAACTTTGTAAATTACAATATATATATATATATATATATATATATATATATATATATATATATATATATATATTAAAGTGGTCATTTCACCTTGAAAAAATGCCTTTTCATTAAAATAAGACATTTCTGGGGTGGGCGGGTCCAAAAAAACCCATTGGGTTTTTTGGGTCGGGTTTTTTTGTTTTCGAACCCTGATATAGGCGCATTAATTAGGGAAGAACATGTCATGTAGGTGCGATATAGGATTTTTATTTTAAGTTTTTAAAAGATAAAATATTCGCGCTAATGGCTTTAAAAGTCGCTCGATGACTTAGGCCTAAGGTTGTGCCTTGTGTGATTATTATTATTATTATTATTATATAATATAAGGTGAGCTTACGATAGGAGGATCAAAGGAGCTGTTATGTTTATATATATATAAACATAACACCACTGGTTATCTTGTTGGAACACAACAGGAGCTGAAACCTGAAATTGCACATCCTTACTATAGTCCGCGCCCACTGTTCCTCAGTTTTAACCCTAGTCATATCATCAAAAATGCCCTAAATAAGTTGTTAGACACAAAATGTGAAGGATCGGAAGCCATTTCTGGGAAATATGTCATTCACCTTTACGATGTGCAGAAAAACTAAAACATTAAAGCTGTGAATAGTTTAACTAGAAAGTGCGTCGACCCCAGCAATTATGAAAAAATTAAAGTCAAGAGAGCGACTGTCATCTTTTCACCAGAAGTCATTGTCGCTCTAAAATATTTATAAAGTTACAGTTTCAGTCATCCGAACAGTGGCGTAGATTCACATTCTTCGACCCCCCCTTGAAGAATTTCTGGTTACGCCACTGCATCCGAAAGTAAGTTCGTTCAAAACAGCTAAACCTACCATTAAATATACGGAAACCATTCAGAAATACTATGGTATGAAATTTAGAAATCCTAATAAAAATCATTTGTTCAGCCTCTATGACAAACGACTTCTTTGGCTGGAAACATCTTTTCTCGAATACCTAGAAGAGATCAGGTGCATTGAGCAGCAAGAAATGCTAACCAACGAAACGTACCAAGCAGTTACGTTCACAACTCAGTCCACTGTAGCTTGCATAAAGTACTTACTGAATCATGGGTTTGAGTTAGTGTTGACTCGTAAACTCAGCAGCGATCCAGTGGATATGTTTTTTAGCTGTTTACGACAAATTTCAGGAGCCAACGATATGTTAGACGCCAGTGCAGTGGTTTTCTCCATCGAGAACATCTTAAAAATCAGTCCCATCATCAAACTTAATAGCTTACCGAGTTTAAAATTAGCGAGTATAACGTACATGGCCGGATATATTCTCAGGGAATCGGAGAAGAGGGATATTTTTAGCTTTTGTATTGCGAACATTTCACAGCGCTGTAGTAGTTTCCCTCTTCCAGACTTAATCAAGCATTTAGACAGGGAAACCTCCGATATCCCAGCCGCCATTCACCTTGCTAGTCTCGACAATTGTAACTTTCGTAGAACATGCCTTCCGTACGTTAAAGGGAGTAGTACCCTACTTGTTTGGAAGGATGCGAAATTGCTTCTCTCTAGAACGAGAGTAGAAACACCCAATTCTTCTGTTAGAGGAAGCGTGCCCGCCCGGAAGAGGTTTTCTCACTTGGAACCTTTATCGTTTCATATTTAGTGTTTATTTTCTTAAATGCACCCTTAATTAACATATAAACAACAATATCCGAGCTATAAATTAATTATTTTCATTATAGTTTGGTTATTTATTCATATATAATTTCTTAATAATGAGGTACGTGGTTTTAGATTCACGAATGTCATGAGAAATTAAACAGCTAGAGTAAAAACACGAGAACCACCAATGGTCTAGAGAGTGAGTAGTAAAAACGCTTAGTTTTCTCGCCCCCCTTCTTGGTCTCTTTACTTGTTCGCGTTTTTACTATGAGAAATTAAAGCATCACGAAAGCGGGGATACTTTTTTCTGGAAAAGTTATGCTCCCCTTAAGCACTCACAGGGAACGTACTGGGAAAATGAGTCTCACGTGTTACCCAAATTGGAGGTCTCTAATGTTTAAGCTCACTGCGACGAAAATCATGCCTAGATAACTGGCAAGTTAATCGGCAAAAAATTGATTCCAACTGTATTACACAACATTACTCGC
Organism: Leiobunum rupestre; assembly: GCF_980474605.1. Lineage (NCBI taxonomy): Eukaryota > Metazoa > Arthropoda > Arachnida > Opiliones > Sclerosomatidae > Leiobunum > Leiobunum rupestre. The sequence continues at coordinate 17,764,154 of NC_143389.1, forward strand.
ACTCTCTCAGCAATATTTGAAAAAGTTTAAGAACTTTCGACGAAAGCACAACATGTAACCGTAGTCATAGACTACGGTTACATGGGGCTCTGAACGTCGACGTTCCGAAAAGGGGAGCGGTTACATGATCGTCGTTTCAAAAAATTCTACGGATTTTTCCCTCTAAAACAGGGTATTTTGGCGTAAAAAATATGCTTTACTTGCGTTTTATTAAAATATAATTTTAGGTAAGTTTCTATTACTATTCAATTATAAAATGATACATTTTTAAATATAAATATATCAAGTATTTCATATAATAATATATAAAATGACGTCTTTCATACGTTGATTAATTTATTATATATATATTAATTAAAAATTATGTTCATTATATTTTCAGTATAATTTAAAAAGTTTCATAATTATAAATTGCAATTTGTACAGTTAGTAAATTGTTTCGAAATATTTAAAATTATTTATAAATTAATAGGAAATAAAATTAAGTATATAAATTAATAGGAAATAAAATTAAGTATATAAAATAATAGGAAATAAAATTAAGTATATAAAATAATAGGAAATAAAATTAAATATATAAAATAATATTTATATAATTTATATATAAATATAAAAATAAATATAAATAGTAAATAATATAAAAAAACTCAAATTAAAACTAATTTATTTCGGAACAGTCGGATATGCGGTAGGAAAATCCCTACTGGCCAAGGAAACGTCGTCGTAAAGAGGTTACATGCAGCGCCGAACGTCGACGTAAGGCGTTAAGTCGACCGTTCGAGGTAGTTTTCGTTAAGTCGACGTATCTCCCCGAACGTCGACGTTCGCGCGGTTACATGCGAAAAATAAACGTCGATGTTCCCTTACGTCGACGTTCAGAGCCCCATGTAACCGTAGTCTATGATTCTTTTATTGTAAGTTTATAACAGGATATTGCGTAATAAACGTTTCTAGCCTAAACTTACGGCAACACACGACTTTTGTTTCCTATTTTAAAACTATAAATATATTAATATTTAAATTAACTTTACCTTAGTTTTAATCAAACAATTTCAAAACATTATTTAGGTAACTAAATTTTTTAAATTTCACTGCTGTTTTTATTTTGAATTCGATGGAGGAAATCTGTGTGGATGCAGTGCCACTTTCTCCCCAGTGGGAAAAGTCTTGTTCACGAAAAACAGTGACTAGGTCAGCCGCTATGTAGTTCTAATGACTGGCCAAACTGGCTACATTAATCCATCTGGTGGTGAAAAACTGAAACTGATCCACAAATCCCCCAATGCATGCTACCGGAAACTGCTTCGTAGATGGCCAGAGGTAGTATACACTCTTTTTCGCGGTCTTTTCGACCCCTCTTTTTGGCCGCCCGCTAGTCAGCCATTACCTGGGACCACCGGTGGGGTGTCTAGGCTCGGGTCTTTGGTCCCAGGATATGGAGAATGGGGGTTAAGGGGGTTACCTCAACATGAACGCGCCCAGCAAAACTCCCAAAAAAAGAGTGTATAGGTGGTAGGGGTGAGGGGATTGGAAGGATTTGCTCTTTTTCTCCGCCAGGTAGCGTAGCTTATATTATTTTTTTTCTCCCGCGCCTGTCTAGTACTGAATACATGTACCCTTATGCTCTATTCAAACTTAGGGGGGGCCTTGGTAGTCTTATGGTAGCATATAAGTAGACTCTAGATTTATGTTATGTTATACTTGGCCCAGTTACTCAAAAACTATGTTACCTAGAAATGTAAAATTTTGTGGATGTGCACTATCGTGGAAGGTCGTTGTTATTTCTAAAATTCGTGACATTTTCTCGGTTTTTGATTTTTTTAAAGCTAGGTGTTAGACGAAAACTGTCAATGAGCAGGTTGTAGAGCATACTCTACAACCTTGAATATAATTTATTTGGTCGGAGTAGGTCAATTTATCACTGAGATATTAGGTCATGATAAATAACAAGTTGGTAGCAGGTGGCCAAAGCCTTTTCACAACTAATTTGAAAGAAACCTTTCTAAATTGTAATGTTCGTATGACTGCTACAAATGAACGTTTTTTAAACTAAATGTTTTATTTTGAGAAATAAAAATATTTTCCGAAAGTGTTACAAAATTTACAAATGTACCATAGTCATACTAAATGAGGTTCAATAATTCCACGATCCGGTGCTATACACGTTCGTGCGCGATACAGCATACTTTGAAATGAACCGCGGACCGTAGCTGGAGTTACGAGTCGAAACGCTGTACAATTATCTGGCGCAAGTCTCCTTCGCTAGTGAGTGGCGTCTTATAAACTTCGTCCTTAACGAATCGCCCCCTGAAACACGAACGGCGGCTCCTGCGTTTTGGCGCGAGACAAAGTCGAAGCTTCCCTTCGAACGTGTACTCCCCGTTTGCTAATCAATCGTCAATATCTTTTGTTTCATTCGAAGAATGCGGCAAAGCTCCGAAGACACCGAAATCGTGGCGGATCGTAGGAGGACACGAATCGGTCCCGGGCAGCTGGCCCTGGCTGGTGGCCCTTCACGGGGGCCCGGACGAAGTGTTCTTCTGCGGGGGCGTCCTCATCTCGTCTTCGTGGGTCCTCACGGCCGCCCATTGCGTCGGAAAGTAAGATCTTCGTCTACCAGTGTCCATTAATAAATCCATCAGTCTATAATATTATTCCGTAAGTTTCTCACTTTGGGGAATATTTTACTGAGAGCTAGTAACGGAATGACGTCATCGCAAGAAGAAAATCTCCCCCTAGCGAGGCGCTGTCAAAGGCTACGTGTGACGCGTTAGCAAGTGGACGCGAAACTGCGACGAAGCCCGTAATGCAGTCTGTCTCGTGAATAGCTCTCAGTACAACTTTTGCATGTGAAGGATAGGAAGTGTCACACTTATGTAACAATGTTATACACTTATGATAAAACTAATCCCTTCCCTGGTTAACAAAGTGAAACTCCAAAAAGTTACGTTCCACAAATATAATTCCTTTTTCGACCCCCCTCGCACTCTTAACGAAGAGTAATATTTAGTAAGCAATCAACCTTCAAAATTACGTCACGAATACTCAAACCCCATTGGCTAAAGCGGTTTTCCCTCCAGTTCTTCGGTTTCCCCTTTCCGTAAAATCTCGCTGAAGTTAACGGTAATAGTGAGTGTAAGGAGCTGTTGACTCGTGTGGCATGAAGGGCTTTCCACCACCACCCTCCTACAAAATTTCACCTGGCCACCTGTATTAACGGCTTTAAAAGTCGCTAGATGACTTAGGCTTAGATGATAATTGTAATTAATCGTAAAATTATTAAAATTTCTTTCAAAATTGTTGATTTTATAAAATGTCTTTACGCTTGCCCAACTTGTTGAAATGCTGCCCTGGAATAGTTCAGCCAATGGCTAAGAATGAGTTCATAAACTCTTTAGTGGGAGAGAAAACGGATCCACAGCTAAAGCGGGGAGGCAACATTTCAACAAGATGGCCAAGGTTATTTTATAAAAGGAACTAAATGAAAAAGTAAGTGTTAAATGGGAAGTCTCTCTTAATATAAATAATTACTTGCGTTGGCCCAAATTATCCCCCCCCCCCCACCCCCAATTCAAATCATAGCGACGCCACTGCAAAATATTTCCACTCGTAACCGCTTTGGCCTTGGCCAAATTTAATTTAAGTCAAAATATATCTCTTACGAAAGAAGTATTCCTTTAGCTATACACTGACATTGCTATTTGCTTGAGACTTAAAGGCTGGTTCACACGGCCAGTGTTTTCCAGATTTTCTTGTTTTACCACCTTTTCCCGTTGTTCTAGCAGACGGGAAAACGACTGTACACACGGACAAAATTTAACCGATATTTCCGCCGTCAGCGCTGCCGGTAAACCACGGTAATCGAGAAAACCGAGAAATAAATGTTGAAATAACTCTACTTAATTTTCCTGGTTTTTGAAGCGCTTTGAGTTCGACTAATCAGCGAGCGTTTCGCTGTCACGTGATATAAGGAGCAATTATAAAAGTCTTCAAAAGTAGGCTTAAGAATTTTGGCGTCTACCACGTGACGGCATAACGCTCGCTGACTGGTCGAGCCCAACGCCCCTCAAAAAATGTTATCCGTTTTCTCGTTCCCCGGCAGCGCTATCTGTGCTAAAATCCGGCAAATTTGGTCGATGTGTACAGTCGTGTTCCTGCGCGCCATAACCACGGGAAAAGGCGGTAAATCTAGAAAATATAGAAAACCAGGAAAACACTGCCCGTGTGAACCAGGCTTTATTTTTCCTGGCAAAATGCTAAATTATTTATATTTATAAAATTGTGTAAAAATAGGGGTTTTACGGATCTTTCTGAAAATCTGGAGCTCGGGTTTTACGGTACAAAGAATCTCATAGAAAAAAATCTATATTTTATAATTTTTTCCATATCTTCAATGTGTTCCTATAATTGTACTATTTTCATTTTTTTTTCTATATTTCTGGAATTTTTTACGTTTCACCGGCTACAATAGGCGCTCAAATAAAACATCTTCAAGTAAATCGCCAAGAAGTAATATTTACGAGAGCAAGGACCTGGAAGTTACTGTTTATATAGTGCTTGTGGAATTAATGGAAACTTTTCATCTGTAAATAGAACGCCACGTTTTTGCTAAGCCTTAATAGGTTTAAAAAGAGCTACCTAGTTAAAAGGAAACACTTGTAGCATAAGGTTTACGAATATTATGACGCTTCGAACAAGCGTAGACACGACATATTTGATGTATTTTGTCATGACGTCATTTCGGAGGGGTGTGGCTATTTCCGGCTTTGCTCGCGCCCGAATTGTGGTAGGGCATTAATTTTCACCTATATTATTTTCGTGTGGGTTTTCTATCTAAAATAGAAACAAAATGGCTGCCAAGAGAAAATGGCCAGAAATGTTTGATCAGGACTGTACAGGTGAAAAGTTTCCATTATTTCAACAAGCACTGTATGAACAGTAATGTGCAAGTCCTGGCTCTTGGAAATATTACTTCTTGGCAATTTCCTTGAAGATGTTTTATTGAAGCGTCTATTACTTTTTTTATACCAAAATCTACAAAATTAGAAATAGTTTTTGAAATATTAGAAGTCTTTGCTCGTTCAATCAATTATTTAACAAAATTCCCTTTAAAAACCAGGCATTTCCTCTTCATAAGTACTTGAAACCTGTTTTAATTTATTGAAATGTATCCTATATTTTCCTTAATTTTGCAAAAGATCTCCTGTAAAACGCTATAAATCGATTACAAACTTACTGTTTTTTCTAAATTATGTTTTGATTGTACACCCGGAAATTTGATAACACTTCAGGAGCTAAGGGTGGAACTAGCCCGATGCAATAATTTTGTTAAGAATTAATTTGGTAGCGTGCAATTTACATCTGGACAGCGTATTTGCTCATTGCGTATTCCCCTTTGAAACCACGAGCGTTAAATATCGCCTTAATGAGCTCCCCGTATAGACACTAAATGAATGAGTTACATCAATGTATTCAGTCGAATTGCAGAAGTGGCGCCTCCAAGTGCAACTGCCGTTAGTTTACGGCTTCTAGATAAAGCATGAATGTATTCATTTCAACCGTGAATATCGAACTGCGTTAGGTAGTCGGCCTCAGTCGCTAGGATGGGAGGGATTTCTTGTTATGACGTCGGTCACACGCCGCTGCTCATAAATTGTATCGAAGGGTAACGTTTTAAAATTTAACTAGCTTTCAGTGCCAAGGCTTAGCGCGAAATTTAGTTTTTAAAATTTTAATTGAATGAAAATAGGTAAGAATATTAATATTAAATACCTTTATTTATGATTATCAAGTAATTGGTTAGAGTACAGGTATTTTTCTAAGAATCACTAGTCATTTTCTTCGCTGGTTAAATCGGGCAATCCCGGAAACGTTTTATGGATCAAGTCAACGACAAATGGTTTCCTCCTGATTGGCTTAAGCGAATATCGTTAAATATTCATGGTTGAAATTAATACATTTATGATAAAGTTAATTTAGGGTTCGTACAAAATTTTTTGATTCCCTGACATTTCCAGGCCAATTTTGCTTGACCATTTTTATAGAATAAATGAATGGTTTGAGGTAAAAATCAAGAAAAATATTTTCTTTCAAAAATGTATTTGCCTGAATTATTTGGGGTCATTTGAAAATTCCCTTACTTTTTGGAACCATTTTCAAATTCCCTGACATTTGGAAACATCAAATTCCCTGACCTTTCCCGACCTTTTGGAAACATTTTCAAATTCCCTGACTTTTCCCTGACATTTGGAAACATTTTCAAATTCCCTGACTTTTCCCTGACATTTGGAAACATTTTCAAATTCCCTGACCTTTCCCGACCTTTTGGAAACATTTTCAAATTCCCTGACTTTTCCCGACCTTTTGGAAACATTTTCAAATTCCCTGACATTTGGAAACATTTTCAAATTCCCTGACTTTTCCCGACCTTTTGGAAACATTTTCAAATTCCCTGACTTTTCCCTGACATTTGGAAACATTTTCAAATTCCCTGACTTTTCCCGACCTTTTGGAAACATTTTCAAATTCCCTGACTTTTCCCGACCTTTTGGAAACATTTTCAAATTCCCTGACTTTTCCCGACCTTTTGGAAACATTTTCAAATTCCCTGACTTTTCCCGACCTTTTGGAAACATTTTCAAATTCCCTGACTTTTCCCGACCTTTTGGAAACATTTTCAAATTCCCTGACTTTTCCCGACCTTTTGGAAACATTTTCAAATTCCCTGACTTTTCCCTGACATTTGGAAACATTTTCAAATTCCCTGACTTGCGACCTTTTAGAAACATTTTCAAATTCCCTGACTTTTCCCGACCTTTTGGAAACATTTTCAAATTCCCTGACTTTTCCCGACCTTTTAGAAACATTTTCAAATTCCCTGACTTTTCCATGTTTTCCAGGTCGTGTACGAACTGTGTAATTGTACGGTTTATCTGAAGGAAAATCCAGATAATACGATATCTCGTGACAAAAGATACGGCCAAAGATATTCTGGGATTTTTCTAGGCCCATGTCACAATTTTCCAGTGTTAACAGATTTGTATCCTACCCCGTACCAAGAACGTGTTTATTTCTAGCTAGGGAGACAACGCCGAGTCGATTTTTAGCGTGGTTCCCGATCTCTCTCACGCTAACTGTAAACTCCTTCCTTCCAAACAAAATCAAATCCGGGCATCTCGTTGGTTTGACAAAACCAATAGAAGGTGGTTTCTTTTCGCCGGTTCTCGGACCAAAAGTGTACTCTTTTTTCCCTAAAATGTTTCATTCGCCGGTTCCGGGTATGAGAATTACTCCGCCCATTAATCCATCCCTCTACTTGGAATGCTTATCCTGGCGTATCGCGTATGGTGAGATCACTCTGACAGCTTTGGCCCCGCCTACCCTGATAAAAATCCCCTCTGCGCGCGCTCCCCTCTCACGTTGTTGTTTGTTCAGTTAACATAGTGACGTCAAAAAAATCGTCGGCCCCATAGAGACGAAAATCTGCCGCGATTAGCATTCCAAGTAGAGGTATGGATTCCTGCTCCGCCCCATAAACTATTCGCTTGTTCCGGAGTATTAGGGCTACTCTTTTTACTCCTTCTGAAAAGGAGGTGTAAAGAGAGTAATTCGGATTTGGTCGTCTGCCAGCCAGAATTTATCCGCTGAAAAGGTCACAGGCAGCCATTTTGGAAAAACATTTTTACTCCGAATCGAACTATTCGCCACCACAGAATCGGAGTAAAAGGTCGTCATAGCCTTACCTATAAATACACTGTATGCATTTTTTATGGTAACCAATAGTAATAGTAATAGTTAGTCTAGGGAGCAGTTGGCTCGCGTGGCATGAAGGGCTTATCACCACCCTCCTACGCATTGTAACCCGGCCACTTCTTTAAAGGCATTATAAGTCGCTAGATGACTTGGGCCTAAGGTGGTGCCTTGGGTATTAGCCTAGCTGATTTTTTTGATATATAACGCAGAAGCTGCGCAAACACCTAACCGCCCAACAACTTTCTTATAAATCTCAAAATCTCCAAATAATACTAACGGGCCCAAAAAATTTAAAATAAGAAAAATGTTTGGGGTTAAATTTTAAATTCCTTAAAATTGTACAGAAACATTTTATCGGGAGCGCATAAACTTAAATTTTGGTCAATAATAACTCTTCTATACTTGACCTGCTTAACCCAAACAATTAACACGGTTGAAGAGCTAAAAAAGACCAACAACGTTTGGGGAAACTAAAATATATTTATTTATTAAGTTAAACCGATACGCGGTACTTCGGCCGATAGACCTTCAAGGCGAAGTTAGAAGTTAACCCAAAGTTATGAAATTTGAAAATAAGCAAGTGTTAATAATAGTTAATTTAATAATTTTATCTACCAATTAATAACGAAAACACTGTGACCTCGAATCTGTAGTTTTTGATTGGATATTGCGATGAAAGAACTGAACAGCTTGGATTCGAATAAAGGCGGTTTACGAATTTCAATATAAAGATATTTATAATAACCCTATTTTACATTTTATACCGTTAGGGGGAGTAGCACACGTTTGAGTTTGTTCCTGTTGTTTGACCATTGAAAACTGCCTCGAATATCCGAAAATTTTCCAGATTTTTAAGTTCCAGATGGATACTTATCTCGTAAGAGTATGTTATATACTTCTGGTACTACACAGCAAATGCTAACAACAAAGATTGAGAATAATAACCTATTAGGATCGTTTTATTCTCAAGAGAACAATGTTTCTAGGAAATATAAGACGTATTGGAAAATCGATAGTTTAAAACATTTCCGGGAGCGATATTGATTTCCTTATTGTCTCATTCGAAACTATTTTCCCAACTCAGTCAAATTATTTCTTTATTTTGGTTTGGGGCTATCTTGACCGAAAACGATAATGTGCAGATTGTATTTATTGAGAAAAAACACCAACGGTCGATAAATAAGTATAGTATAGTAAGACTAAATGATAGAGAAGACCGTATTAATAATATAACTAAAATGGCAGTACTTCGAATATGTATGTCCTAATGATCTACATATATATTTATGGAATTCTTGCGTAGTTTAAATTTTCGCCGCCTATCGACCAAATTTGAAATTGAATATATGAAAGCTGTCTGCTCATTCAAAATTATATCTGCACAACACATTTACTTGACGGAGTTAGCACTTTCGACTCGCAGCAAGAGGAGCCGGGTTTGATCCCAGCTCGTGGCACTGGGTGAAAACTCGGAACAACTCGTTCCGCGTCGAGTTTGCAAGTTCTCTCCCCACTGGTTTAAGGGGTTTTCCCCCAAGCTCTTCGGGTTACCCTTCTTGAAATAAATGGGTGGAGGTTAACGGTAATAGTTAGTGTAGAGAGCTATTGGCTCGCGTGGCATGAAGGGCTCGCCACCACCCTCCTATGCATTGTAACCCGGCCACCTGAATTAATGACTTTAAAAGTCACTTGATGATTTACGCCTAAGGTGGTTGGTTCCTTGGGTATTAGTCTAGCTGATTATTATTATTATTATTATTATATTAAGGTAGATGGCACTATATTTGCTCAGCTTCGAGCCTATAAAATCAAATTGGTGTTATTCATATTTCCCTCAAGCGGCAGTTTTCGAAAGTTTGCGTGTGGAACATGGTATTTATTTGGTCTAAATTATCTATTTTACATAAACATTTAATGGCAACCCTGTTAATGTGAAATGAGTAATTTAGAACGGGAAAATGCATTGAAACCCTGTTAAAATAGCGTCTGCTTCACCATGTTCCACACGCAAGGTTCCGAAAACCGCCGCTTGAGGGAAATAGGAATAACGCCCACTAAGCGCGACCTAAACAATATAATGATTTTATATTTTTGGATATTATATTGTTGAGACGATACGCAGGAAACATGGTCTGATTTAGTACCAACACGAAGGGGGGAGGAAAAACGTCACAGGCCTGGGATTCAATCGTGTCGGAGGGCGTCAGTTTCAGGGAAGCAACGAGATACCGAGCTGATTTGATATTGTTCGGGGGAAGGAGCTTACTGCTAGAGCGTGAGGTGGTTTAGAAGCAAGGCTAAAAATCGAGTGGTCCGCCATTTAAGAAAAATGCGTACAAGATTCGGAATCAAGGAATCTTAGAGTATATTCTCGTTGATTCCGAAAACCATTTATTCCATTTTATTCCGCGATTGATTCCATGAATCCATTCTGATTCTTTCGTAATCCAAATTTAATTTTCTGATTTCATCTTCGATTCCGTGGATTCCTTCAAAAAACCGTTGATTCTACTTGATTTCAAGATTCTGCTAAGATTCCAAATAATCACAATTTCACCTCTCTCTCAACGCCCCATCCCCACACCGACCTCGTTATGGATTTGTAAACTCCGTGGCAAACAAAAGAAAAAATAGACGAAGAAACAAAGATTCCGTGGCGCGATCGAGCGGAAAAGATTCCATCTGCACAGTGGCGTAGCGTGTATTTCTTTCACCCGGGGCAAACCCTAAATTGGCCGCCCCCCTTTATTTTCGCAACTAAGCAAAAAATCGGTGAAAAATCTGTTATACTTTGTTGCTCTGTTGATTGCAAAAGGATTCAAGTCATTTAAAAATTAAAATTTTATTTTGCGTGTTTTTAGCAACGCGAACTCTTTAATGAAATGGTCAATATGAATTGGTACCTCTTGTTCGATTGCCAAGAAACCCAGATTTGTTAATCTCAACATGCACATTGTAGACCTTTAATAATTTTTATAATTTTTCTGATACACGATCTCGGCCGCCCGCGTTTGTTTCAATTTTCCAGGCCACTGGCCGCCCCCTACATCAAAGCCGCCCCCTACATCAAAGCCGCCCGGGGCCATGGCCCCCTTTGCCCCTCCCACGCTACGCCACTGCATCTGCACGAGAGTTTGATTCCCAATTCCTGAGATGATTCATCATTCAATGATTCGAATTTAATACCCTGTCAGATTCCATGATTCGGTTATGATTCCCCAGGTGATTCAAGATTCCTGAGATGATTCAATGATTCGAATTTGATACCCTGTCAGATTCCATGATTCGGTTATGATTCCTAAGGTGATTCTAGATTCCTGAGATGATTCAATGATTCGAATTTGATACCCTGTCAGATTCCATGATTCGAATTTGATACCCTGTCAGATTCCATGATTCGAATTTGATACCCTGTCAGATTCCATGATTCGAATTTGATACCCTGTCAGATTCAATGATTCGGTTATGATTCCCCAGGTGATTCTAGATTCCTGAGATGATTCAATGATTCGAATTTGATACCCTGTCAGATTCCATGATTCAAATTTGATACCCTGTCAGATTCCATGATTCGAATTTGATACCCTGTCAGATTCAATGATTCGGTTATGATTCCCCAGGTGATTCTAGATTCCTGAGATGATTCAATGATTCGAATTTGATACCCTGTCAGATACCATGATTCCCCAGGTTATTCCAGATTCCTGAGATGATTCAATGATTCTAATTTGATACCCTGTCAGATTCCATGATTCGGTTATGATTCCTAAGGTGATTCTAGATTCCTGAGATGATTCAATGATTTGAATTTGATACCCTGTCAGATTCCATGATTCCCCAGGTTATTCCAGATTCCTGAGATGATTCAATGATTCGAATTTGATACCCTGTCAGATTCCATGATTCGGTTATGATTCCTAAGGTGATTCTAGATTCCTGAGATGATTCAATGATTCGAATTTGATACCCTGTCAGATTCCATGATTCCCCAGGTTATTCCAGATTTCTGAGATGATTCAATGATTCGAATTTGATACCCTGTCAGATTCCATGATTCGGTTATGATTCCTAAGGTGATTCTAGATTCCTGAGATGATTCAATGATTCGAATTTGATACCCTGTCAGATTCCATGATTCCCCAGGTTATTCCAGATTTCTGAGATGATTCAATGATTCGAATTTGATACCCTGTCAGATTCCATGATTCGGTTATGATTCCTAAGGTGATTCTAGATTCCTGAGATGATTCAATGATTCGAATTTGATACCCTGTCAGATTCCATGATTCGGTTATGATTCCTAAGGTGATTCTAGATTCCTGAGATGATTCAATGATTCGAATTTGATACCCTGTCAGATTCCATGATTCCCCAGGTTATTCCAGATTCCTGAGATGATTCAATGATTCGAATTTGATACCCTGTCAGATTCCATGATTCGAATTTGATACCCTGTCAGATTCCATGATTCGAATTTGATACCCTGTCAGATTCAATGATTCGGTTATGATTCCCCAGGTGATTCTAGATTCCTGAGATGATTCAATGATTCGAATTTGATACCCTGTCAGATTCCATGATTCAAATTTGATACCCTGTCAGATTCCATGATTCGAATTTGATACCCTGTCAGATTCAATGATTCGGTTATGATTCCCCAGGTGATTCTAGATTCCTGAGATGATTCAATGATTCGAATTTGATACCCTGTCAGATACCATGATTCCCCAGGTTATTCCAGATTCCTGAGATGATTCAATGATTCTAATTTGATACCCTGTCAGATTCCATGATTCGGTTATGATTCCTAAGGTGATTCTAGATTCCTGAGATGATTCAATGATTCGAATTTGATACCCTGTCAGATTCCATGATTCCCCAGGTTATTCCAGATTCCTGAGATGATTCAATGATTCGAATTTGATACCCTGTCAGATTCCATGATTCGGTTATGATTCCTAAGGTGATTCTAGATTCCTGAGATGATTCAATGATTCGAATTTGATACCCTGTCAGATTCCATGATTCCCCAGGTTATTCCAGATTCCTGAGATGATTCAATGATTCGAATTTGATACCCTGTCAGATTCCATGATTCGGTTATGATTCCTAAGGTGATTCTAGATTCCTGAGATGATTCAATGATTCGAATTTGATACCCTGTCAGATTCCATGATTCGGTTATGATTCCTAAGGTGATTCTAGATTCCTGAGATGATTCAATGATTCGAATTTGATACCCTGTCAGTTTCCATGATTCCCCAGGTTATTCCAGATTCCTGAGATGATTCAATGATTCGAATTTGATACCCTGTCAGATTCCATGATTCGAATTTGATACCCTGTCAGATTCCATGATTCGAATTTGATACCCTGTCAGATTCCATGATTCCCCAGGTTATTCCAGATTCCTGAGATGATTCAATGATTCGAATTTGATACCCTGTCAGATTCCATGATTCGAATTTGATACCCTGTCAGATTCCATGATTCGAATTTGATACCCTGTCAGATTCCATGATTCGAATTTGATACCCTGTCAGATTCCATGATTTCCCAGGTTATTCCAGATTCCTGAGATGATTCAATGATTCGAATTTGATACCCTGTCAGATTCCATGATTCGAATTTGATACCCTGTCAGATTCCATGATTCGAATTTGATACCCTGTCAGATTCCATGATTCGAATTTGATACCCTATCAGATTCCATGATTCGAATTTGATACCCTGTCAGATTCCATGATTCGAATTTGATACCCTGTCAGATTCCATGATTCGAATTTGATACCCTGTCAGATTCCATGATTCCCCAGGTTATTCCAGATTCCTGAGATGATTCAATGAATCGAATTTGATACCCTGTCAGATTCCATGATTCGAATTTGATACCCTGTCAGATTCCATGATTCGAATTTGATACCCTGTCAGATTCCATGATTCGAATTTGATACCCTGTCAGATTCCATGATTCGAATTTGATACCCTGTCAGATTCCATGATTCGAATTTGATACCCTGTCAGATTCCATGATTCGAATTTGATACCCTGTCAGATTCCATGATTCGAATTTGATACCCTGTCAGATTCCATGATTCGAATTTGATACCCTGTCAGATTCCATGATTCGAATTTGATACCCTGTCAGATTCCATGATTCGAATTTGATACCCTGTCAGATTCCATGATTCGAATTTGATACCCTGTCAGATTCCATGATTTGAATTTGATACCCTGTCAGATTCCATGATTCGAATTTGATACCCTGTCAGATTCCATGATTCGAATTTGATACCCTGTCAGATTCCATGATTCGAATTTGATACCCTGTCAGATTCCATGATTCGAATTTGATACCCTGTCAGATTCCATGATTCGAATTTGATACCCTGTCAGATTCCATGATTCGAATTTGATACCCTGTCAGATTCCATGATTCGAATTTGATACCCTGTCAGATTCCATGATTCGGTTATGATTCCAGATCCGAAGATGATTCTTTGATTCTGGAAAAATTTAAGATTAATAATAATAACATAATTTATTAGTTAGTTGATTACATTCGTACTAGAAGAAGTATCGGCGAAGTCATTGGGTGACTTCTAAGCCGCACGTAGACAGTGTATGGGAGAAGGAAAATAATTTACAAAGAATAAATGTTCTAAAAAATTACAAACAGAAAAAGAAAAAGATAATAAATTACATGATTAGCCTTTTTTCAAGATTATAGTTGACACAAACAATAATTTGTTAATCAGATCTTTACAATTGGACTCCCGAACAATTGATACTAGAAGCTTCGGTTAAATTTAACGTATTAAACAAATTTATACCCTTATAAAAAATGTTGTTAAGTTTTATGTTAGTATGTGGGTGAGTATTCCCCAAAATTGTTTTTTTCCTTAGATCGTAATAAAAATTGGGTTAGTAATCGATTTATAAATGAACATCAGCATACTATAAGTATATATTTCATCAATTTTCAACAGTTTTAATTTTTTTTAAATAGACTCGATATGAGTTAGATAAGGAGCATTGTTTTGAATCCTAACGGCTTTTTTCTGGAGAACAAACAATCCATTTATATTATGGGCTGAGGTGTTTCCCCAAATGAATATACAATAAGAAATATGGGTGTACACAAATGCGAAATAAAGGTTTCTAAGTATTGTAAAATAAAATAATTCACAGTTTTGTCTCATGATATAAATACTAAAGGATAATTTCTTGGCAATATAATTTATATGAGCATTCCAAGTTAGGAATTCATCAAATATGAGCCCAAGATATTTCGTTTTTGATACTTTCAGTAAGATATTACCATCAATATTCAGATTATACCAGTCAACAATTGGTTTATTTTATTTCTCGTTTTGAATAGCGTATATACCGTTTTTTCTTAGTTTATTTCTAGTAGATGATACTTGACCCAATCATTAATATAGTTTAATTTAGTATTGGCATTTGTATGAAGAGTTTCGACATTTGTGTTCGAATCTAGGTACAGAGTGTCATCTGCATATAAACTTAAGTTATCATTATGATCAAGAAGGGCTAAATCATTAATAAATAGATTAAATAGCAGAGGTGATAGTATTGAGCCCTGGGGGACTCCACACTTCACTTCCTTTTTAGAAGAATAGTTTCTATTTACTTTAGTTTGAGTGGTTCTATTTTTTAAATAACTCTTTAGCCAGTCCAGGGCAATTCCACGAATACCCATGAGATTTAATTTATAAAGAAGTAGATTTATTTAAATTTATTTTGAATCTATAAATACAGCCATAACAATATCACTATTATCTATCGCATCTATGATGCCTTTGTTTACTTTGGCTAAAGCATAATCAACACTACTGTCAGTTATCCCGGAGGCCATACTGCTTATCGGAAATTAGATTATACTTTTTTACAAAACTTTGTAACCGCACATAGAATGATTTATCAATTTTTTTTTGCGAAAACCGAAAGTAGGGATATTGGTCTATAGTGAATGGGATCATCTGCATCCCCTTTTTTGTAAATAGGAATTACAATCGCATTTTTAGTGATGTTGGATAGCAGCCAGAATTAAATGACAAATTAATTAGGTATAATATGGGGTCCAGAATATTAAAAGCAATTTTCTTAATTATTTTGGGGGAAATATTGTCGTAACCAGGAGCAGAATCAGTTCTTAAAAGTTTCATAATATACAGTAATTCCGTTTTGTTGAGATATAAAAGAAATGGGGAGTTTGTGTTTCTATTTACATAATTACAAGATTTTTGGTAATCAATTCCGTTATTCACATTCCGTGGAGCATTAAAGAAGTCATTAAATCTATCCGCGGAGATATTGATATCTTTACAAGTTTTGTTCTTCCTACCGATAATTTTATTTATTGTTTGCCATAGTTCTTTAGGATTATTACTGAAGGACAGTTGGTCTTTGTAATAGTTCTTTCTTGTATTCCTAATTAAATTATTTAAACGATTCCTATGTAACTTATAACATGTTATATTTCCAGAGTTGAGATTTTGTTTGTATATTTTATAATATTTATTTTTAATTTAATTAATTGTTTAATTTCACTATTAAACCAACAGTGCAAATCTTTCTGGAAAACATTAATAGTCGGAAAACAGGCCCAGATTCCAGTATTCGGGAATAAGGGAATCAGGGCCTGTAAATGATTCCTTGAAGTGGCGAACTTCTCGCTAAAAATAGTCTCAACATAGCCATTCTCCGGACTTTTCCCAAATTTTTACAGATTATTAAAATTCCCTGACCAATCCCTGACTTTGTAGGCCCATTTTACTATTCCCTGACTTTTCCCTGATTTCCCGATTTTTTCTGACGTGTTGCAACCCTGGTCACTCCATAAATATAAATATTCTTGTTCATTTTCAGAGAATTACACACTAGATACAGAATTATTATATATATAAAGTTGGCCATTTAACAAAGATTTCTGTACGCTCGTATTTGCTTTGACTTTGTTTCCAAATTTATCCCCGTAATTAAACAATATTTGGTTGAAACAGAAACTTAAAATATATCTTTTCTCTGGGTTATTAAGGTTCAACGTGTATTTTACAGGACCTGAGGCCGTTTTCAATGGTAGCTAATTTACCTACAAAACCCGGCTCAAACATTTGCATGGTCACTTGTAGCCGGTAAAAATACTTAAAATTCATTTAATAATATTTAATCAACTAGGCTATTACCTAAGACACCACCATAGGCCCAAGTCAACTAACGATATATAATGCTTTTAAATAGGTGGCCGGGTTACAACGCGGATGAGGGCAGTGGCAAGCCCTCAATGCCAACAGCTCCTCAACATGTTTTATGGAAATTGGAAACCGAAAGAACTCGGGGGAAACCCTCTTCCGCTGCGATTATTTTCATTTTCAGCTTCCGTTTCAAAAAGACGCAGAATTTGAAATTCCTTTTTAGTAGTTTTAAGTAATATTTTCATGTTGGAAAGTAGCGGAAGCGTATTTTTAAGGTTTTACCCGCTTCTAGTAACAATTACTCGGTCTAGAATATTAACTTGTATAAAAGCCATATTTCTATCTCGGCAGCTTGTGACGTCAAGACGCGTCCCCCGCCTCCCCAAAGGTCCCGTAGCGACTGACGTAGCCAAGCGAGTATCCTTGGCTACGTTCAGCAGCAGTCAACGGAAAAAAACCCGATGGATTTGATATTTTCCACCGATGAGCTTTTTCGTCATAATGACGTCGTAAGTTGCTGAACGCTTTTATTCAGTCATCGGTATTTTTTAAAATGGCGTAGCTTTTATAGTAGTGTTACGTCAGAAATGACGTCAGTCATCGGAAAAACCGCCTTTTCCAGCCGATGACTTCGGTGAGTAACCGATGACTATCGTGATGTCAAAACCGGAAACGCGACAAAGCGTACAGTAGGAAACCGATGTCACCGATTAGTCATCGGTGAGTCTGATGAGCTCTGCTGAACGTACCCCTTCTCTCCTCTCCCTCTTTCTCTCTCGGCAGCTTGTGACGTCAAGACGCGTCCCCCCGCCTCCCCAAAGGTCCCGTAGCGACTGACGGAGCCAAGCGAGCATCCTTCTCTCTCGGCAGCTTGTGACGTCAAGACGCGTCCCCCCGCCTCCCCAAAGGTCCCGTAGCGACTGACGGAGCCAAGCGAGCATCCTTCTCTCCCTCTTTCTCTCTCGGCAGCTTGTGACGTCAAGACGCGTCCCCCCGCCTCCCCAAAGGTCCCGTAGCGACTGACGGAGCCAAGCGAGCATCCTTCTCTCCCTCTTTCTCTCTCGGCAGCTTGTGACGTCAAGACGCGTCCCCCCGCCTCCCCAAAGGTCCCGTAGCGACTGGCGGAACCAAGCGAGCATCCTTCTCTCCCTCTTTCTCTCTCGGCAGCTTGTGACGTCAAGACGCGTCCCCCCGCCTCCCCAAGGTCCCGTAGTGACTGACGGAGCCAAGCGAGCATCCTTCTCCCCCTCTTTCTCTCTCGGCAGCTTGTGACGTCAAGACGCGTCCCCCCGCCTCCCCAAGGTCCCGTAGTGACTGACGGAGCCAAGCGAGCATCCTTCTCTCTCGGCAGCTTGTGACGTCAAGACGCGTCCCCCCGCCTCCCCAAAGGTCCCGTAGCGACTGACGGAGCCAAGCGAGCATCCTTCTCTCCCTCTTTCTCTCTCGGCAGCTTGTGACGTCAAGACGCGTCCCCCCGCCTCCCCAAAGGTCCCGTAGCGACTGACGGAGCCAAGCGAGCATCCTTCTCTCCCTCTTTCTCTCTCGGCAGCTTGTGACGTCAAGACGCGTCCCCCCGCCTCCCCAAAGGTCCCGTAGCGACTGACGGAACCAAGCGAGCATCCTTCTCTCCCTCTTTCTCTCTCGGCAGCTTGTGACGTCAAGACGCGTCCCCCCGCCTCCCCAAAGGTCCCGTAGCGACTGACGGAGCCAAGCGAGCATCCTTCTCTCCCTCTTTCTCTCTCGGCAGCTTGTGACGTCAAGACGCGTCCCCCCGCCTCCCCAAAGGTCCCGTAGCGACTGACGGAACCAAGCGAGCATCCTTCTCTCCCTCTTTCTCTCTCGGCGGCTTGTGACGTCCAGACGCGTCCCCCCCCCCCCCCCAAGGTCCCTCCGCAACCTTATAGTACTTTAAACATTAGGACGAAGCTTGTATTTTTAAGGCTTTTTGTTGTGTTTTCCCTTTTAGCCAAACAAACCCGGCCGGCTGGACACTGACTCTGGGCATGACGAGGCGAATAACGTCTTGGGCTTACACGGAAAGACGGGGATTGAGTGCGATACTGAAGCACCCCGGATTCAATTCGGCCAGTCTATACAGCAATGACTTGGCTCTTCTATTGTTGGATTCGCCAATAAACTTCAGCGAATATTTGCAACCCGTGTGTTTACCACCTCCCGATATTCCTTTGGATCCGGGAACCAACTGTACGGTTATTGGTTGGGGGAAACCGTTTCACGATGAAGGTAACTATCCATTAAATTACTTACATAAATCGCTAGCTTAATTCTAAAATAAACTATCTCTAAAACCAAAATTTGAGTAAACAATGTTTAAATTTCCCAAGATAGCATTACGCGATTCTACTTTAAAACGGTAAAAAATCTTTAACTTTAAAATGAAATGGGCCCTATTTTTTATAATTTGGAGGAAGATACAGCTAGGAGCAACAAACACAGCACCTTACACAAGGAGAACGCAACCCGTCAAAAGTGGTGCATTTTCTTGTGTACATTTTTCATTGGTTAGATGCTTTGGCGCCTGCTGTCGTCGGAAGGGGAAAATTTTCTTCCCCTTTTCCGTAAAGTGCTCAATGTAAAGGTTCGTCCAATGAAATTTGCACACAACACTGCGTTACACAGTGTTTCGAAAAGCCCAAAATGCGGCAGAAATTAAAAAATTACCAGGAAGTAAACAGGAATAACGTAGCACCAAAAATTTAATGCTACGCCCCCTAGCGACGAAGTTAGTGGCATTCGATAGCCCTTAACGAGTTTAGAGAGTTGACAAAAATTCACAGTCGTAAGTCTTACCATATACTAATAAAATTAGGTTTAAGGGTTGGAAAAGTCCATTTTAGAGCATGTTCACCCGAGATTTCTCAATATTTTTCGAACCTTTTCTAGTAAACGTTCCATTATATCCATTTTATAAATATTTCCGATTTCCGTTCGCGACCGTTGAATAAAGTTGACTTCGAAGGTTTGTAGAATATTACTGTAAATCTATGCTGAAACCGCCATATTTGGCTATAAATTTCATCAGCGGGTAAAGCAACTTATGCATAACAATTTGGGTAATACTATTTGGCAGATGTAAATTAAAATTAAATATCGTTGGCTGAAAGCCAAAATCGCGTAATATTCTGACCGTTTTTTTTGATGAGGTTCTAATCCGTTGTCAATAAATCAATTTTTTATATTACACTTCCTGAATTTTTTCTTAAAAATTTAACGATCTTAAATAGAATAAAAGATTAAGGTACACATTTTTTTGTAAAAAGAAGATATCATTTTGAATATTTGTACTAAAGAGCCGGTTACCCCACAAGTATGTAGAATTTCAATGACTATTTAAAATCATTACCGAATACATTTTGGTAGGTCGTAGTAGCTTTCTGAAGAAGAAAACAAATATAAGCAAGATTACAACATTTAAAGCGAAAAAATGTGTGTTTTTTGGAAAAACCGAAAGTTAGTTTTAAATTTAACGTGCTTTCACTTATTTGAATAACGTGTTTGTTCAAACATGGATAGCTCACAAAGTCAAATTGTTGGCAATGTTCGCAACGACCGCTCTTTCAGCTCCACAATAACAAACGACGCCTCATTCTTTAGTAATCTTTTACCTTCTTTAAGTTCTTTGCCAACCAACAGTAATTCAATTGAGAAGAGCAACCCGAGAGTTCCCATTACTAAAAGAAAATTGGTTGGAATTTTCAAGGAACACAGAAACCTAGGTGACTGTATTTCGAGTATCCGAATCTTACTTGGAAATCAAATAAAGGAAAACCTTTCGAAGTTTCAAATGGAAATTCTACGGAGAGCGATTGAGATCGAAAAAAAACTTTTAACCGTTGGTGGAAACAAGCTGGTAGAGTGATGGCTAACTTTGAGAGGAAGCACCACGTCTGGTCGCAGACAGCTTTTAAAATTCCTGAAACTCTTCATCCAAATACGCCCTCAGGAGTTCCGGATGTAGGAAGGCCAATAATCCAATTTTCAGTTGCATCTGCTCGCACAAAACGAGTTCGCGTTAGTGAGTTAGCATCCTTATTGGAAGACGAACCCGCTGAGAAAATCATAAAAGCAGCAGTAGCAGCAGTAGCGGTTGAACGGAAAGGAGAAACTGGATTGAACTTGGGCGTACAAGAACTGATGAACCGTCGAATACAGCATCAGCTGTACCCGAAAGAATGTCCAAGGACGTTCCAACCTCTTGTTCTGACACAGAAGCTGTCGCATTGATGGCGACGGTTTATATATTACACAGGTTAGACTTGTCCGTAGCTTCGCGCATACTACGGGACGGGGCCGCTTAAATTCTGCTGACTGGGAACTCGGTTTTCCAAATCGCGCTCGCTGCGACATCTAATTTATTGAAACAGTACTAATTTGGATATTATAATTTATATTTAAAACAATATCATTTCCAATATAGAAAAATGCTGCTGCACTGTTTAAAATTTTATAACTAATTTTTTTTAATTTTTATACTTTTAAAAATAATATAAATTTAATTGCAAAGCGGGAATTTCGAAGAAAATGCCTTTTTAGTAAGTAAACTTAAAAATAAGTCAGGATTCAAGAATACGAAGGCACACTTATTAAAATATGCTTTAATACTTAAAATACCCGTTCATTTAATTAAGAATATGCTAAATTTAAAAGGAGTCGAATGGTTAACAATGATACAAATTTCATTCCCAAAACTTCTTAAATTTTGGCTTTTTTACGGTTTGCTTGTGATTTGGTTTTTGTTGAATTATTTTAATTTGCCTCCCGAGCTAAGAAGTGCATGTGGGTTACTACATAGTAGTGTACCAGTTGAGGTATTAGTACAGAAAAATGCTCATTGCAACCAATTTGTGCGCTTGGTAGGTCCAAAGATTCCATTATCGACCAAAATAAGTCTTGGCGAACTCCATTTTTCTTGACTTAAAAATCCACAAAGTTTTCAACTTTGCGCATCAAATTGTAAAAGTATTTAGAAGCATATCGTAGAAACCCAAAAGATTTTTTAGATGTTAAAAGAGATTCCTTTGGTGGTATGCCATTTGAAGCCAATGAACGCGCACACGATTCACATTTAGTGAATCGATGGATTTTAAATAGCATGTATCCGCAAAAGTGGTACACTAAAGCATCTATTTTAGAACACAATGAATAGTCTTCATGGTCGGGAACAACGGTCACATCTTCTAAAACCCACACTTTTTCCAAATTTCCTCTTCGAGGTCATCTGAGAGCTGCTGTCTGTCTTTTCTCATATCCTTCCCTCTTTGTAGTAAACAGTCAGAGTACTGCACTTAAACGCTTTCGTCACCATTTGTTGACTGGCAGTTCCCTTTAGTCGCCCTTCTCAGTGGCATGTATACAAAGAGCATTCTGTATAATTGAAGGAAATTGGGCACAGTTGGATGCTTATCACTGCCCCCGGCCATTCGAATTAGTCCAAAAAATTTCTAAAAAGAAAGGTTATTTTAGAAAATTATCTCTAAATTATCACTAGAAAAAAATCTTTTAATATGAACCTCAAGACAGTCTTGATTTAATTTAGCAGTGCGAACAAAAGAATATCCGTGGTCTGTGAGGTGAAAAATTATGTCTTTCACAGACTGTAGTGTAACTCGCAAAGAGTCCGCAGTTTGTGATGAGACGAACATTTTGTCGGGATACTTTTCTTCCGTCAGATCTAAAATTCTTAGAAATTCATCTAAAACGAAAACTATTTAATATTTATCTTTACCAAAAGTTTCGGAGAATTGGGATTAACTCCATCCCTCGGAATTCTAAAATTTAGAACATCGAAAAGGTCGTTCATGAAACTCGTAAAATCCTCAATTCCTTCAGTGTTATGCAATGTTTCATACTTTAAGCTCCTGTAAAACTTAAATCCATCCGCCACTGTTTTGCTGAAGAGCTACGAAGAAACCCAAATTATTAGCTTTACCTGCACTGCAAGTTTGACATTAATTTTTTGAAAGTTATTTGGTGTAATGTGCTTGGCTTAATTTTTTAACAACCCTCAAGCCTGAATCACTATCATCCGCAGCCAGAAGAAATCCATATGATGAAAAAAATATCGATGGATCACCCCACTGATAAAACCAAATAAAAAATTTTCCACTAAAAAATTAAAATAATAGAGTTACGAGAAAAATACCCGAATTTTATCAATTTTCATAAAATGGTTTCTGATACATTTTATGATGTGTGGAACGTCGCAGATTAAATGTAAATATTCTCCACATGGACGGCACGGATGGGGTATTTTGTTTGTAATATTGCTCATTTCACCACTCACTCCGAAGGAATTCCACGTTGATTTATTTGAAGCGGCACCATCACTGACAACAGATACAACTTCACAGCCATAATCTTCCAATTGGATTATCACAGATAACAATAATTTTCCCAAAATTTATGAAGGTGCAGCTCCTCTTTACCCGAAAACATCTACTGGCTGTGCCCAATTAGCATTGAATGGTCTGTACATGAATACTAGTGCGTGAACTGCGAGTTTAGTGGCATCTTCAACCTGAGTCTCATCTCCGAAGTCCACAAACCCATCAAACAGATGTTTTTCCTTGTTGAAAGAGATACTTTCCTTTAATTTTATTTCGTCAAAGGCAATGCACCCCATCCAGCTTTTCCGGTCTTTACCTTCCATTTCTTTTTGAATAGCGTTCAATGCGAAATCATTAAGACCGAAACGGCATGGACTGCCTCGTACCAAACGTAAGATGGTTTTCTCGTGTGGTAGTTGAAGAATTTGTTCATCTCGCAAATGTCTATAAGCTTTAGGTGATTTTATTCTGAGCATTAGGCATTCTAACAACCAATCTGTTTTGTAGCGGAATCCATGGCGGCTTTTTTTAGCATTTTCTATGCAACATTGGAAGGCAAGTTTCTGTTTGGGCTCTAAAGAATCCAGGATTTGATTGAGAGAATTTTCTTAAGTGTTTACAAGATCTTCTTGCAGGTCATTGATACTTTCCCATAATTTACCCAGTTTCTTGGCCTTTTTTTTTACTTTTTTCTTGGACAAATTTTTATGCTTTTTTAAAATCCTAAGTTTTGCAATTTCTGTTCTACTGTTTAATCGCTTCAAAGACCACCTTGGGCTCTTCGAAAGTGAAGTGCTAGTATTGGATTTATCTGCTCTGGCATTAGACCAATAAAAGGGTTGGCATAACTTGCATCTTGTTTTGCAACGAGAGTTGTAATTGTCTTCAAGTATATCTAAAGAACATTGTTCTGCATATACCCTTTTGGCAAACTCTTCTTTGGGTTTCGCTCCACTACAAATCCATTTCGTGTAGGGTTTTAAGATTTTTTTGGATTTTGTCGACAGTATAATAATAGAGTGGAATTTGTTTCAATTTTAACAAGTCTAGTGGTTGAAATCTGATGAATTAAAGGCTTTAAAAGTCGCTCGATGACTTAGGCCTAGGGTGGTGCCTTGGGTATTAGCCTAGCTGATTATTATGTCGTATTGCTTGGACGGAGCATTGGCTTCTTGAATTACAAGTTGTTTCGAAGGGTAATATATATCATCTGACTGTTGTTCATGATAAACAAAAGCAACTTGCATTTTAACTTCATTCTTAATAAGAATCAATTGGTAAAAGAATTCTATCAACACCATCTAAAATTATACATATTAAAACTTTTAGCCATGGTTTATTATAAATTGTTAAATTTTAAAAAAGCTGCTACTTCATGACTTATAAAAAACTTTATATAATAAAGTTTTATCTAAGTCATGAAGTAGCAGCTTTTTTAAAATTTAACAATTTACCATCTAAAATGTTTTCAAATTCATCAACGCTTGTAGAAATTACTTCTTCATTCCTATGAATCTTATGAGAAAGTCTGTTGCATGTATCTGTGTCCTTGTTATTAATAATTGAGACATCACTGTCAGTATTGGTTCTCGAGATGTGTGTATTTGAAAGTTGAACACAATTATAACAGTCAATAGTATTCTCAATCACTGAGACGTCAATACTTGGGGAAAAAATCTATCACTCTTGAAATCACATGTTTCACTTCCTGCACCTAAGAGCTTCGTTGGACAGTTCCCTTTGTTTAGTTGACGTCCATATTTGCAGCTTGATTTTTTTCGAATCTGGTGAAAGCGCAGTAGGATTATAGTGTAATAGCCGTTTAGGAACGTTAGCTGAAATTGTTTTTTTAGGAGTATTAGTTAAATCACAAAGCTTTATCACTGTCGGCTAGTGGAAATAGTTCAAGCATAGGAAACGCGTCAGGTAATCAGGGCCGTTCTTAGAGGTCTCGCGGCCCCGGGCGAAACTGAGTGAAGCGGCCCTCCGGTATATATATCCCCATGGTAAAATTTTAGCGGCCCTGGGCGACCGCCCGGCTCCCCCCCCCCCCTAAGAACGGCCCTGCAGGTAATATACCCCACCGTCCTCGAGGTATTATGACTATTCTTCCATTAGAAGAAACTATATACTTGGTTTCAAAATGTTTATGGCATATCTGAGTTTTAGTTCCGAAGTTGTACTTCATTTATCGCCTTTAAAAAGTGCACTTTTCCTTTAAACTTCTTTTTGGCAAAAGGACATTTCTCTATGTAGCAAGACATCTTTTGATCCTATTAAATAAAGTAAATGTTATTTTCAGGCCACCTCATTCAATTTAAACTAAGGCCTAAGCTTTTGTTAGGATTACAGACACAACCATAGGTCTAAGCTTAAATATCAAATTAAACAAGCTAAACAGAAATGTCCAAGCCATATTTAATTAGGAAAAGTAATGTTTAAAAAAACAAATATTTAACTTACCGATTATTTCAGAACTGGGCTAACTTGGGCTCACGCAAATAAAGTGGCGCGATCGGCAACTTGACAATATCGAAATTCCATAATAAATTTGGTCCAAAGTTTTACAATTTTATCCGAGATGGAACAGCGAACGCGATTTGGAAATTTCCGAATACGGGAGTAGCGCTTAAGTGGTCCCTCTCGGAGCGCGACAAGTCTAACCTGTGTAACATATAAACCATGGCCAGGCTACCTAATGCAGTTCGATATTCATGGTTGAAATGAATACATTCATGGTTAAGGTTAGGTTGGATATGCCCTTAAATAAAACCTGTTCAGCGATTAGACCTAGAAATATTAATACTGAGAGCCAG
Source organism: Leiobunum rupestre (assembly GCF_980474605.1). Lineage (NCBI taxonomy): Eukaryota > Metazoa > Arthropoda > Arachnida > Opiliones > Sclerosomatidae > Leiobunum > Leiobunum rupestre. The sequence goes on from NC_143389.1 coordinate 17,790,287, forward strand.
GACATACTACGTAATATTTCAATATAGAAGAGCTCGTTCAATTTCGCACGCACCTCCTGAAAGAAAAAATGGCGCGCGCTATATCAACAAATAAAATAAACATAAACTCGTGACTAGTTTATTCAGGGACTTCTATTAGGCTACTAATTTCTTTTAGTTTGATAAATTAATTTGGGATACTGAAGAACGTTTGATCAATGAAAATTGAGAACCGATGCTGCGTTACTCACACATTCAGTTAAAACTAATAACGTTTTCCATTTGATTTCTCGAGATTCTCTCCGAATCTGTTTCTGACGTCATAGATCTCGCCCCAATCGATTAGAGTAAAATCGCAAACGGAACATTCCAATATCATATTCCCGAGCTTTGTGGTTTTTCGTCTGCTAGCAATGTGACTTTTCGTGTATTATCCTGTCTAGTGCATGCACGATTTACGAACCTTGTTGTCCTGCCATTTTTCCAAAAAATCTAAAAGGAACACGTAAAATTTTCTTCGATCCCGATCTCGATCCGTTGATCTGTCGAAATCAGCAGATCGGTTTTGGGCGATCTCGGAGCACCCATGAGCGGGAAATGGAATACGCGAAACTTGATCGGAGCAGATCCGAGCACGCAAATGGAACATAAAATGTTGATCAGAGTGATCTAGAGCGCTCGAGAGCAGTCAAATGGAAAACGCTATAATTATTTGTCTATTTGTGCAGAAGCGGACTATCAGTCGGTCATTCACGAAGTGGAAGTTCCCCTGGTTGAGTTCGATTTATGCTCTTCGTGGTACGCGCAGCAAGACGTCATCATCTCGACGTCCATGCTGTGTGCCGGCTATCAAGAAGGACGGAAAGACGCCTGCCAGGTACTCACAAACTGCTTAGCGAAGCCATTAGCGGTTTGGTTTTCACGCTTTTATTTATACCAGATGGCGTTTTCCTTTTACCAATTAGCATATGCATAAAGGCTGGTTTACACTTGGACAAAAATGCCACAGCGGTGAACGTCGACGCAAAAAATCTCCGTTGAAGCTCGTCGTCGTGCCATTTTGGTCCTAGTGAAAACCAGCCTTCAGTGATATACATTCATTAATTATGACACTTAATTGTTGTTATGTTCATGAATTTGAACTGACGTGATTATATTCCCGGAAGTGTAGTCCACGAAGTCGCCACACCGTGGCGCGTTTTTTATACATTTTAGCGTAACTCTGAAGAAATAATTGTGAAAAAAATAACCCAATAGTCACACTTAATATGTTCATGTTACTTGTGGTATAAAGTACGAATGTCAATGCCAATATGACGTTATAAGGGACACTAATGACTTATTTTGTCGAAGGCATATCGGCTGTCCTTCGGAAAAACCTTATAAAATCCAAAAACCAAATTTCGAGAAAAACGCGATTTTGTCTTTTTTAACACTACGACTTATCGATTAACACTAAAGTGGAAAGTAGTGACTTTTTCGTTATAATATATTATGAAATATCATTATTATTCATTTCTTTAATAAAATCATAATTAACTAATTAGCAGCCAATGAAAGTTGGTTTTACCTTGGGAAAATTAGAAATATTTCAGAACTTTCCCATGGTAAAACATGGTACGTGGTAAATATCAGATTTTGTCGAAATAAATTATTTCCTTTCCCGTGGTGAAACCGTATATGTTGCAAATAACTCTTTTCACTATAAATAAATTAGCCTCTTTTCAACGGTAAAACCTTATACGTGAGAAGAAACGTGTTTTGCCTTAATTTAAGGGATCATTTTCCATGGTAAAACGTTATATTTAGCAGATACATTATTTTGCTCAAAATAAAGCGACCCTTTTTCCATGGAAAAACCTTATATGGGAAAAGGACCGTGTTGTTCCTTTATTTAAGGAACCGTTTTGCCATGGTAAAACGTTATATCAAGAATGTATTTATTTATATTTAGGAAGAATGATTATGTTGCGACAATCGCCGTGCACGTTGAACGCCTTTCCCCCGTCACCGGCGTTTGATTTCCATCGCGTTAGGTGACATAAATTTTAAGCAGCCAATGAAATACCGGGACTATTCGTTTTATTTTAAGCGGAGGAGCGTACTAGGGGGACCAACGGGTGGATTGAGAGAAAGGCTAAAAACCGTCTCGACATAGGCATTGTCCCTAGGTATAAATAAATGCATTCTTGGTTATATGTAGCAATTAAATTATTTTGCTCAAATTAAAGTGACCCTTTTTCCATGGAAAAACCTTATATGTGAAATAGAACCATGTTGTTCCTTTATTTAAGGTACCGTTTTTCCATGGTAAAACGTTATATTTAGCAAATACATTATTTTGCTCAAAATAAAGCGACCCTTTTTCCATGGAAAAACCTTATATGTGAGAAATAACGTAATTTTCCGTTATTTAAGGAACCGTTTTTCCATGGTAAAACGTTATATTTAGCAAATACATTATTTTGCTCAAATTAAAGTGACCCATTTTCCATGGAAAAACCTTATATGTGAGAAATAACGTAATTTTCCTTTATTTAAGGAACCGTTTTTCCATGGTAAAACGTTATATTTAGCAAATACATTATTTTGCTCAAATTAAAGTGACCCTTTTCCATGGAAAAACCTTATATGTGAGAAATAACGTAATTTTCCGTTATTTAAGGAACCGTTTTTCCATGGTAAAACGTTATATTTAGCAAATACATTATTTTGCTCAAATTAAAGTGACCCCTTTTCCATGGAAAAACCTTATATGTGAGAAATAACGTAATTTTCCTTTATTTAAGGAACCGTTTTTCCATGGTAAAACGTTATATTTAGCAAATACATTATTTTGCTCAAATTAAAGTGACCCCTTTTCCATGGTAAAACCTTATATGTGAGAAATAACGTAATTTTCCGTTATTTAAGGAACCGTTTTTCCATGGTAAAACGTTATATTTAGCAAATACATTATTTTGCTCAAATTAAAGTGACCCCTTTTCCATGGAAAAACCTTATATGTGAGAAATAACGTAATTTTCCTTTATTTAAGGAACCGTTTTTCCATGGTAAAACGTTATATTTAGCAAATACATTATTTTGCTCAAATTAAAGTGACCCCTTTTCCATGTAAAAACCTTATATGTGAGAAATAACGTAATTTTCCGTTATTTAAGGAACCGTTTTTCCATGGTAAAACGTTATATTTAGCAAATACATTATTTTGCCCAAATTAAAGTGACCCCTTTTCCATGGAAAAACCTTATATGTGAGAAATAACGAAATTTTCCGTTATTTAAGGAACCGTTTTTCCATGGTAAAACGTTATATTTAGCAAATACATTATTTTGCTCAAATTAAAGTGACCCCTTTTCCATGGAAAAACCTTATATGTGAGAAATAATGTAATTTTCCTTTATTTAAGGAACCGTTTTTCCATGGTAAAACGTTATATTTAGCAAATACATTATTTTGCTCAAATTAAAGTGACCCCTTTTCCATGGTAAAACCTTATATGTGAGAAATAACGTAATTTTCCGTTATTTAAGGAACCGTTTTTCCATGGTAAAACGTTATATTTAGCAAATACATTATTTTGCTCAAATTAAAGTGACCCCTTTTCCATGGAAAAACCTTATATGTGAGAAATAACGTAATTTTCCTTTATTTAAGGAACCGTTTTTCCATGGTAAAACGTTATATTTAGCAAATACATTATTTTGCTCAAATTAAAGTGACCCCTTTTCCATGTAAAAACCTTATATGTGAGAAATAACGTAATTTTCCGTTATTTAAGGAACCGTTTTTCCATGGTAAAACGTTATATTTAGCAAATACATTATTTTGCCCAAATTAAAGTGACCCCTTTTCCATGGAAAAACCTTATATGTGAGAAATAACGAAATTTTCGGTTATTTAAGGAACCGTTTTTCCATGGTAAAACGTTATATTTAGCAAATACATTATTTTGCTCAAATTAAAGTGACCCCTTTTCCATGGAAAAACCTTATATGTGAGAAATAACGTAATTTTCCTTTATTTAAGGAACCGTTTTTCCATGGTAAAACGTTATATTTAGCAAATACATTATTTTGCTCAAATTAAAGTGACCCTTTTCCATGGAAAAACCTTATATGTGAGAAATAACGTAATTTTCCGTTATTTAAGGAACCGTTTTTCCATGGTAAAACGTTATATTTAGCAAATACATTATTTTGCTCAAATTAAAGTGACCCCTTTTCCATGGAAAAACCTTATATGTGAGAAATAACGTAATTTTCCGTTATTTAAGGAACCGTTTTTCCATGGTAAAACGTTATATTTAGCAAATACATTATTTTGCTCAAATTAAAGTGACCCCTTTTCCATGGAAAAACCTTATATGTGAGAAATAACGTAATTTTCCTTTATTTAAGGAACCGTTTTTTCCATAGTAAAACGTGATATGTAGCCATTAAATTATTTTGCTCAAATTAAAACGACCCCTTTTCCATGAAAAAACTTTATACGTGAGAAATAACGTAATTTTCCTTTATTTAAGGAACCGTTTTTCCATGGTAAAACGTTATATTTAGCAAATACATTATTTTGCTCAAATTAAAGTGACCCCTTTTCCATGGAAAAACCTTATATGTGAGAAATAACGTAATTTTCCGTTATTTAAGGAACCGTTTTTCCATGGTAAAACGTTATATTTAGCAAATACATTATTTTGCTCAAATTAAAGTGACCCCTTTTCCATGGAAAAACCTTATATGTGAGAAATAACGTAATTTTCCTTTATTTAAGGAACCGTTTTTCCATGGTAAAACGTTATATTTAGCAAATACATTATTTTGCTCAAATTAAAGTGACCCCTTTTCCATGGTAAAACCTTATATGTGAGAAATAACGTAATTTTCCGTTATTTAAGGAACCGTTTTTCCATGGTAAAACGTTATATTTAGCAAATACATTATTTTGCTCAAATTAAAGTGACCCCTTTTCCATGGAAAAACCTTATATGTGAGAAATAACGTAATTTTCCTTTATTTAAGGAACCGTTTTTCCATGGTAAAACGTTATATTTAGCAAATACATTATTTTGCTCAAATTAAAGTGACCCCTTTTCCATGTAAAAACCTTATATGTGAGAAATAACGTAATTTTCCGTTATTTAAGGAACCGTTTTTCCATGGTAAAACGTTATATTTAGCAAATACATTATTTTGCCCAAATTAAAGTGACCCCTTTTCCATGGAAAAACCTTATATGTGAGAAATAACGAAATTTTCCGTTATTTAAGGAACCGTTTTTCCATGGTAAAACGTTATATTTAGCAAATACATTATTTTGCTCAAATTAAAGTGACCCCTTTTCCATGGAAAAACCTTATATGTGAGAAATAACGTAATTTTCCTTTATTTAAGGAACCGTTTTTCCATGGTAAAACGTTATATTTAGCAAATACATTATTTTGCTCAAATTAAAGTGACCCTTTTCCATGGAAAAACCTTATATGTGAGAAATAACGTAATTTTCCGTTATTTAAGGAACCGTTTTTCCATGGTAAAACGTTATATTTAGCAAATACATTATTTTGCTCAAATTAAAGTGACCCCTTTTCCATGGAAAAACCTTATATGTGAGAAATAACGTAATTTTCCGTTATTTAAGGAACCGTTTTTCCATGGTAAAACGTTATATTTAGCAAATACATTATTTTGCTCAAATTAAAGTGACCCCTTTTCCATGGAAAAACCTTATATGTGAGAAATAACGTAATTTTCCGTTATTTAAGGAACCGTTTTTCCATGGTAAAACGTTATATTTAGCAAATACATTATTTTGCTCAAATTAAAGTGACCCCTTTTCCATGGAAAAACCTTATATGTGAGAAATAACGTAATTTTCCGTTATTTAAGGAACCGTTTTTCCATGGTAAAACGTTATATTTAGCAAATACATTATTTTGCTCAAATTAAAGTGACCCCTTTTCCATGGAAAAACCTTATATGTGAGAAATAACGTAATTTTCCTTTATTTAAGGAACCGTTTTTTCCATAGTAAAACGTGATATGTAGCCATTAAATTATTTTGCTCAAATTAAAACGACCCCTTTTCCATGAAAAAACTTTATACGTGAGAAATAACGTAATTTTCCTTTATTTAAGGAACCGTTTTTCCATGGTAAAACGTTATATTTAGCAAATACATTATTTTGCTCAAATTAAAGTGACCCCTTTTCCATGGAAAAACCTTATATGTGAGAAATAACGTAATTTTCCGTTATTTAAGGAACCGTTTTTCCATGGTAAAACGTTATATTTAGCAAATACATTATTTTGCTCAAATTAAAGTGACCCCTTTTCCATGGAAAAACCTTATATGTGAGAAATAACGTAATTTTCCGTTATTTAAGGAACCGTTTTTCCATGGTAAAACGTTATATTTAGCAAATACATTATTTTGCTCAAATTAAAGTGACCCCTTTTCCATGGAAAAACCTTATATGTGAGAAATAACGTAATTTTCCTTTATTTAAGGAACCGTTTTTTCCATAGTAAAACGTGATATGTAGCCATTAAATTATTTTGCTCAAATTAAAACGACCCCTTTTCCATGAAAAAACTTTATACGTGAGAAATAACGTAATTTTCCTTTATTTAAGGAACCGTTTTTCCATGGTAAAACGTTATATTTAGCAAATACATTATTTTGCTCAAATTAAAGTGACCCCTTTTCCATGGAAAAACCTTATATGTGAGAAATAACGTAATTTTCCGTTATTTAAGGAACCGTTTTTCCATGGTAAAACGTTATATTTAGCAAATACATTATTTTGCTCAAATTAAAGTGACCCCTTTTCCATGGAAAAACCTTATATGTGAGAAATAACGTAATTTTCCTTTATTTAAGGAACCGTTTTTTTCGTGGTAAAACGTGATATGTAGCCATTAAATTATTTTGCTCAAATTAAAGTGACCCCTTTTCCATGGAAAAACCTTATATGTGAGAAATAACGTAATTTTCCGTTATTTAAGGAACCGTTTTTCCATGGTAAAACGTTATATTTAGCAAATACATTATTTTGCTCAAATTAAAGTGACCCCTTTTCCATGGAAAAACCTTATATGTGAGAAATAACGTAATTTTCCGTTATTTAAGGAACCGTTTTTCCATGGTAAAACGTTATATTTAGCAAATACATTATTTTGCTCAAATTAAAGTGACCCCTTTTCCATGGAAAAACCTTATATGTGAGAAATAACGTAATTTTCCTTTATTTAAGGAACCGTTTTTTCATGGTAAAACGTTATATTTAGCAAATACATTATTTTGCTCAAATTAAAGTGACCCCTTTTCCATGGAAAAACCTTATATGTGAGAAATAACGTAATTTTCCGTTATTTAAGGAACCGTTTTTCCATGGTAAAACGTTATATTTAGCAAATACATTATTTTGCTCAAATTAAAGTGACCCCTTTTCCATGGAAAAACCTTATATGTGAGAAATAACGTAATTTTCCTTTATTTAAGGAACCGTTTTTTCCATAGTAAAACGTGATATGTAGCCATTAAATTATTTTGCTCAAATTAAAACGACCCCTTTTCCATGAAAAAACTTTATACGTGAGAAATAACGTAATTTTCCTTTATTTAAGGAACCGTTTTTCCATGGTAAAACGTTATATTTAGCAAATACATTATTTTGCTCAAATTAAAGTGACCCCTTTTCCATGGAAAAACCTTATATGTGAGAAATAACGTAATTTTCCGTTATTTAAGGAACCGTTTTTCCATGGTAAAACGTTATATTTAGCAAATACATTATTTTGCTCAAATTAAAGTGACCCCTTTTCCATGGAAAAACCTTATATGTGAGAAATAACGTAATTTTCCGTTATTTAAGGAACCGTTTTTCCATGGTAAAACGTTATATTTAGCAAATACATTATTTTGCTCAAATTAAAGTGACCCCTTTTCCATGGAAAAACCTTATATGTGAGAAATAACGTAATTTTCCTTTATTTAAGGAACCGTTTTTCCATGGTAAAACGTTATATTTAGCAAATACATTATTTTGCTCAAATTAAAGTGACCCCTTTTCCATGGAAAAACCTTATATGTGAGAAATAACGTAATTTTCCGTTATTTAAGGAACCGTTTTTCCATGGTAAAACGTTATATTTAGCAAATACATTATTTTGCTCAAATTAAAGTGACCCCTTTTCCATGGAAAAACCTTATATGTGAGAAATAACGTAATTTTCCTTTATTTAAGGAACCGTTTTTTTCGTGGTAAAACGTGATATGTAGCCATTAAATTATTTTGCTCAAATTAAAGTGACCCCTTTTCCATGGAAAAACCTTATATGTGAGAAATAACGTAATTTTCCGTTATTTAAGGAACCGTTTTTCCATGGTAAAACGTTATATTTAGCAAATACATTATTTTGCTCAAATTAAAGTGACCCCTTTTCCATGGAAAAACCTTATATGTGAGAAATAACGTAATTTTCCGTTATTTAAGGAACCGTTTTTCCATGGTAAAACGTTATATTTAGCAAATACATTATTTTGCTCAAATTAAAGTGACCCCTTTTCCATGGAAAAACCTTATATGTGAGAAATAACGTAATTTTCCTTTATTTAAGGAACCGTTTTTTCCATAGTAAAACGTGATATGTAGCCATTAAATTATTTTGCTCAAATTAAAACGACCCCTTTTCCATGAAAAAACTTTATACGTGAGAAATAACGTAATTTTCCTTTATTTAAGGAACCGTTTTTCCATGGTAAAACGTTATATTTAGCAAATACATTATTTTGCTCAAATTAAAGTGACCCCTTTTCCATGGAAAAACCTTATATGTGAGAAATAACGTAATTTTCCGTTATTTAAGGAACCGTTTTTCCATGGTAAAACGTTATATTTAGCAAATACATTATTTTGCTCAAATTAAAGTGACCCCTTTTCCATGGAAAAACCTTATATGTGAGAAATAACGTAATTTTCCGTTATTTAAGGAACCGTTTTTCCATGGTAAAACGTTATATTTAGCAAATACATTATTTTGCTCAAATTAAAGTGACCCCTTTTCCATGGAAAAACCTTATATGTGAGAAATAACGTAATTTTCCTTTATTTAAGGAACCGTTTTTTCCATAGTAAAACGTGATATGTAGCCATTAAATTATTTTGCTCAAATTAAAACGACCCCTTTTCCATGAAAAAACTTTATACGTGAGAAATAACGTAATTTTCCTTTATTTAAGGAACCGTTTTTCCATGGTAAAACGTTATATTTAGCAAATACATTATTTTGCTCAAATTAAAGTGACCCCTTTTCCATGGAAAAACCTTATATGTGAGAAATAACGTAATTTTCCGTTATTTAAGGAACCGTTTTTCCATGGTAAAACGTTATATTTAGCAAATACATTATTTTGCTCAAATTAAAGTGACCCCTTTTCCATGGAAAAACCTTATATGTGAGAAATAACGTAATTTTCCTTTATTTAAGGAACCGTTTTTTTCGTGGTAAAACGTGATATGTAGCCATTAAATTATTTTGCTCAAATTAAAGTGACCCCTTTTCCATGGAAAAACCTTATATGTGAGAAATAACGTAATTTTCCGTTATTTAAGGAACCGTTTTTCCATGGTAAAACGTTATATTTAGCAAATACATTATTTTGCTCAAATTAAAGTGACCCCTTTTCCATGGAAAAACCTTATATGTGAGAAATAACGTAATTTTCCGTTATTTAAGGAACCGTTTTTTCCATAGTAAAACGTGATATGTAGCCATTAAATTATTTTGCTCAAATTAAAACGACCCCTTTTCCATGAAAAAACTTTATACGTGAGAAATAACGTAATTTTCCTTTATTTAAGGAACCGTTTTTCCATGGTAAAACGTTATATTTAGCAAATACATTATTTTGCTCAAATTAAAGTGACCCCTTTTCCATGGAAAAACCTTATATGTGAGAAATAACGTAATTTTCCGTTATTTAAGGAACCGTTTTTCCATGGTAAAACGTTATATTTAGCAAATACATTATTTTGCTCAAATTAAAGTGACCCCTTTTCCATGGAAAAACCTTATATGTGAGAAATAACGTAATTTTCCTTTATTTAAGGAACCGTTTTTTCCATAGTAAAACGTGATATGTAGCCATTAAATTATTTTGCTCAAATTAAAACGACCCCTTTTCCATGAAAAAACTTTATACGTGAGAAATAACGTAATTTTCCTTTATTTAAGGAACCGTTTTTCCATGGTAAAACGTTATATTTAGCAAATACATTATTTTGCTCAAATTAAAGTGACCCCTTTTCCATGGAAAAACCTTATATGTGAGAAATAACGTAATTTTCCGTTATTTAAGGAACCGTTTTTCCATGGTAAAACGTTATATTTAGCAAATACATTATTTTGCTCAAATTAAAGTGACCCCTTTTCCATGGAAAAACCTTATATGTGAGAAATAACGTAATTTTCCTTTATTTAAGGAACCGTTTTTTTTCGTGGTAAAACGTGATATGTAGCCATTAAATTATTTTGCTCAAATTAAAGTGACCCCTTTTCCATGGAAAAACCTTATATGTGAGAAATAACGTAATTTTCCGTTATTTAAGGAACCGTTTTTCCATGGTAAAACGTTATATTTAGCAAATACATTATTTTGCTCAAATTAAAGTGACCCCTTTTCCATGGAAAAACCTTATATGTGAGAAATAACGTAATTTTCCTTTATTTAAGGAACCGTTTTTTCCATAGTAAAACGTGATATGTAGCCATTAAATTATTTTGCTCAAATTAAAACGACCCCTTTTCCATGAAAAAACTTTATACGTGAGAAATAACGTAATTTTCCTTTATTTAAGGAACCGTTTTTCCATGGTAAAACGTTATATTTAGCAAATACATTATTTTGCTCAAATTAAAGTGACCCCTTTTCCATGGAAAAACCTTATATGTGAGAAATAACGTAATTTTCCGTTATTTAAGGAACCGTTTTTCCATGGTAAAACGTTATATTTAGCAAATACATTATTTTGCTCAAATTAAAGTGACCCCTTTTCCATGGAAAAACCTTATATGTGAGAAATAACGTAATTTTCCTTTATTTAAGGAACCGTTTTTTCCATAGTAAAACGTGATATGTAGCCATTAAATTATTTTGCTCAAATTAAAACGACCCCTTTTCCATGAAAAAACTTTATACGTGAGAAATAACGTAATTTTCCTTTATTTAAGGAACCGTTTTTCCATGGTAAAACGTTATATTTAGCAAATACATTATTTTGCTCAAATTAAAGTGACCCCTTTTCCATGGAAAAACCTTATATGTGAGAAATAACGTAATTTTCCGTTATTTAAGGAACCGTTTTTCCATGGTAAAACGTTATATTTAGCAAATACATTATTTTGCTCAAATTAAAGTGACCCCTTTTCCATGGAAAAACCTTATATGTGAGAAATAACGTAATTTTCCTTTATTTAAGGAACCGTTTTTTCCATAGTAAAACGTGATATGTAGCCATTAAATTATTTTGCTCAAATTAAAACGACCCCTTTTCCATGAAAAAACTTTATACGTGAGAAATAACGTAATTTTCCTTTATTTAAGGAACCGTTTTTCCATGGTAAAACGATATATGAAGCAAACAAATTTTCTTTTCCACGGGAAAAACCTTACTTGGGAAATATAAATTGTCGTTGCATTTCGTAAAAATAAAAGAAATATGTCGAAATTAAACACAATTTTATTATAACTTTCAATTTCATGTTACAATCAATTTAACAAAAATAGTAACTTTCCCGAATTGTAAGTTTGTTAGGTAAATTAAAATTGTGTGACTACCTTATTTCATCAGTAGCGGCGCTAAGGGTGGGCTGAAGTGGGCTTTGTTATCGTTGTATTTTATTTTATTTTAATTGGATTTGTAATATTTTTTCCGAATCTCAAAATGTATTTTTGTGACTCGGAGAAGCTAGCGGCTTTACGCCACCTACATGTAGTCGCGTATTGAAACAATAGTAAATGTCCTACTAGAAATGAATGTATTCGTGATAACAGACTTCCGATTTATCATGGCCCTCAATGCTGAATTTGGAAATGTGCATTATATTTCGCAGGGTGACAGTGGAGGACCTCTTCTATGCAAACTGAATGCCACAAATACTTGGGCAGTGGTCGGCGTGGTCAGTTGGGGAATAAAATGCGCGCAACCCAATCTGCCCGGGATATACACCAACGTCCCAATGTTCTTGGACTGGATTGAAGAAACGACGTCTTCCAATGGACACCCAGTGCATATTACGCATGAATCCGACGGAAAGATTTAAATATCGATTACGCAAAAACTGCAAGTCAATCATCATTGTAAATATCTCTCTCAGATGTTTAATTATTCACATTTTCTTTTTCTTGTCAGTTGTTTTGTTTCACTATGAAATGAATAAATTTTACTCATGGTATTAAAGAATGCCTCTCTCAATCTCATTTTACATTTTAATCAAGAATCTTAAGAACGAAATATTAAGTCGGACCAAAAGCGACTTAAGACCCAAAAGTGTGTCAGTACGGTGTTATGTTTAACGAGAGCGAAGTCAAAGAGGGAGTGGGTTAAAATACATCATCAAAATTGGAAATTTTCTCTACATGGGAGAGTAAATCGAAGGGAGAAAATCGCGCCAGACCATAAACTAAATATAACGTTGCTAGTACTCAAGGGCGCATCCAGGATTTAATTTCAGGGGGGGTTTTGAGGGAAATTTTCAAGGGGGGGGGTGCTGACGGAAGTTTCACTGATTTTTATTAGGTACCCCCCCCCGTTCATCAGCATTTCGGGGGGGGTTTGGGGGTTCAAACCCCCCCCCCTTAAATACGCCCTTGCTAGTACTATTCCAAATAGTAGGCTATGTAGTCTATTGTAAACTAGCTCTCGATAAATATTTTAAAAGGCGCAAAGGTAGAGCTGACACACTTTTGGGTATTATGTCGCTTTTGGTTGGACGTATGATGGTATATCAACAAACTTCATGTTTTTACCGCTACGAGCGCTGTTGATTGACTTTATGATAAAAAGTCTGCAGGAGCTACTATTCCTACTAGTCAGGGCGCTATTGTCCATAATTAGCAGTTAGTGCGCTTTTCGGGCTACAATTGATTTTATGATCTTAAAATATAGAAAAAAATACGGATAATCCGATTTTGCTTGTTGACCAGTTGTCAAATAAGGTCAACAAGTCAAAAAGTGGCCGCCATCTTATTTATTTTCGGTTTTTGGCTTCTGGGGCTCTAGCGGGTCGAGATACGAACTTTAACTTCAGAAATAAAATATTCCTTGTACAATTTCTCATAAAACGATGTATAAGACCAGACCACAGCTGCGTAAGACAGAATGGGTCTGATGATCATAGTATACATCCAGTATACAACTCTGGGACTAAGGCCCTAGGATTTACTGACTGTACTCTTAATCCTCCAAAATAACATTTTGCCCTTCTTGATAACATAATCAAGATGTGGTTTCCATGTTAATTTGCTGTCAAGGATGACACCAAAGTATTTCACCTCGGTACTTTCCACAAGGCTAGTTCCAAATAAGGAAATACCATTGAACGATCCCTGCATCCTTTTACGAGTAAATGGAACCAGGACCATCTTGCTAGGATTAACTGTGAGGTTTACCTCTTTGCACCCGCACTCGAATGATGCCAGAGCCCTCCTCATGACATCCTTAACTGTCATTGAGAATTTTACAGTGACAATGATGGCAATATCATCGGCGTAACCGAAACAGCTATATTCAACCTCCGCGTGAGATCATCCACCACCAGGCACCACAAAAGGCGAGAGATAACCCCCCCCCCCCCCCGAGGGCAGCCACGGCTGGTGGAGACCATAAGGGGGTCATCGAGCAGAGAGGACACGACTTTCCGGTCTGTTAACCTCTTAGCAGCCTTCATAATGACTGCGCTAGACTTTATCAAAGGCCCCTTCGATATCAAGAAAAACCGCTAACGCTATTTCCTTGAAATCAAGTGCCTTTTCGAGGGCGGTCTCAGTAGACCTGCCTTTCTGATAGGCAAACTAAGCAGAGGAGAGATGAGTTTGAGAGATAACATAACTCCAAAATGTTTAAGAGAAAAGAGGTTAAACTAATTGGCCTAAACTTCTTCGCCTCAAGGTACTTTGACTAACCAGTCTTGGGTATGAATATGGCCCGAGACAGTTTCCAAGTGCTTGGTATATGCTACCATCTTTCAACTTAATAGTGTCAAGATGTTTAGTATTATCGTGTGCCATAATTTTCATTAATTTTACGGAACTGGGAACATCTGATATGTTCTCACATAAATTCCTCCACGAAGCTTTTTTAGTATCGTAGCAAATTAGAGTCGGGCCGACGTCGGCAAAAGGTACTAAACATTAAGGTCGGCCGACCTTTGGATTGAGGGTCGAAATGTCCTAGGGGTAAAAGGGTCGGCCGACTGCAAAACGTTTCTTGGGGTTTAGTAAAAGTAACGAATAAATCTTCATTAATAATATCTTAGCCTAACATATTTAGCTATACGAATGTACCCTACTTGAGCTGAGAGATTTTTAATAAGGAAGCATTCTCAGATTGAATATATAATCTTTTTCGAAAATATATAATACAGAAAGGAAGTTATTTTAAAAATATTTCAATTTGTTTTATTAAATCGTCAAAGTTTCACAGATTTGAGCGATTAATTGGCAAAGCACGACCTTAAATCGACTCTTTGTGCTACAGGAGTAATAATTAAAGGGCAACGCAAGTGACCATGCATGGGGGTAAATTATCTTATAGATAAAAAGAACGACTGCGCATGCGCTATCTGCCATAGCCTTTCCCTCTGTAAAAAAAGCAGGACCATATTTGCCGAATTTATTTTGTATAAATGCGCCTCTCGCGGTTTTTACGCAAAATCCATGCATTCTTTAGTCGCGAAAATGGCCGAGGAAAGTGAAGTTTCCGTGCTTACCGACAAATCGGATCCTAAACTTCTACAAAATAAATGTAATAAAAAAGATAAATATTCTGTCGGGGTATAATGATAGGGAAATTGTTAAGGGAGACGGGATATAGGAGTGTGTGTGGTGTTGAATTTTCTTAATCCAATGTGAGGCTAGCGGCAGAGATTTACCGCGTCCAAGGCCTAATGTTTCAACTTCCATTTTTAAAAATATTCAATTCACAAATAATTTTATTCCAAAACATTGTTAAATCGAAAATATCAAAGTCCAACTCTCGGAAACTAACCCAGTTCTTTTCTCCATAATAAATAAATTAAGCTAGGTCTAAATTCCTGGGTTCGTTGATTGCGAGCTAACTCAGCGAAGAAAATCGAAAAATTCGCGAATGAGAGCGAAATTGCGCTACGTGGCTACACCAAGGAGAATAAGGCTTTCGCGCTGTATAAAATCATCCTTGGAAAACCTACTTACGGCTTGTTGAAGAAAACATAGTTCCCCCCTGCATGACCACTTGCGTTGCCCTTTAAGTAATATGATATGGTTAGTACGGGTAACTCCGAACACTTTTCGCTTTAAAAAACATTTAATTATTAGATTGAATAAATTTGCCAAGAAAGATCTCATTTAATGACATAGATATCGATGAATTTGGGACAAAATACCTTAAAGTCACAGAAAATAGTCTTAAAAATTTACGGGACTAAATAGCGCATGCCCCCATCTAATCGACTTAAAATATTGCAAATTTTTATGCACTTCATTGGGCCTAGTAAATTAGGTTTCACAATTGATATAAAACCCCTACCTAAACAATCGTGTAACCACGAGAAAGAGCATTTTTCTTTCAAAAATATCAACTCTTTAGACCGCCAATTGTTTCACAATTTAACTCAAAAACATTTTATTTTTAAAAAGTAAGTGCATTTTGTAACTCCGAACACCCAATAATGTGCATAGTGCGACAGCTTTTTAAATTGTATTAATAATAAAAGGGGGATAAAATATTTAATACGTTGTCTAGGGAATATCTAATTAGGATTATAGCTTAATTTAATGAAAGCGTCGACACTAATATATAATAAAAGGTTTATTTGCACACTCATAATAAAACATATTCAAACATTAAAAACCCGACTTAAAACTAATTTAACCAAAACAGACCGCTAACTTACAAACTAACTTAAAACTAAAATCATGGTTCCCCAAGTGACGTAAATGTTTATTCAGCGATCTGGCGAATCTGGACTCCAGCGAAATAATTCGGTCCTTGCCAAAACGACACATCAGCGTCTCTTGGCAGTTACACTTTTCAGATTACCACTCGTACCACGTTTCTTCGCTTCACTCGTGTATTACTTTTTCACGAGGACTTCGCTTCATTTTTTTAAGAGAGAACGTAGCTCGACTAAGTTAGTTGGTGCAAAGAATTCTTTGGTTGGTGACCAGCTCTGCACTTCTTAACCCTCTCTTCTTTTTCTGGGTGTTTCCTATTTTTTTTTCTTCCCGACCTCCTGTGGTGCTCCGAGGTGGATTACCATCCCCTCGCCAGGAACACATTTTCGGGGAAAATTCCATGACGTAGGTCGGCCCTGTTCGGGCGTTCGAATTCATTCTCCAGGTGGATGCGATGTGTCACTTGTCACCACCGGCTCGTGTAAATGTATTTTTAGGATGTTTAAAGGAAACCAGCTTTTAAGGGAGAACCAGCCATTTTATGAATAAAAACCGTTACCATAGTTACCGCTTAATTTTAAATAATAATTAACACACCTTTAAAAAGTACCTACTTGTAAACCTCTGTGGCACTTTTTAAGTAAGTTAATAAATGGCAAGTTAATTCGGTCGTTGAAGTTGTCTAGAGGTAGGTTTTAGTATTTCTAGGAATAAAGTGCCAGCATTGTGAAGTAATCAAAAATCAGTTTAATGGTAAACTTGTATTTTCATATACGCAAACTTATTAGTAATATAAAACATTAACATTTAAATGAAATCGTTAATCGGCGAGGGAAATATAATCGACATAGCTCTCTGGTACCCAATGAATTAAATAGTTCTTACGTAAGTTGCAACGTGGAGGTTTTTGGACGCTAATGTGTTCCTGCGGATTGAAGCCTGAATAACTCTCTTCCAACGCGCACTACACGGTTCATAGTTCATATTCGCGGAGAATATCGGACGCGAACTTGGAACTTCGTTAAGCGCCGTAAACTTGGCTTGAGTTCGGAGGTTTGTGAAGAGGTCCAGTCAGCTTCATGGCATGGGTCCCGTCATTTTATCCCTTTTAGAACAAGGGTTCGCTACGGGGTCGTTGGGGTTTGGAAAGTTTGAGAAGGTGTTGCGATAGTTGGGCAATACCAGAGAGCAATAGCGAACTTGGGAAAACCAGAGTCAGTTGTAGAAATATAATAAGGGGGCATTCATAAATAAGTAAAGTAACCATTTTGTTGCAAATCCCCCACAACGAAATGTCAAACGTCCTTGGTTGACCACAAAAACAAGGGAAGGGGAAAACAAAAATAACGTACAAGCATAAAAAAAAATACAAAAATACAAATGCAAAGTAGCAACAAAATGTGCACTAATTTAAAATTTGAATTTGGCACAAAAGATGACCACTAGGTCTAAAAAATGGAATTCGAAAACGTAAATTATACATAAAAATAATATAAGCTAGGAACGAAGCGTTAAAATTAGTAATAAAACTCGGGGCGGGGAGGTGAAATATATGTACATCGGGAAATGAAATATAAACACTATATACAATGGCCACGAAAATTTAACACTAAAATGAAATGAAATACACAAAAATGCACTAGCTACCGAAAAAAATTTAAAATCAGAGGCTCGAGATATATCCTTTTTCCAAAAAATAAAATAAAACATTAATGCAGAATATAGTAATTGAAGAGCAAATCAAAACAAATAAAAAATTAAACAAAGCAATCAAGTTAATATTAACCGTCAAAAGACATCTAAAACTAAACACCAACATTAATGACTCTTTTAGTTAATTTATCTCGAGGCCTAAGCCGCCTAAGAATAGGAGGTTGGTCAGCATCCGAAGATTCAGGGGAACTAGGACGAGAGGGGGGAGAATCACGCTCCTCAACTGGAGCTAAATTAGGGGAAGGTCCTGGGACACCCTCAGGGTCACGAGCAACGTACAGCTTAAGTTGGTCAACGTGGTAAGTGCCTTTAATTGGACGCTTGGTTTTAACGTCAGTTAAGTGATAAGTGTGGGAACTAAGCTTATTTCTATAAGGAAAGGTCCATCCCATTTATCTGCCAATTTAGCCATAAAACGAGCCCCAGCTGAAGACTGAAAATGAGACTTCCGCCAAACTAACTGACCGATTTTAAATTCGAAGTCGCGTCGACGAGAATTAAAATAGTAGGCTTGTTTATCTTGAGCGATTAAAATGTTATCCTTCGCGGTGTTTACAGCTGCCGTTACACGGTCTTGAATGCTATCCGCGTGGGCTCGAACATTAGAATCCGCAAAATTTTGATCGGGGGGTAAGTGAGGGAAATGTCATAGGGGGCGCGCAATTCGCGTCCAAAATTTAAATAGGCGGGAGACAATTTAGTGGTTTCATTGGGCACGGTCCTGAAGGCCATCGCTTTTTCTGCCAGATTCAAATCCCAGTCCCTATGATTATCGGTGATGTAAGACGAGATCATTGTACCGACCGTGCGATTATACCGTTCAACCGGGTTACCGCGCGGAGAGTAATACGAAGTAAAACGTCGAGTAATGCCCATTCTTTTGTAGGCTGCGGTCATAATTTTACTCACGAATTGTTTTCCGTTATCCGAGATGACGGTGGCGGGAACGCCGAAACGCGAAAATACCTCGTCTATTAATTTAGTTACTATACCTTTAGTTGTACCACGTCGTATTGGGAACATTTCGACCCATTTAGACAAGGTGTCTACCACGACGAGCAATTGAGTAAAGCCGCGCTTACTAGGAACAAAGGGTCCTTTCAAATCAATGGAAACCACCTGCCATGGATTCGAAGGCAAGGAGGATTTCATATGACCAGCGGGCGCTACATTGGGACTCTTGTTCGCCTGACACGTGGGGCAGGAGCGAACGTAACGAGTTACTGAGTTAGTCATTTTTTGCCAAAAGTAGCGAGATTGAATTCTACGGAGCGTTTTAAAAATCCCGAGATGCCCGGAGCAGGGAATGTCGTGATTTAATCGCAAAACAGTAGTAACCAAAGAATCAGGAACCCAAATTCTAAACGAACTACTATACGTAAGTTGCAACGTGGAGGTTTTTGGACGCTAATGTGTTCCTGCGGATTGAAGCCTGAATAACTCTCTTCCAACGCGCACTACACGGTTCATAGTTCATATTCGCGGAGAATATCGGACGCGAACTTGGAACTTCGTTAAGCGCCGTAAACTTGGCTTGAGTTCGGAGGTTTGTGAAGAGGTCCAGTCAGCTTCATGGCATGGGATCAAAAAGAAGGGGGAGACACGTGTGACCCGTCTTTTTATCCCTTTTAGAAAAAGGGTTCGCAACGGGGTCGTTGGGGTTCTTTCACGTATTTAAGGTGTTGCGGTAGTTGGGCAATACCACAGAGCAATAGCGAACTTGGGAAAACCAGAGCCAGTCGTAGAAATATAATAAGGGGGCATTCATAAATTAGTAAAGTAACCATTTTGTTACACCTAACCAAAATATTTGTTTGATGGTACGCCTATAGCCTTAAAGGGAATAGAACCTTCAACGCGTTCTTTATGGAAGACCCCATCAATTTCCTTTATTCCGTTCACAATCAGCGATTATCAGCGCCGCAAGTGTGAAACGCCACGGGAGGCAGCGGACAATATTGGAACCCTCGGAGGGCGACAGAAATACTAGAGGTTATATTCCCTTTAAAGCTAAAACGCGTAGACGCAAATAAAAACCTTAGGCCTAGCGGAGAGTTTTTGCGTCGGCTCAATGATTGTAGCGGGAAAATACAGAATGACGATGGACACCGACTACCTTTGCCGAATTTGAGTTTATTTAAAATTTGGCTAATTTAAAGCCTTGAAAATTTAAGAAAATGTGTTTTAAGAATATTTCTTAGTATCCCCCTTTTAATTTTTCTCTATGCTCACAAATAACTAAGTTATCCAAGGATTTGTAAAATGTGCTCGGAATTTCCACATCCTACCCTAAATTCTTATTTGCCATTTATTATCATTGGTGACCCAAGTTAGCAGTGAGTGTTCCAAATTGGCCTAAGATCGTTCCAAGTTACCATCCTCTGTTCCAAGTTGCCATTCGCTATAACCTTTGTGAATATTAATATTGTGCAATATCAAAAGGGCTTTAAAAGTTGAATGCAGGGTGGATACTTGGCTTAAGAGTCATATTTGATATTGCAAGAATAATAAAACTTCTTGCTTTATTGGAAGTTATTTAAGTACTTGTAAAAAGTGTTCCATGTTGCTCGTCCCTACCCAGGGCCATCGCGAGCCGTTTTAGGCGCCCCAATTTACGGCTACTTTTATTTTATATTTCATTTAGCATCGTGGTCACCACAGTGAAGAACGTTCTCTGAGCTTAGTAACTACCCTGATCACACACTATGCACTGAGCATGTTAAGAGTTTTGTGTCCCCCCTTTAGATACAAAAACAATTGTTAAGTTTCGGGTGGGAGTTTGAACCTTTAAACCCCTTGTGTCAAATAATGAGCAAATTTCCACTAAATTAGAAGCTCACTTAAAGCGCTGCAAAATAAGCGAAAAGGGAGAAACGCCCCTTTTGCTTCTCCAATGAAAGCTAAAACCGAATGGCGCTGCTAGAGATCAGTGCCCCCGCCAGCAGTAGGCACAAGTAAGCACGTGCCTATGTTCATAAATTTTAGGCCTATTTTAGGGGCCTCTAAAAGTTTAAAACAATTGCCTCTGGGGCCTCCAAATGTGATTTTTAAATTTTATTTATTTTTAAAAATTGGTCATCTAGCCCCCTAAAAAAAGAACTCCCATTCAATTCCAATTTCCAAGAGTCCTAAATGGCCCTAACAAAACGTTCTCTTTTGAACCACCTATACTCGAAATCAATATTACTTGAGTACACAAACAAAGGCAGCGAACTCTGTGGTTTCTGCTTTTGGTAGTGTACTCTGTTAACATTGATAAAGAGTATATGACAAAAGACTGGCCCGGGATGGGGAAGTCCGTCGTGCAGGGAAAGCAGCAAAAAAAAAACTACCTGTTCGCCTCAGTGATAACTTAGCTCCAACCAACACAATAAACATAAGCTTAGTTTCTAGGAATTCTACAAAAGGGGGCATAAAGTGTGAAACTGGATTTCTTTAATACGACTTAAACCGTTGCAACGCTTAAACGAAGGGAAATCCCAGCGGAGCTGAAGTCGAAGCGTTAAGCATTGTACCAGTCACTACTTTGAATAGAGAGCGTCCTGGGGATTAGAGTTTTTTCTTTTTTACTCCTTGTCCCTTTTGAGAAATCACGTGATATCAGTGACCACTGATCGTAGAGAAAGGACCTAGACCTTCGGTGGTCGGACTTGTCCCAGATAACGCGCGTTTCTTCATTTCGTTTTCTGCTCCTGAACAAACAGGTAGTTCTCAATTTCGATTCTCTCCCAGTCAAATTTTTTCTAAGTCTCTTCCGAGACTAACTTTGCCAATACAGCCTTTTTAAAGGCTATTTAGCTGTTTTAAGCTATTTTTAAACAGCCTTTTTCAAGGCTAATTAGCTATTCTAGCTAAATTATTCAAAAAGCCTTTTTCAAGGCTAATTAGCTATTCTAGAAAAAATATTCAAACCGCTTTTTTCAGGGCTTTGATATAGCTGGTATTATTAAAAAGTCTGTTTGAAGACTACATAGCTTTAACTAAGCTTTATTTTCTTAAACCTTTTAAAGGTTATTTCGCTATTAGTATATAATAGTAGCATTTTCAAATATGAGTACCAGAAAATTTTTATCTGGGTCCCAAAAATGAGTAAAACGGAAAAGGGAAGATAGTTTCGTTAGTAATCAGAAAGGTGCAATGGCACTTTTTTTTAAATCGTCGGCGCAAAGCCATAACTATAGTTCTGAGAAAAACCTAGCCAAAGAATTGGAAAAAGGGTTTAGAATCCTTGGAGACTGATAACAGTCACTGTTTTAGTAATACTGCTGAAGATCTTCCAAACGTCAGTACTGATATGCAAATGGAACTGACTCATGAAGAAGAAATTGCAGAAGTAATTGCAAACCCCAACTCTAACCATGCACAAAATACATCAAACAACGTGTCCAATTCAAAAGAAATGGGCTTACACGCGTTGAATAACTTGGATATTAGTCTAGATAAAGATTGCCTTCCAGTTCAGCCTAAATTAATTGGCGGTAAAAATCGAGGTTTCAATTCTTCTTGGTATGACAAATATCAAATGATTGAATATTCAGTTGCAAAGGATGCAGTGTATTGTTTTTGTTGCCGTCATTTTTTAGGCAGTAGAAACACTGCATTTCTAAAGGGATTTTCGGATTGGAAAAACATGGGGACACAATTCGAAGAACACTTCACTTCCAACAAATCTTCTCACCAACTAGCCTACAAAATGTACTTAGACTACATGGAATCCAAATCCCGTGGATCAATAGTTTGCCAGGTTAACGACCACCATAGACTAGACGTTATTAGAAACAGAGAGGTCCTATCTACACACGTGGAAGTGATTATTTTATGTGTCCAACAAGATTTAGCACTTCAGGGGAACACTTACACATTCGCCGACAATATTGGGAATAGGGGAAACTTTATTGCAATATTAGATATTTAAAAAAAAATGTCATGATTTAAAAGCAAGTTTAGTGAGAAAAATTATTGTTCAAGAGGTCAACTACTATAGGGTAGTTTGGGCGCTTGCCCACCGTGTTTAGCTCCGGGGGTCCGAATTAAAACGTAATAATTAGATTACTTTGAAATTTAAAATTGTCAAAATTATTTTAAGCACTAAACAAGAGGCTGTTTTACACATCAATATTAATTTAATAAGTTCAGCTTGAAAAAGCGCGAAACTAGACAATGGCCACTGTAGTCTTCCCCCTTAACAATGGGGGAGACAAGCCTAAATAAGTAGTTGATGAATTTGGGTAAAGAGGTAATCGTAGGGTGGAATTCTTCGATTAAAAGTAAAGTTGGTAATATTTATTTGAAAATAATATACTTAATAATAAAAAATTTATTAATTTAATAATAATAAAACTTTTATTAATTTAATAATAATAACATTTTTATTAATTTAATAATGATAAAATTTTTATTAATTTAATAATAATAACATTTTTATTAATTTAATAATGATAACATTTCTATTAATTTAATAATAATAAAATTTTTATTAATTTAATAATAATAATAAAACTTTTATTGATTTAATAATAATAAAATTTTTAAATAATTATATACAATTTGGCTAGTTAAAGAACAACAAAAATTACAAAGGAGTTTTTTATGGGGGCCTCTTAATCACGCAGTGCCTACTCGCGAAAAAATCCTGGCGGGGCTACTGCTAGAGATTTTCAATGAGCGCAAAATGAAGAGGCACCGTTTTCGTTTCTTTAAAGGGCAACGCAAGTGGCCAGGTTTGGAACTATGTTTTCTTCTACAAGTCGTAAGTTGATTATCCAAGGAGGATTTTATACAGCGCGAAAACCTTATTCTACTTGGTCAAAATGGTTAGAGTGTGCAATAACTGGTGGCTTTACCGGGGAGTCGGGGTCCGGCTCTTGTAACCCATACGGGCGATGGCGCACTGGGAGATGTTAGCTCTGATCAAATGGTCCTATCTCCAACGCCGACTTCGGTCAGGTTTGGGTTGGAAACTGAGCTTCGGCTCAGGCTAACCGACAGGGTCCAGGCAAACTGGCCACCTCGGCGGACTGGGTAGCCTGTTGTGGGGCGGCAAGTTTCCGTATGAGGGTACGGTGGTGCTGTTTCCCGGCCTTTCGGGGCCCACCGGTATATCCGGTGCCAGCTGTGCCGGGTTATGTGGACCACTGTGTGCCCGTCGTTCCCCTTTAGGAGCTCTCACCAAAGGGTTTGACTCTTTAACTACTAGGTAAGGTGTCGGCTGGAGTTGCTATAGCATCCACTCTTACTCCCACTGCTGTGTGCGAAGTGGGGATTGGTCCACCCATTGCTGCATCTTGAGTGGCTTGCGTCAAAGGTGCGACCATCAGTAGTAGGGTACTACTACCCATGCGGGATTTGTCACCTGTCCAGGCTTGGGGTTGCTGCCATAGTGCACTATGATGATCGGCCTCCGGTGGTATGGCCGCTGTTGCTAGGTACACTGGCTCTAAATTCTGACACACTGGTGTAGCCACGTGGTGCAATTTCACTCTTA
Organism: Leiobunum rupestre; assembly: GCF_980474605.1. Classification (NCBI taxonomy): domain Eukaryota; kingdom Metazoa; phylum Arthropoda; class Arachnida; order Opiliones; family Sclerosomatidae; genus Leiobunum; species Leiobunum rupestre. The sequence continues at coordinate 17,814,621 of NC_143389.1, forward strand.
TTCGCGAATTTTTGAATTTTCTTAGCTCACGACCAACGTTGATATATTCGATTTAACAATGTTTTGGACTAAAATTATTTGCCAATTGAATATTTTTAATTATGGAGGTTGAAACATTAGGCCTTAAGCGCGGTAAATCTCTGCCGCTAGCCTCACCTTGGATTAAGAAAATCCAAGACCTCACACACTTGGTACTATACCTCGTCTCCCTTAAGAATTTCCCTATCATTATACCCCGACAGAATAGTTATCTTTGTTTTATTAGATTTCTTTTATATAAAGGATCCGATTCGTCGGTAAGCTCGGCCAGTGGCGTAGCTGATAGTCCGCCGGGCCCGCGGTGCGGGGGGGCATCTGAGTTCTCAGCTACGCCACTGAGCTCGGCCATTTTCGTGAAAAAAGAATGCATGGATTTTGCATAAAAGCCGCGAGAGGCGCCTTTATACAAAATAAATTCGGCAAATATGGTTCTGCTTTTTGTACAGAGGAAAAGGCTCTGGCAGATAGCGCATGCGCGGTCATTCTTTTTATCTAGAAAATAATTTACGTTCCCCTTTAAACCTAGACGACCAAGGCCAGCATCGAACTCCGGGCGCGTCATTACACAGTGTTTCACCTGTGATGTTACCTTTTCCAGTAATCTTTCACCCATTTTCGATGCATTAAAATCAAGCACCAGAAGCTGTAACAACTCGATATCGTCGGATTATCACGAAGCCTCATAAACTAAACATAAAAAGGTTGTTGTATAAATATAGTTAGATGGTACTGGTTAGTTTTAGTCATCACAGGTGACGTTTTTAAATGAATATAAACAGCCTCCGGAAACCGTATGGACCTTATGAATACGGGTCATTGATATTTATATCTTTATCATGTTTTAGTAAACTTGTCTACCTTTTAGTTGTGTCAACAGAATAGCGCTGTACTAAAGTTTTCCAAGAACGCATAAAGAGAGGGGCGCCGTTTTAGTTTCGCAATGATAGTCGAAAGAGTAGAACGCTGTACTAGTGTTTACAATGAGCGCATAAAGAGAGGGGCACCGTTTTCGTTTCGTAATGATCGTGGAAAGAGTAGAGCGCTGTACTAGTGTGTTCAATGAGCGCATAAAGAGGGGCTCCGTCTTCATTTCGCAATGTTCGTGAAAAGAGTAGAGCCGGTACTAATGTTTACAATGAGTGCATAAAGAGAAGGGCACCGTTTTCATTTCGCAATGATCGTGGAAAGAGTAGAGCCAGGTACAAGTGTTTACAATGAGCGCATAAAGAGAGGGGCACCATTTTCATTTCGCAATGATCGTGGAAAGAGTAGAGCCTGGTACTAGTGTTAACAATGAGCGCATAAAGTGAGGGGCGCCATTTTCGTTTCGCAATGATCGTGGAAAGAGTAGAGCCCGGTACTAGTGTTTACAATGAGCGCATAAAGAGAGGGGCACCATTTTCATTTCGCAATGATCGTGGAAAGAGTAGAGCCAGGTACAAGTGTTTACAATGAGCGCATAAAGAGAGGGGCACCATTTTCATTTCGCAATGATCGTGGAAAGAGTAGAGCCTGGTACTAGTGTTAACAATGAGCGCATAAAGTGAGGGGCGCCATTTTCGTTTCGCAATGATCGTGGAAAGAGTAGAGCCCGGTACTAGTGTTTACAATGAGCGCATAAAGAGAGGGGCACCATTTTCATTTCGCAATGATCGTGGAAAGAGTAGAGCCAGGTACAAGTGTTTACAATGAGCGCATAAAGAGAGGGGCACCATTTTCATTTCGCAATGATCGTGGAAAGAGTAGAGCCTGGTACTAGTGTTAACAATGAGCGCATAAAGTGAGGGGCGCCATTTTCGTTTCGCAATGATCGTGGAAAGAGTAGAGCCCGGTACTAGTGTTTACAATGAGCGCATAAAGAGAGGGGCACCATTTTCATTTCGCAATGATCGTGGAAAGAGTAGAGCCAGGTACAAGTGTTTACAATGAGCGCATAAAGAGAGGGGCACCATTTTCATTTCGCAATGATCGTGGAAAGAGTAGAGCCTGGTACTAGTGTTAACAATGAGCGCATAAAGTGAGGGGCGCCATTTTCGTTTCGCAATGATCGTGGAAAGAGTAGAGCCCGGTACTAGTGTTTACAATGAGCGCATAAAGAGAGGGGCGCCGTTTTCATTTCACAATGATCGTGGAAAGAGTAGAGCGCTGTACTAGTGTTTACAATGAGCGCATAAAGAGAAGGGCACCGTTTTCGTTTCGCAATAATCGTGGAAAGAGTAGAGCTCTGTATTAGTGTTTTCAATGAGCGCATAAAGAGCAGCACCGTTTTAATTTCGCAATGATCGTGGAAAGAGAAGAGCCCGGTACTAGTGTTTACAATGAGCGCATAAAGCGAAGGGCACCCTGTTCATTTCACAATGATCGTGGAAAGAGTAGAGCACTGTACTAGTGTTTACAATGAGCGCATAAAGAGAAGGGCACCGATTTCGTTTCGCAATCATCGTGGAAAGAGAAGAGACCTGTACTAGTGTGTTCAATGAGCGCATAAAGAGGGGCTCCGTCTTCATTTCGCAATGATCGTGAAAAGAGTAGAGCCGGTAATAATGTTTACAATGAGTGCATAAAGAGAAGGGCACCGTTTTCATTTCGCAATGATCGTGGAAAGAGTAGAGCCAGGTACTAGTGTTTACAATGAGCGCATAAAGAGAAGAGCACCGTTTTCATTTCGCAATGATCGTGGAAAGAGTAGAGCCAGGTACTAGTGTTTACAATGAGCGCATAAAGAGAAGAGCACCGTTTTCATTTCGCAATGATCGTGGAAAGAGTAGAGCCCGGTACAAGTGTTTACAATGAGCGCATAAAGAGAGGGGCACCATTTTCATTTCGCAATGATCGTGGAAAGAGTAGAGCCCTGTACTAGTGTTTACAATGAGCGCATAAAGAGAAGAGCACCGTTTTCATTTCGCAATGATCGTGGAAAGAGTAGAGCCAGGTACAAGTGTTTACAATGAGCGCATAAAGAGAGGGGCACCATTTTCATTTCGCAATGATCGTGGAAAGAGTAGAGTCTGGTACTAGTGTTAACAATGAGCGCATAAAGTGAGGGGCGCCATTTTCGTTTCGCAATGATCGTGGAAAGAGTAGAGCCCGGTACTAGTGTTTACAATGAGCGCATAAAGAGAGGGGCACCGTTTTCATTTCACAATGATCGTGGAAAGAGTAGAGCGCTGTACTAGTGTTTACAATGAGCGCATAAAGAGAAGGGCACCGTTTTCGTTTCGCAATAATCGTGGAAAGAGTAGAGCTCTGTATTAGTATTTTCAATGAGCGCATAAAGAGCAGCACCGTTTTAATTTCGCAATGATCGTGGAAAGAGAAGAGCCCGGTACTAGTGTTTACAATGAGCGCATAAAGCGAAGGGCACCCTGTTCATTTCACAATGATCGTGGAAAGAGTAGAGCGCTGTACTAGTGTTTACAATGAGCGCATAAAGAGAAGGGCACCGATTTCGTTTCGCAATCATCGTGGAAAGAGAAGAGACCTGTACTAGTGTGTTCAATGAGCGCATAAAGAGGGGCTCCGTCTTCATTTCGCAATGATCGTGAAAAGAGTAGAGCCGGTACTAATGTTTACAATGAGTGCATAAAGAGAAGGGCACCGTTTTCATTTCGCAATGATCGTGGAAAGAGTAGAGCCCTGTACTAGTGTTTACAATGAGTGCATAAAGAGAAGGGCACCGTTTTCATTTCGCAATGATCGTGGAAAGAGTAGAGCCAGGTACTAGTGTTTACAATGAGCGCATAAAGAGAAGAGCACCGTTTTCATTTCGCAATGATCGTGGAAAGAGTAGAGCACTGTACTAGTGTTTACAATGAGCGCATAAAGAGAAGGGCACCGATTTCGTTTCGCAATCATCGTGGAAAGAGAAGAGACCAGTACTAGTGTGTTCAATGAGCGCATAAAGAGGGGCTCCGTCTTCATTTCGCAATGATCGTGAAAAGAGTAGAGCCGGTACTAATGTTTACAATGAGTGCATAAAGAGAAGGGCACCGTTTTCATTTCGCAATGATCGTGGAAAGAGTAGAGCCAGGTACTAGTGTTTACAATGAGCGCATAAAGAGAAGGGCATCGTTTTCATTTCGCAATGAAATTGGAAAGAGAAGAGCGCTGTACTAGTGTGTTCAATGAGCGCATAAAGAGGGGCTCCGTCTTCATTTCGCAATGATCGTGAAAAGAGTAGAGCCGGTACTAATGTTTACAATGAGTGCATAAAGAGAAGGGCACCGTTTTCATTTCGCAATGATCGTGGAAAGAGTAGAGCCCTGTACTAGTGTTTACAATGAGTGCATAAAGAGAAGGGCACCGTTTTCATTTCGCAATGATCGTGGAAAGAGTAGAGCCAGGTACTAGTGTTTACAATGAGCGCATAAAGAGAAGAGCACCGTTTTCATTTCGCAATGATCGTGGAAAGAGTAGAGCACTGTACTAGTGTTTACAATGAGCGCATAAAGAGAAGGGCACCGATTTCGTTTCGCAATCATCGTGGAAAGAGAAGAGACCAGTACTAGTGTGTTCAATGAGCGCATAAAGAGGGGCTCCGTCTTCATTTCGCAATGATCGTGAAAAGAGTAGAGCCGGTACTAATGTTTACAATGAGTGCATAAAGAGAAGGGCACCGTTTTCATTTCGCAATGATCGTGGAAAGAGTAGAGCCAGGTACTAGTGTTTACAATGAGCGCATAAAGAGAAGAGCACCGTTTTCATTTCGCAATGATCGTGGAAAGAGTAGAGCACTGTACTAGTGTTTACAATGAGCGCATAAAGAGAAGGGCACCGATTTCGTTTCGCAATCATCGTGGAAAGAGAAGAGACCAGTACTAGTGTGTTCAATGAGCGCATAAAGAGGGGCTCCGTCTTAATTTCGCAATGATCGTGAAAAGAGTAGAGCCGGTACTAATATTTACAATGAGTGCATAAAGAGAAGGGCATCGTTTTCATTTCGCAATGATCGTGGAAAGAGTAGAGCCAGGTACTAGTGTTTACAATGAGCGCATAAAGAGAAGAGCACCGTTTTCATTTCGCAATGATCGTGGAAAGGGTAGAGCTCTGTACTAGTATTTGCAATGAGCGCATAAAGAGAGGGGCACCGTTTTCGTTTTGAATGATCGTGGAAAGAGGATATCACTGCTTTTTAGTTCCACATCGAGATATATATATATATATATATATATATCGAAGTGGGACTATTGCTATGGATGGATTGTCGTTAAGTGTTTGTTTGTCGTGGAAAAGCAACGACACGGTAGATGGAGCTGCAAAAAATAATTTTTTAATATAATTTATATTATTGGTGACACCGAGATTCGAACCCAGATAGCTGCTGGCAGTACCCCCGCCAGGAATTTTTAACACACAGGCCCGGTCTGATTTAAAGACCCCCCTATCTATATATTTTAATTTTGAAATGTCCGATTTTAAAGAATTTTCTTGACTATAGTTAAAATTTTAAAATTATGACACTAATATGTTAATTTAAACGTTTTCTTAGGTAAGATAAAATTTTCTGCCCTCGCAATTTAATCAAAAAATGATACTCTTCGATTAGAGCTGTTACCAAATTCGTCAACCACTAAATTAGGGTTTTCTTTTAAACAATTCGACAAATCCCGATTAATGGACAACGTAGCCAGATTTGAAAGTCTAAATTATCCCATAGTTGTTCGAAGACTTGTTTCGCTTCTTTTCAGGGAACTGAAACTTCCTTCTGAGATGGTGTTTGCGACAGGAATGCATTGAACAACCTTGTAGTACTTAACAAGGTCAGGGAAGCCATCTTCCATGGGCATTAAATAGTGGAAGCAGTCGCTTACGCTGTTAAATTTTTTGGGGATAATTAGATTTATCGCAATTTTAATTTGACTTTTTAAGGAATCAAGGTCGAAATGAAACCTATCGTATGTGTTACAATGTGTTAGGATATCGATTTCGTTTAGGAAGTTCTCAGAGTTAGGGTCAGACGCCATGATACCATTATATAGACCAGAGTTTTCTAATAGCCGGATTTTCATTTCAGAAATAAATTTGTCTATTAATTCGAAATAGGTGGACCTCATCTGGTCTATTAGGGTTTTTGCTTCAGTTTCCCTGGTCCCCGTTGTAATTGTTACCACACTGTTTTAATCTCCTGTTAGGGATAATTTTACGTTTACGTAAAGCTAATGGTTCGCTGTTACGGTCAGGTACTGCAATAAAAGCCGATGCCGCGATTTTAGTAGCTTCTTCCCAAATAGAATCAAAGCGTTCAGAGTTTCTACAATCTTCTAAGGTCTTGACAGTAGCTTGGCAAATGGCAACGGCTTCCGTAAAAATAGCTTTGGAACATTGTAAATATTCCGACAGGGAATTTGTTACGCCTAATACTTCGTCTAATGCAACGACTAATATTAAGTTGTTAAAGTTATGTAATTGGGATATATACTCACGACACTCAGCAGCCTCGTCGGGTTTTCCCTCTAAAGTTAAAACTACGGAATCGAGTCTATTTGTAATAGTGAATCCCTTTTTTTGCTCCACCATCGAGTGTGTCAGCTTTGTGGCATTTTCAGTATGTCGTACCCTAGATCTTTTTGAAAGTTTTCAAAATATTTACTTCTAATAACTGAATTGCTTTGAAAGTTGTAAATGGCTTGAACCAAACCAAGTAATTCCCTAACTGTCGATATTTTGGATCAACAGTCAACTAAAACTAAATTTAAGCGGTGGGCGTAGCAATGAACGTACGGACAATCGCCACCTACTGCTTCTTCTACTTTAACCCTTACTCCTTTTACGTGGCCACTCATTACACTACATGTAGCTCCATCATGAGTCTGTGCAACACAATTCTCCAGTTTGAAACCACCCTCTTTTAAAAGATTTATAATTGCCAAGCTGAAACTCTCAGAATCAAACTTGTGTAAATCTGTGAACCCCATAAATCGTTCTACGACACCTATTTCTGCTTTAGTATATCGAATACAAAGACTTACCTGCACTACTCCCGCGTTGTCTCGTGTTTCGTCAGCTATTACAGAGTAGAATCCACCGGATTCGTTGACCTCTTGAACAATAATCTTTCTCACTAAACTTGCACAAATGCCAATTATTTCGTTTTGTATGGTGCTGTGCAAATATTTGGCATTATTCGGCATATTATCGCACTTGGCTTTTAAATCTGGACATTTTCTTTTTAAAAGATCTAATATTTCAATAAAGTTTCCCCTATTCCCAATATTGTCGGCGGATGTGTAATTGTTCCCCTGAAGTGCTAAATCTTGTTGGGCACATAAAATAATCACTTCCACGTGTGTAGATAGGAATTATCTGTTTCTAATAACGTCTAGTCTATGGTGGTCGTTAACCTGGCAAACTATTGATCCGCGGGATTTGGATTCCATGTAGTCTAAGTAAATTTTGTAGGCTAGTTGGTGAGAAGATTTGTTGGAAGTGAAGTGTTCTTCGAATTGTCTCCCCATGTTTTTCCAATCCGAAAATCCCTCTAGAAATGCAGTGTTTCTACTGCCTAAAAAATGACGGCAACAAAAACAATACACTGCATCCTTTGCAACTGAATATTCAAGCCCATTTCTTTTGAATTGGACACGTTGTTTGATGTATTTTGTGCATGGTTAGAGTCGGGATTTGCAATTACTTCTGCAATTTCCCCTTCATGAGTTAGTTCCATTTCCATATCAGTACTGACGTTTGGAAGAACTTCAGCAGTTTTACTTAAACAGTGGCTGTCCCCAAGGATTCTAAACCCTTTCCCAATTCTTTGACTAGGTTTTTATAAGAACTATAGTTATGGCTTTGCGCCGACGATTTAAAAAAATGTGCCATTGCACCTTACTGACTACAAACGAAACTATCTTCCCTTTTCCGTTTTTCTCGTTTTTGGGACCCAGATAAAAATTTTCTGGTACTCATATTTCAAAATGCTACTATTATATACTAATAGTGAAATAACCTTAAAAAGGTTTAAGAAAATAAAGCTTAGTTAAAGCTATGTAGTCTTCAAACAGACTTTATACAATACCAGCTATATCAAAGCCCTGAAAAAGCTGTTTGAATATTTTTTTTAGAACAGCTAATTAGCCTTGAAAAAGGCTTTTTGAATAATTTACCTAGAATAGCTAATTAGCCTTGAAAAAGGCTGTTTAAAAATAGCTTAAAACAGCTAAATAGCCTTTAAAAAGGATGTTTGGCAAAGTTACTCTCGGAAGAGACTTTGAAAAAATTTGACTGGGAGAGAATCGAAATTGAGAACTACCTGTTTGTTCAGGAGCAGAAAACGAAATGAAGAAACGCGCGTTATCTGGGACAAGTCCGTCCACCGAAGGTCTAGGTCCTTTCTCTACGATCAGTGGTCACTGATATCACGTAATTTCGCGAAAGGGACAAAGTGAAAAAAGAAACAAGTTGGCAAGCCAAAATATACCTCTCCTCGGAAGAATGGTATTAATTTATCGACAGGACCCCCAAAGATATCTCCGCAATTCAGAGTTATTTACGAAAAACGTATTCTCGGTTCAAACCCTGCCCGGTATAAAATTTTAATTTTAATTTAAATAATTGAGACGAAACAATCGAGTTTAATTTATTCAGAATATTATAAATTAAGTAGTTACAACAGCGAGTTAGACTTACTAAAACAATGCACAATTGAATTTAACCCTTTTTACATTACATGTTTATCAGTTGAATATAATACTAAGCAAATTTTAAGGAAAGAAATATCTACAGATGGTATTTATATTTTTCTCGCTTACGAAATACTTGCCGCATCTTTAACGCTCATTTTATTTCAACGCTCGTAGACTTCCATTGACGTTGTGACACATACCGCATGAAAAAGACCAATGCCGTCCAATTTCCAATATCATATAATGACTCGCACACCCAGGAAATCATTGACTGCGTTAGAAATCGTAGATATCCAAATATCCACACCAAATATATTTACAAGAAGCAAAAACCTTACCATCAACAAAGCACAGAGAGCCACTTGACTAACCGCCAGCACTTAAAGCAATAAACGTTAAATTATCGTTTTTTAATTAACACAACTATATATAGGTCGTTAAGAATACCCGTAAATAAATAACAAAAAAACTAACAAAGTGGACCACCCACAGGGTCTACCCTTTAACCCTCTTATCTCGGCTGACTGCGCTAAAACAAGATTTCACCTTTAAAAAAACCAGATTAGGCCTTCATAAATTCATTAATAAAAAAAGACTTTATTACCTATTATGCTTACGATGCGTGTCTTTATTTCAGTGAATCTAGGGAGCTATCGGTGGTTCTGTGGTAGAGCGCTCGACTGCCAAGCCGAATGGTCTGGGTTCGAAACCTGGGTGGCGCATTTGTTTTTAATCAATTGAGAAACGCTAAATTAGAATTTCTTCGATGCAATAATTTCAATTTCAATTCTATTTCAATTAAACCAAAATTTCGTACTCTATTAAATACGCTTCCGATAAAGCTGAAGGTCTAATTTTCAATAAGGCAGGAGGTCTCGGGTTCAAATCCCGCCCGAAGCGATCGCAAATTGATACTAAGACGAATACCGTGTACAACTGGTGGAAACCCTGCCATTGGACGTTGAGAGGTAGCATTACACTCAGCACTCGGTCCGTCCCAAAGTCTTTAAGAAGAAGTTGGAGAGAAAACGCCCATATAAACACAACCATCAGAACACAAATACAACAAATTCAACACTCACAACCTACGTGTAAACACTACAAAACGTAAAACACCAAACCGTCACGACGGTGAGCGAAAAAACACCATCCAAACCAAACCGCAAATGAATCCGTTAACGCTCACCGTCACACAGTGGTTTTGCCAACCCTTCGAGAAACTGCGAACGCAGTGATTACACTTTGCACCGAAAATGCGAACGTGTTCGCAGGCCTGACCCATAGACCCACAGACAGACACGGTGGTTGTAAAACCCCTCCTAGGGGACTTTGTCCCCTCGGAGAGGTAAAAACCCTAATCCCTAGGACGCTCTCTATTCAAAGTAGTGACTGGTACGATGCTTTACGCTTCGGCTTCAGCTCCGCAGGGATTTACCTTCGTTTAAGCGTTGCAACGGTTTAAGTCGTATTAAAGAAATCCAGTTTCTCACTTTATGCCCCCTTTTGTAGAATTCCTAGAAACTAAGCTTATGTTTATTGTGTTGGTTGGAGCTAAGTTATCACTGAGGCGAACAGGTAGTTTTTTTTTGCTGCTTTCCCTGCACGACGGACTTCCCCATCCCGGGCCAGTCTTTTGTCATATACTCTTTATCAATGTTAACAGAGTACACTACCAAAAGCAGAAACCACAGAGTTCGCTGCCTTTGGTTGTGTACTCAAGTAATATTGATTTCGAGTATAGGTGGTTCAAAAGAGAACGTTCTGTTAGGGCCATTTAGGACTCTTCGAAATTGGAATTGAATGGGAGTTCTTTTTTTAGGGGGCTAGATGACCAATTTTTAAAAATAAATAAAATTTAAAAATCACATTTGGAGGCCCCAGAGGCAATTTTTTTTCAACTTTTAGAGGCCCCTAAAATAGGCCTAAAATTTTTGAACATAGGCACGTGCCTACTTGTGCCTACTGCTGGCGGGGGCACTGGCTGCTGGCCGCGTAATCTCCAAAAACCGACGCCTCTACCAAGCTAGTCACGGCGTTCTCTTCAACCTTCACTCGGAACTTCTAGACGTTTTTAGCGACGCGGCGGGTTTTGGCTAGTTAAGTTGTCGCAATTGTCGTTCCTTTTTCCGCGTTATTTTACGTATATTTACAGCGTTTAAGGCCAAGTGACCTCAAACTTCGCCTCCCCCAACCCAGTGGATTTACACGAAGGGTGACATGGCGGGAAGTTTGAACTACAGTGTGGGGCTACACAACTTTTACCGATGGCCAGTTTCAGGTCTGTCAGGTAAACAGGGGGCACAATTTCGACCCCCCCTTTAATAACAATACGCACTCTTCGCCGTCAACTCTTTAACTTAGGATGGTACTTTTTATATCAAACGATAGAACGCGCAGTGCCGTTAATTTCCGCCCCCTTCGACCAACCCCCTTAAAGGGAGAGTGACCGAAAAAAACCAGTTGGTCTCATTCGATAGAACTTTTTGACGCGCAGGCAGTGGCGTTAATTTACGACCCCTCCGACCAACCCCCTTAAAGGGAGAGTGACCGAAAAAAACAGTTGGTTTCATTCGATAGAACTCTTTGACGCCCACGCAGTGCCGTTAATTTCCGCCCCCTCCGACCAACCCCCTTAAAGGGAGAGTGAAAGCAAAAAAACAAGTTGGTCTCATTCGGTAGAACTGTTTGACGCGCACGCAGTGCCGTTAATTTCCGCCCCCTCCGACCAGCCCCCTTAAAGGGAGAGTGATCGAAAATAACAAGTTAATACATTCATGGGTATTTGTTTATGAATTTGCGAATATACATGACTTTTGGTGCCTAAACTAGCCAAATGTTTATATAAATTTACCTAAAATAAACCCATTTTAATCCCAGTTTAAGAATTTCTTTAAATCATATTTCCACTAATTTCAATAATTTAAAAGAATTATGTTCGTCGTGTTTTGCTTACCCATTTCACCTTTGATACTTTCCGTCTATCTAACGATAGGAAATCACATGGCCTCCACAGCTTTTGTATTGGTTAATTTGGTTTGCCCACCCGCGTATCCAGAGGGTGGGTGGTGCGCACTCTTTAACATAGATTGGTAAATTATATATCAAACAATAGGAAATCCCATGGGCTCAACATCCTTTGTATTGCTTTGCCCACCTGCGTATCCTGAGGGTTGGCGGTTCCCACTCTTTAAGATATGATGGTAAATTATATATCAAACAATAGGAAATCATATATGCTCAACAGCTTTTATATCAGTTTTCCCACCCGGGTCTCCTGATGGGGGGCGGCATCCACTCTTTAACTTAGGATGGCAATTTACATATCAAACGATAAGAAATCACGTATCCTCAACAGCTTTTGTATTAGTTTGCCTACCTGTGTCTACTAAGGGTTTTTGGGTTTGGCCACTCGAATACACTGATGTGGAACTAATATTACGGCCTGGGCCGACTTGTTTGTACATAGAAGCTTAAAAGCGAGGCAATTGGTTTCTAACGGTGGTAGTAGAAGGAAAGTGAGGGCGAGACATCGATCCCGGGGACGGGGTCAGGTTCGGGATCGGGGTCCGGGATTTAAGGGGTGAAATGAGGGTAAAATCATCGAAAAGTCAATGTATTTAGGGTATTTCTCGCGACGATTTGTTTTCTCATATATCAACATATTGTGTCCAGGCCAACTTGTTCATTTATCTACGCTTATCTCGAAAGATACTTGAACGTATATCTTATCGCGTTTTATCGTACGGAATAAGTTGAAATGATGTAAAAATTGATAACCGAGGCGGCGCGTGCGCAGATTCCCCGGGAGACGCGGTTAATTTGAATTTAAGAGTTTTTTGACGTCATGGAATATTCGTTGTTAAAGTAGAATAGAAATATTTTTAAACTTTATTTTAATAGCATTGTAGTGGATTTGAGTGTTTTGACGTCATGGAATATTTGTTGTTAAAGTAGAATGGAAATATTTTTAAACTTCATTTTAATATCATTGTAGTACTTAAATACACTTGACACTCGAATCTATATCACGACTATTTCAAACGAATATTTTAAGTATGAGAAACGTATCGTTCTCAAATGATACTTGAATATACTATAAAAGGGGTTGTATAGGGTTGTGGGAGGTCATTCCACGGTTAACTGCGGTAGCTATATTCAAGATGCCTAAAGCCCAACATATTTGCCCTACATGCGCGAAAAGTTTTTCTACCAAGTCCCACTTAAATCGGCATGTTAGAGAAGTACACGATGATAGACATAAGTTTGTCTGTGAAGTATGTGGTAAGAATGCGGCTAGATTGGAACATTTCAAGAGCCATCAACGAACTCATGACTTGAACGCACCCGGCCCTTCCGAACCCATGGACCAGTCTCGCACACCGTCACCAATGCAACGTTCGCCATCACCAACCCGTCCACCATCACCTAGTCTGCTTCAAGACATTCAACTGGAATCTATCCAACCATCTACATCAGCTTTACCCGACAACCCAACACCATCACCTGTTCCTGCCTCATCAATACTTGATGAAACACCACCAGCATCTCCAAGTATGGTCCAGGCGCTAAATGATACGCTAGCGTCTATCCGTTACAATGCCGAGGACTATGATATTGATGTGGCTATGTTTATCGGACGTTACCGAGCCGCTTTCCGTAAATTTTTAGTAGAAAGACTCGCCAGTAAACGTGGAATTAAATGGTTCTTACTCGTAAGATCGATTTATATGAGACCTTTGGGGGGTGCGGAACAAAGTGCGGAAGTGAGACCCTATTTCCGGAGCATTATGCAGACAACATTAACGGTCGATGTAATTGAAGACCAGCTGAATGACTGCATTGAAACAATACAGTCAGCGGCGGAAAACTTTGAAGCGACAGGTATGTACTAAAATTTATAAGTTATATTTTGAACTAAAACATTATATTTTTGATAGGATCGGGTTGGGTAATTGACCGTGTTCTGTATGTAGAATTAAATGTGGCATCTTACCAGCCGTTGCGAGGGTCATCGTATATGGAACTACCTGAAAAACTATCTCGACGTCACGCGATTCTTAATATTAGAAACGAAAATGACGAGAAATGTTTTCTCTGGTCAATTCTCGCTAAACTTCACCCAGTTCCTTGGACTCAAAACGCTAATCGTGTTTCCAAATATACACCTTATGAAAATGAACTTAATACCAGTGATATATCTTTTCCTTTCAAATTAAACGCTACGGAACTTAAAAAATTTGAATTAATGAATAATTTATCAATATCTGTGTTCGGCTTTTCGGGAGACATATTCCCCCTTTACGTAAGCGTCAACAAGTGTTGTAATGAAAGGGAGGTTGATTTGCTATACATCACCGACGAAACTAAAGATATTGACGATGGGAATAGACATTACTGTCTTATACGAGACCTAGGAAAACTGCTACAGCATCTAACAAAACACAGAAATACAAGTTATTATTGCAGGTAATTTAGTTTCCAATATATTAGTGTGCAATCTACTAATTATTTTCTTTATTAGAATGTGTCTTCACCGATTCAGTGGAAACAACGCGGAACAGCAACGTGATGCGCATATTGAAGAATGCGCCACCCACGGCGTCCAAAAAACAGTTTTCCCTACCAAGAAGAAGACGCTTTATTTTGATAAATATGAGTGGACGGAAAAGGTAAAAATAAAAATTATTTAATTTAACTCTTAATGAAATGAAATTATTAGGTGCAGTATGTATTTTACGCCGATTTTGAAGCAATCCTACCGAGAGTTCAAGGATGTGATCTAGATCCTGATTTAAATAACAGCAAAGTAAACATGCACATCAGCTGCGCGTATTCGTGGGTGCTTGTTGGACCTAACGGTAAGTTATTTGGCAAAATTCCCTTTTAGATATATTATAAGAGAAGACTTATAGGTGTACCTGTTCGAACCGATTGCTATCGAGGTCAAGATGCAACTCGAAGATTTCTGGAGTCTATTCTAGAATTAGAGAAGGAGTTGATGGAACTCATTGAGACCAATGTACCAATGATTATTACCCCGGAGGAGGAGGAACAGTTTCAAGCTGCTACGCATTGCTACATTTGTCAGAAACAGCTAAATCAGGGAAATATGCCCGCTGTTCGAGATCATTGTCATTTCAGCGGTAAATATAGGGGGCCAGCGCATAACCTCTGTAATCTTCAAAAGAAAGTTCCAGAATTTATCCCTATTTTCCTTCATAACCTTAGCAGGTGAATTTATTAAGTTAATTATCCAGGAAATAAACCTAATAATAATAAATCTTCATAGATACGATTTACATCTTATATGTCAGGAGATTGGTCATTTTAAGGAACAGACACTTGACTGTATTCCTTCCACTAGCGAAAATTATATTTCACTCAAACTAGGTAAAATATATTTAATTATGGATTTAACCTTAACAGTAATTTTATTATTATTTTTAGGGAGATTTCGGTTTTTAGACTCTTATCGATTTCTAAGCGATAGCCTCGATGCTCTAGTATCTAATCTCGTTTTGGAAGGAGCCAGTAAATTTCAGATTGTTAAGAAATATTTTGAAAGTGATAAAGTTCAACTGCTTTTGCGGAAGGGAGTCTACCCGTACGAGTATATGGACGATGAAAAGAAATTTGACGAGACGATGCTGCCACCTAGAGAAGCGTTTTTCAGTTCATTGAAAAATCAAAATATTTTAGAATCTGATTATTTACACGCCCAAAATGTTTGGACAGCGTTTAATATTCAAACATTAGGTAAAATTACTATAGTATAAATATTTTAAATCTCTTAACCTCGGTTTTCGTAGGGGAATACACCGACCTCTATGTGAAAAGCGATGCGTTGCTCTTAGCCGACGTTTTTGAAAATTTTAGAACATTATCTATAACTCATTATAAATTAGATCCCGCTCACGCTTACACCGCACCAGGTTTAGCCTGGCAAGCAGCTTTGAAGATGACCGATGTTCGCCTCGATCTCATACTTGATATAGATCAACACTTATTTATTGAAAAGGGTAACGCTTTTTGATATTTTAAATATTTTTGTATTTACATTGAATTTTTAGGTATTCGAGGCGGTGTTTCAATGATCTCAACTCGTTATTCTGAAGCAAATAACAAATATATGCCCGACACATATGATTCGTCTAAAGAGAGCAGTTATATATGCTATTTAGGTAATTTACATTTTAATTTTTTTTTTTTTTAATTATTTTAATTTTAATTATATTAATTAACTTAATTTAACTTAATTGAAGATGCTAATAATTTGTACGGTGCTGTTATGTGTGAACCACTACCGCTAGGCGACTTCCAGTGGGTTCAGGAGGATGATTTGCAAACACTCTGTGAAAATATTCTGAGTATTCCCAATAACGTTGAAAACGGATACATTTTAGAGGTAAATAACAAGTGTTATAATTATTGAATTATATTTTTAAAGAATTGTTTCCTTTGCAGGTGGATCTTGAATATCCTCCAGAGTTGCATGACTTACATAACGATCTCCCAGTAGCAGCGGAATCTAAAGTTATTACACATGATATGCTATCTCCATACTCCAAAGATCTCTTAGGAAAATTAAATATTAAGGAGAATCAAAGTCTACCAAAACTTCTTCCTAATTTAAATAATAAAGAGAAATACATAGTACATTACCGCAATTTAAAATATTATGTAGAATTAGGTTTGAAAATAACCAAGGTTCATCGAGCTCTAACCTTCACTCAAGGAAAATGGTTAGAAAAATATGTTAGATTCAACACTGAACAGAGGAAATTATCCAAGAGTTCATTTGAAAAGAATTTCTGGAAACTAATGGTTAACTCTGTTTTCGGGTAAATCAATTTAAATAATTTATTGCTGTTTTTTCCCTTACTTCATTTAATTCTTTAGAAAAACAATGGAAAATTTACGGAAGCATATAAATTTCGAGTTGATTCATAAACCAGAAAGAATGTTAAAAGTTACAAGTTCCCCGCAGTTTGAACACTTTACCATCTTTAATGAAGAGTTAGCCGGCGCTCATAAGAAGAGAGCTAAAATTGTTCTTAACCGGCCTATATTTACCGGATTCACCATTCTAGATTTATCCAAGGAGCTCATGTATCAGTTCCATTATGGATTCATAAAAAATACGTACGGGGACAAAGCATCACTATTATTTACAGACACTGGTAATTTAATTTAATATGCATTTTTTATTTAAATAGTACTAATATATAAAATATTTACAGACAGTCTAACGTACAACATTAAGACGGATGATGTTTATAAAGACTTTGAAGTTCATAAACACCGCTTTGACTTCTCTGATTATCCACCTTCGCATTTCCTTCATTCTAATCAGAATAAAAAAGCTCTCGGTTATTTTAAAGACGAGACAAATTCGCAGTTAATTCAAAGCTTTGTAGGACTTCGTCCAAAGCTTTATTCTATTAAATTGTACGGGGAGTCTAAGACCGCTGAAGAGATAGAAAAGGAGTTGCGATTGGGGAAATCTTTAGAGTCAATTTTAAACCATAAAAAGGTTTGTAAGGGTGTTGCCATGAACGTTATTAGAAACGTCATCCGCCACGAAGACTATGAACGTTGTCTTTTTAATCAAGAAACCATGTCAGCCGAGATGATGCGTATAGCTAGTTTCAAGCATGAACTATTTACTTTAAATACTAGAAAACTTTGTTTATCACCAAATGATGATAAGAGATACATTCTACCCTGCGGGGTTCGTACATTAGCGCACGGTCATAAAGATATTGAAAAATTATAATGAATGCTTGTATTTATGTATATATAAAAAAAAACTGCTATTGCTATAAATTGTAAAAAATTATTTTATTGAATACATTTTGCACATAAACTCTTTAATCATTTTATCGTTTACATATTTATCTTTCTTAAACCTAGACACAATGTTATACATTTCGATTCCTTTACACCTGTTTATAGCAAAATAGATACAGAATTGATTAGAATTAAAAGTTACAGTTTTACTGTTTCGTTCAATAAAGTCATTAAATTTAAAATAATCTGGCGGGTTTCCAAAGGAATCCATGAATTCACAATTTTTATGTTTAGAAAAATATATTAGAACCCAATGTTCTCCAGGTTCAGCACTCGTATCGGTATTTACAATAAATAGAGAAGGGAATATTTTTACGTATTTAGGTAGCTTGTCAGCTGCGAACACGCCTTGAAATATACTTTTAGTACTTAAATCTTTTTCAAGAATTTTAGTTATCTGTAGCGAATCCATTAATTACTGTAATCGAAAATCACGGTTCGATTTTTATCAATTTCAATCAAATTTTGAAACTCAGCGTAAATTAGAATGGAAATCGTCTCCGGTAACGGTTTTGCAAATTTTAATTCTAATCTCAGGTTACTGTTTTTTACAAGATGCAAGTGATTAGCGTTGTTATTAAGATCCGAGGTTAAATTGTACGCGAATAAACAATTTCCGTTAGGGTAATCTTCCCGACTTATCTGATTCCCTTCATCTACGTTCCACTGATTAGTTTGAATGAAAAGATTGCAATACGCTTGAATATATAGATTTTCCTCAAAGTTTAGAGATAACGCCTTATGAGGGACGCTGCTACCGTCAATGTACAATCCAATGCTTGATAAATCGAAATGTTGAAAGTTGTACGGGGATTTTTTCAAATCTCCTAGAAACGCTTTTTGTTCCACAAACCCGATAACAACTTTCTTAGGTGCTTGTCCGGTAAATAAATGATCTTGCACACTAGCCATAAGACCAGCGGGTATAGAAAATGAGGTGCACTCCGAACGAGTTACAGGATATTTAGCGGTTCCATATTGTAACGCCTTGGCTTGAGCGAGCGATAGTTCCGGTATCACTTTAACTTTCCTCAGATAAAGGGAAGCTGATAAAATCTCCACTTTACATTTTACGTCGGAATGAACGCAAAAAGCTGCTCTATTTTTATCGAATTTAAATTTCAAATCAACCATATTTAATAAAAAGCGTGGTTGTTGACATAAATCAGTATGGACTACGCCTAACAAGTCAATCGCCCCTTTTTGCGCTAAACTCGCTCGTTTAGAGAAACCATTGTTATCGAAAAATGAATCGAACTTTCCAGGCGTATCCCGATAGAAAAGTGAACTCGTTAAATAACTTTTTTTCGCAGAATCTCCGAACGTTAATAAAGTTTGTATCATACTTTTATAAGCGTAATTTTGACTGGAAGGTGTTACTGATCTTTCATTAAGAAATACGTGGACGTCGCTAAAAAGCGAATGAAGAAACAAATTCTCGGGGGCGATATTGTCGGCTGGAGTTCCGGCGGCCCCACCCGCAACACCTGGAACCGCGGGTTGCGGTAGTTGACCATTATCTTTAGTTACCTTAACTCGAACGTGCAGCAAAGTTTGTGAAAGGTCTATATACGTTTCAGAGTTACCGTTGATAGAAAATGTAATTGATGCGTTATCAACTATATTTGATATTGGATTATACTCAACCCATTCTCCACCAATAATCGAAGATTGTGTCATAGGTACTTGAAACAAATCTAGCTCGGAATTTATACACTCAACTGAGTGCGGGTGTAAAAGAGACATTATGAGAATATATCGGAACGTTTAGGGAACCGTCCTTTCGCTATCCTGCCTGCTGTTGAAATGGCGCTTTTCGACTGAGTTCGTTTCCTTTTATTTCCGGAACCCGTCATTCTTTTAATATGATCCGTAGCTGAAGATGTTAGTCTCATGGCTTCATCAGCTGCTGAAGCTAAAGTTTCCCTTCCAGCGTTAATAGAATGCGATTTAAGCGCTGTTTTAATTGGGACTCCGCTAACAACATCGGTCGCTACTTTCGCTCCGGTACTTAAAAGTTTTTTCCCCAAGTAAGAAGCACCTTTCTTCAGTAAAGGTACCGCGAATCTAAACGCTGAAGATAATATATTTCCTAGTCCATGTCCTCTTTGCACGGCTAAACCTCTATATACAGGTATTCCACCGAAACCAACCTGGTTTAAATAGTAACTTTCATAATCAGTTCTTGAAGGTGAATATTCAGACCTCATGATGTTAACTGTTCGCTCTCTTAAGCTAGAATGAGGGTGTGTCCTGAATGATTAAAGGTTTATAGTGAAGTCCACATTTTACGGGGTTTAAAATGTAATACAACGTGAGCTTTTCCACTATGAAACTGTATTGGCTCACCTAAATCATCTGTTATATTAATCTCTATAGTCTTAATATTATTACACACGACTGGTAGGTAATGAGGTTGTGAAAATATTTTTGTAGTTGTTTTCCCATTAGACTCGGCTTTCTCTTCGACGCTTATGATTCTTAATAGAGGTGCTAAACTATCCCCAACAACGCTATTTTCAACCAGATCAGAATAAACGAATAAGGAATGTAACCCAGCGTTCATATCAACTGGGTAGGGGGTTATCATTGAATTTAAAATGGTGAAATCATTATCTCTTCTATCCTTAAAACCTAGTAAAATCGATATATCGGGGCCAATTACAGCTCTGATTTTCGGTTGCAATTTAACTTTAATTCGATTAGAATAATTTAAATAAGCGAATGTAACTTGTTCTTCTTCTTGGTTGTGAACGTTCATAACATGTAATAGTTCTTCCGGAGTTTTATAAAAACCCGCGGGAACTTCAATTATTTTATCATATTCGAGAGGGTCTTTAACTAGAGGGTTTTCAGTCATTTTATCATATTCGAGAGGGTCTTTAATAACCAATAGATTAGGTTTTCGAACGTTATGCCATGTCCGAGGATAGCTTATTTCCGCTAACCCAACTTCGTACTGTTCCTCAAATCTTAACGGTTCAGCTAAATACGTTCGAAATTTACCAACGCTATTATCTTGGTAATATAATGACGAGGAATCTGAAGGTAGCGTTACGTAAAAACTCATTTTAAATCCACTTCTTGTATCCAAGAATTAAATGTAGGGTCGTAATCTTGCCACTTGACATACAGTTCTACGCGGCCGTCCGATTTTTTCCTCTTTTTTATTACTTTTTCGATTATGAAGTAACAGTCTTTTAAATCTCGACCAACAATCTGAACCTCCTCTCGATAGAATACTCCTAAAATGGGGTTAGAATTTAAATCCATCAGCTTATATACAGGTGGGTCACGTGGTAGTCTCTCAGCTATTTTAAACAATTCTGTAGTAAAATTCGGGTTATATTTCTTATCGAAAATTGATAAATTTCTACTTATTCTACAAATATCTCCAATTTCAAACGCGTATGTTAACGGAGGAGAAAAATTTACCGAACCGTAAAGATTTTTCCATATTTTAGCAGAGTTATCTAGAGTAACTTCCGCGGGTTTACATTTAATTGATCTGTGATAACTATTGTTATAAGCGTTTATAATATCATCTAAAACGTCGATATATTTAAGGGTGTTATTCTGCGTGAAATAGCGATATAAACGAGATTTAAAACTTCGAATGAATCTTTCAATAATGGACGCTTTCATTTCCGATCGGGTAGCGAAAAATTTAATGTTCCTTCGTTGTAATTCACTCTGCACTTCTTGACAGACAAATTCGTTTCCATGATCACTTTGAATTCTTTTCGGTTGACGGCCTTTTTCAAAAACGTTACGTAACGCTTCTAAAATTGTTACACCTTTCTTATTTTTAACCGCTACAGCCATAGCGTATTTGCTAAATATGTCGATAATACATAATACGTAGCGAGATCCTGAATTATATTTAGACAGCTTCTGAAAATCTGCCAAGTCCGCTTGCCACTGTTCGTCAATTCCATAAACAATAGTTCGATTTCGTTTGAATCGTCTTCTAGCAGGTTTATGCAGCGTATATGTATCCTGCTTTATTAGAAATTGTTTTACTTTTTCCAATGAAACCTTTAAACCTTTATGTCGAGCTGAATTATAGAGCGCTCGAACTCCAGCGAATGACCCTGGGTCTGCGGGGTTAGTATAGATCTGCTCAAGTTCTTTCTCCATATTGGGTAATATTTTGATGTAATGGTATGTAACGCCAAAAAAGGAAATTAAATAATTCTAATATTATAATAACTATGATAATTAATACAGCTGTGATAATTTTCGGTGATTTTGAAAATGATTGTGATAAATAGGCTAAAAGTCCTAAAGAGACCGTTTCTGTACAACCTTCCATTGTAGGCTTATACTATGAAATGAGAACAAAATTATCAGGTTAATATATTTTATTTAGTATGTATCCAAGGTCTTAGAGGACTAGGTGAAGATGATGATAACATTGAACTACTTGGTGGTGTATGGAATACAGCGAATGTTTTTAACAGTGTCAATCTTACAGGATTTTTAATTAAACGTTTTGAAATATTTGACTTATGAATGCCCTCGTAAAACTCAGTAACTCCTATAGGATCAATCACTGTTCCAGGCGTTTTTCTCACAGCATCATACAAAAGATCGATTATATTAGATCCTCCAATCACTTGTCCTCGAATAGAAAGCTCTCCTGAGTTAGTCCATCTAATATATCTCGGATCTTCCGTAGTCGCTCGGTATAATGAAATCGCATCACTAACATAAGTTGCAGGTAGAGAATAAGATATTTGCGCGAACCAAGTTTTAGGTCGTTCAGAGTTTTCAATAACGGGAGAGATTTGCTCTTTACGTACGTAAGTTAACCGTCGTTGGAGAGTTTGATTGTATAATGCTAATTTCTCTGATTCGTTTAAATCTGGATTATCTAGAATAGATTTCATTTCATCATCGAGTGTCTTCTCTTTTTGAAGTTCAGGTGTTTCTTCTGTTTTGGAAGGTGTATTGTTTTTTAATCTCTCCATTACATCTTCAGGTACTAGAAGCATTTTTCGAGCCATCATCGGTTTATAGCTCGGCTTATTGCACTTCCGGCGACTGAGCTAACGATAGATAGCAGTGGCGCTAATAAAAATGGAAGAAAACCACCCTTTTGTACCGGTATCTTTCGTCGTTTTGATATAGAGTTCTTCTTCGACACGTTTCGTATAACCGCGCTATGTTTCTTTAACCGCTTACGATGACGTTCTGACAGTTCAATTGTTCCGTGCAATACATTTATACAACATTCAACGAGAGCCAATATAGCTTCCTTGCTAGCGTATTTAATAGCTGTCTTTCTTTGATTTAGATTACAGGATGTCAGGAAACGTAGAAAGTCTAGGTTTTCCTTTACTCGTTTTGAGACATCCATTTAGAGATTTTCTTAGCCTTTCTTAAAGCGCAATGAACAGTTTCGGAATGAAAAGAGCAGTTTAATTCAACGTCTTCTAGTTCTGATAATTTAGGACAGCCGATATCTTCGATGTTAGTTACTGGAACACCGAGGAGTGTCGATAATACTGCAGCTTTTTCTAAACCTTTAGTGAAAAACGAAGTAGCTTTTTCCGCTATCTGATTGCAAATGTCACGTCTCGTTCTGTAAGGACGTTCGCCGTCATTCCATCGAAGATGACAAATGTTATGAGATATCCATCTGCATTGTCTTTTATCTTCGTTTGAAAGCTCTTTGAAAGGGTATGGAGATTTGAAAGTAAACACTTCCGATTCTTCAGTTTCTAATACTACGTAAGCTAATTCTTTAATAATCCACTCTCGATTAACCCTAAAAAAATTCCCTTCTATAATACACTTCATTTTGGAATAAAGACAGCCGATTCTTCACCCGGTATTAAACCTGTTCGTAGTAAATACTGATCTGGGGTGTGAGGTTTCAAGTCAACTAATAAATACCCAAATTTCCGTGACGTAGCTTGTTGAAACGCATCAATAACGTATTTGCTATTGGTTGGAGATATCTGTCTCGCGAGATGATAAATTGTTGATTTATCTCGTGGTGATTTAAAAATAAATAGATAATGAGCATTTAAATTCAAAGTTCTTATTTCTTTTCCGGGGTAATAAAGGTTTTGCATTAAAATTAGTACGGAGGTGTTTCTGTGATGAGATCCACGAATAAATAAATTAGTTACATCTTTATTATTGGATATCTCGCATAACAAATCGTCTAAAATAACTAAATTCCTAATTTGCGGGTTTAATATATTAGCATCGAGTAACCCTTCGTGAAACTCGACTGAAGGTGTGTGTTCTAATATTGATTGAAATAGTTTCGGCTGATACTCGGTATAACACCATATTATCCTCTCCGGAGGAGGGGATATGCAGGTCTTCTTATGTTGAATCAACCGTCCCACCAGGAATGACTTTCCGCATTGGGTGGACCCGGCTACAAGCCCATTCATTGGATGTTGTAAGCTTAAATCCATAATGGTTAATGAGAATCGGAACATTAGTGTAATCAATTTTATTAGTTTTTTAACAAGTTTTTAGCATTGCATATTATTAGTGACATTATATTATTTAAAATTTCTTTCGACAATTCACAGCGAATAGTAAACATTTCAATAATATTTTCACAATCTACCGACATAATTATTTCATAAAAATGCAAATCTACGCGCTTAGAATAATCCGTCATGATACAATCATGCTGGAGTTGAGATGGATGATCAATTTGGCAGCCATTGCACGCTTTCTTCAGAGCTTCGTGTAATTGTTTAATTACAACGTTAGTCATCGCCTCCTTTATTTCCTTGATTTTCTTTAAACACTTCTGAATCGACTCGTACTGGTCGAGGAAATTCAACCAAGAAGATTGAGCGAAAGCTACCCCCTCTTTAGTCGGTAACAGTTTTCCATAGTTTACGCCATAACCATGGTACATTTGTCTAACATCTAAAACCTTTTGTTGGGCAAATCTATGAACCGAAAACCGTTTGGTTTCAGAACCTGTGAAAACCCACGAAGTTTCAGCTTCGTTATTGAAATAAGCTTCAATGGCATCTTTCTTTGTCCATAGCTCTTGCAGTTCCGCTTCTGTTAGTTTGATACCCTTTGTTAAATCTAATAGACCGCAGTGGATGGTTTCATCTGCATAAACGATTAACCCTTTGTCAGCAGACACAGGAAATGAACAATTCCTATAAAATAAATACATTAAGACAAAGTTAATAATTATCACTGAGTATTCCTACTTACATTTTAAGGTTCCTCGGAGTCACTTCCAATACAATTCAGATGGTGAACTTTCTAAATATGGTCTTACTATTATACGGTTTTCCCTTTTTATACTCTGAAATTATTTATCTTCGATATCTTATTTATTAAAATGGAGTTTAAAATTAATTCCATTCTACGTATACGCATTTTGAAGTGTATCGCGTTACGTATATAGGAATTTACCCGGTCCTCATACGGAATCACGTGTACAATTACAATACTTGAGAACGATACGTTTCTCATACTTAAACTTTAGATATTCGTTTGAAATACTCGTGAGAAAGGTTCAAGTGTCAAGCATATGTAAGTACTACAATGATATTAAAATTAAGTTTAAAAATATTTCCATTCTACGTCATTTTAACAACGAATATTCCATGACGTCAAAACACTCAAATCCATGTTTTAAATTCAAATTAACCGCGCCCCAATCCGCGCACGTTAACCGCGTCCCATATTCCATGACGTCAAAAAACTCTTAAATTCAAATTAACCGCGCCTCCCGGGGAATCTGCGCACGCGCCGCCTAGGTTATCAATTTTTACATCATTTCAACTTATTCCGTACGATAAAACGCGATAAGTGTCTTTCGCGATAAGCGGAGATAAATGAACAAGTTGGCCTGGACACAATATGTTGATATACGAAAAAACAAATCGTCGCGAGAAATACCCTAAATACATTGACTTTTCGACGATTTTACCCCCATTTCACCCCTTAAATCCCGGACCCCGATCCCGAACCTGACCCCGTCCCCGGGATCGATGTCTCGCCCTCACTTTCCTTCTACTGGTGGTCTGTCATTATTCATTAACTTGTTTTCAGATATGCAATCTACGATGAACTAAGAGTCAAAATGCCTAATGATTTTCAAAACAGTCAGTTTATTAGTATAATATTAACAGTGTCATTGAAGAAAAACATAAATTATACGCCCAAGGAATTAAACAAGAAATACGATGGGCTTGACTATATAAGAATTTACTTCGCTGTGTTTACCGTTATTAAATAAGCCAAACGTATTATGTAATTGTAATAATTTTCTTTTAAGTAGATAGCATGTACCATTTAGCATACGCCAAAAATTAATCGCATTTCAAATTATGTTAATACAAGTCGAATGGAATCGAAAGTTGATAAGACTTATGACGAAGCGTAAAATAAAGATTTTATGGAAATAAATTATTGAACAATTTTGGTTTAATTTTCATTTTATTACAATTAGTTTCATAGCACCTCCGACGTATCTTTTGAGAGTATTCTTGGATGGCAAAGATAGGATGCTGTAATGTCTAGGGTAGTTGTAACCTTTTGGAGAAGAAATGTCCCATGTAACGCATTGCCTAACGGAAACTTCATTTAATGTAGGGCGTTTTTGTTGAGGTTGCAAACTAGATTTAACAAGAAAATAGCATCATCGTTTCCTTCGTCAGCGTCAGTCATTAGTCGTTGAACCTTCTAATAAATAATGGAGTTTGTGAGAAAGTATAAACTTTAGTACTTTACAGTTTTATTTATAAATTATTTAGTAAAAAATTGATATTTATAATTAATACTTGAACTAGATTTTTTTTCAAATAGAGCTATTTGATCCGAGTTTCGCGTTTTTTGCTCGAAGACCTATTGGTACGAGTTATTAGTAAGTTTTTTTAATTTCTTCAAATTTGTTTAGGATTAGCTATATTATCCCTTTTAACTATGGACTAATCTACTTTTTCGCGTATTTTATCATCCTTCTCACAGTCCATAGGCGGTTTCTACTAACTTAATACCCAAGGCACCACCTTCGACCACATAAGCAATGTTGCTTGTGCGTGATCAAGTAACAGGTGGCCGGGTTACAATGCGTAAAATAACCAAAAAATATGGTTATTTAACAAAACTCAAAGTTTAAACTACAATTAAAAATAGTTTTCATACCTTGAAAACTCATTATAATGCAAAACCATTGGGAACAATAGTTAGGCTTAGTGATTAACTGATATTATTCAAAATATTGCAATAATTTAGAAAATCGAGCTATTTCTTTCGAAAACTTACCTTTTAATGGTGAAATGGTGGAATTTTTCTATTAAAATTCGCAATAATTCTTCTATAACAGTTCAAAATAACTCGAACAAGTTAAATCGACCGCCATTGAAAAGCATTAAAAATCCACTGAAATATTTAAATTTAGGGCGGGCCCGACAGCGCCTCTAGCGGAGATTTCTCACTGTCGCGAAAATACATAGGATGAGAATTCTTTGTCCGGGCCGCTATCGTCGCGAGCAGAGCGCACGCGGAGCGAGCACGTGCAGGGGGCCGTGATAAAGTATACTAGGGACTGCAGTCGACTGGCGAACGAACGCTCTTCAAAGTCAAGGTTAGTAGAAATTCGCTATAAAAGGTTTGCTGGATTGCACGGTTTCCCTCTCATAAATTCCTGCTTTTTCATGAGTTGTTGAAAATTACGTCGCTCATAGACCCTAGTGAAAATTACTCCTGTAACTAAAGCCTGTGGTTAAAGCGGGAAGCCGGCTGTTCGGCCTAAAGTTTTTCACTTAGTAAATTTTATTAATGGTAAGAATCTGATTAATGCTTTATTTAAAAAATTATTTTGTTAACTATTTTACTAAATAACGTTTGGGTAAAGCTTTTAGTTTTACTTCAAACAGTATCATTTTAAATCAAAACCAGAAAGTACATTTTTAGGCCTTTGCTTAATCTAGCCCTTCACTCTTTCGCCCTTTTTTTTGTTTTAGTTATCATTTCATCTGACTAAGAAGGTGGAGAGGAGATAGATTGGATAAAAAAAAGAAATATGCCAGGAACTAGGTGCGCAGTTGCCACCTGCAACAATAGTTTAGAACAGTCAAAAAAGAATCCAGAGAAACAGAACATAAAGTATTATAATTTTCCTAAAGATGAATACAGAAGGCTCACTTGGGCGCACAAGTGCAGAAGAAAGGACAAATTTAATCCAAAAACTAGTCACATTTGCTCATGGCACTTCAACGCTGATAGTTATGAGAGAGACCTAAAACCAGAGCTTTTAAACATTCCTCCGAAACTAGTTCTTAAAAATGATGCAGTGCCAACTGAAAATTTAGGCAGTTTTCCTTTAGTTCCTAACAATAATTTCAACTCTAATGGTCGACAATCAAGATTTAAGAAGCGCCAGCGAAAGAAACTAACTGAAACCCTACTCCACAATTCTTGAAATAAAAGTTTAGAAGTACTTGAAATATTGCCACAAGTACTTGACAAAATTTTACCTTAAACATATGAACAACCATCCGAGCCCCAAAATTCAAAAGTACTTGCGAATTTTTCAAAATTGAAAAAGAGGATTCATCAATTAGAAAACCAAAACTCACAGGAAAGATTAAAAAACTTGAAGTTAAAGAAACTTATTGGAAATTTAAAACGGGAAAAATTTATGGAAAGCTATTCAAATAAACAAGATAAAAAAGAACTACGCGAGTTAAAGGCTGCTAAGAATAAAACCAAAAAAGCTCACGAGGAAGCAGAAAAGTGTAAAGAAATTTTAGAAAGGGTATTTACAACGGATCAAGTAATATTATTGATGGGCAAGAAAAAAGTTGTTAATTGGTCATCTGACGTTCTTTCAAAAGCTTTTACTTTACGCTATTTTAGCAAAAGAGCCTATTTATTTGTAAAAAATGAGATGCATATCCCACTCCCTGGTCTGTCATCGTTGAGATCATACGCAACAAAAATTGACTTAACCCAAGGAATTTTAGAAGGTGTCTCGAGAATTATGAAAACGGTTGGATCAAGTCAACCAGCTTTAAATAAAATCGCCGTATTAACTTTTGATGAAATGAAAATAAAATCGCAATACGAATATGATACCAGAAATGACCAAATAATCGGGAAGCATTCTCAAATGCAAGTGGCGATGGTAAGAGGTATGTTTAGTTCCTGGAAGCAACCCATTTATATAGGTTTTGATAAAAAAATGACCAAAAAGATCCTAATGGATATAATCTCCAAAGTTAATACTGCTGGGTATACTGTAACAGCTATTGTTTGTGATATGGGGGGAGGGAACATGGGGTTGTGGAGAGAGTTGGGAGTCAATACAAACAAAAATTGGTTTTGGGACCCAAAAGAAGAAGATAAAATATATTGTTTGGCTGACGCCCCGCATGCTCTAAAGCTTCTCAGGAATTGGTTGCTTGATGGAGGGTTTCTTTTAGACGATGGTGAAATTGAAATTAACAGGACACCATTAGACTTGCTTTTGAAGTTAGATAGAGGAGAAATTAAATCGTGCCATAAGTTAAAAAAGGCTCATTTAGATTGTGAGGGCGTAAGTAGGCAAACAGTCAGTTTAGCCGCAGAATTAATGAGCAACACAGTATCTAAAGCATTATTGGAAGTAACAAGACTTGTTGAATCAAAACAATTGCCTCGTGAAATGTTGGATGGCGTGGATCCGGATATGATAAGAGAAACTGCTTTTCTAATAGACACTGTAAATGTTTGGTATGATGTATTTAATTCCTACAAAGAGAATGATTCTAGTCCCACAAAAAGTGCATTTGGAGTCCATCTTAAAAACCAAATCAATGCTTTGGATAAAATGGAAGAATTGGTCAAAAATATGAAGTGTATAGACAAAAAGACTAAAAAAATTAAAAACTTTCTGCAAATTTTTCAGAAAGGCATTTTGGTTTCAATAAAATCTCTAAAAGACCTCTATTTCGATATGAAACAAAAGTATGACATCAAGTATATCCTAACACATCGTCTCAACCAGGACTGCTTGGAAAACTTTTTTTCTCAAGTACGTCATAGAGGCAGTGGCGCCGATCCCACTGGGAAAACCACCGATGTTAAAGGCCATTTACTTTTAAGCATCCGTAGCAAGAAAATGTTGCCAGCAGCTTCATTCCAAGTTTATTAGCGTGCTTCAGCCCCCATTGGGAAAAAAGGCGATCGGCGCCACTGCATAGAGGTGGGTTAGACGACCATCCAACTCCACTAAATGCCCTTTTTCGAATTAGAATGGTAATTTTAGGGAACAACCCTAGAATTTTTAACACAGTTGCTAGAAGTCGTGACGATTATCTAATAAGTTCAACTAAAAATCCAGAAGCTAAACCACAAGAATATTTGATAGAAACCGCAATTAAAAAGGCATGTTTGCAAGCTGATATAAATGACACTACGGAGGAAAAAACTGATGTAGAATATTTAGAAAGCTTAAGTGATATTGTAATTGAGATGCCTTGTGCTGATGACAATAGATCTGCTCAAATCCATTCTTCAAATACTTGTAATAAGAAAAATTTAGAAATTTCTGACAAAAATTGTGAGTCAGTAAATGAATTTTCAATTTTGGAAGAAAATGGTTTAGAGTACTTTGCAGGTTGGGTTGCGAGAAAACACCAAAGTGACTTTCCAAACTTAGATTTAGTTGACCAAACAAAATTTTCTGACCATTCATATAATGTACCTTCATGGGCTAATATTTTATCCTACGGTGGTCTAACTGTCCCCTCACCTAGTTTAATAAAATGTGCCAAAGTATATGAAATGGTTTTTCGTAATTATTTACCTGAAAGACAACTTACGAATGAACCGCATATAGTACAAAAAATTAGTGATCTCATTTTTAAAGAAAACCAAAGTTATCCATTAAAAATCATAACGTCATTTGTAAAACTAAGAATCTGTATTAGAATTAAATCTCATAATTCGCTTAAAAGTACTGTTTCAAAAAAATATAATGATGGAAGCAAAAATGATAAAACTAGAAAGAAAATGAAAAAGCTAGTAAGTTAACTGTGTATAAATGTTTTATTCCCGTATCAAAATTCAATGCAATTTGTTTATATGAGATATCTATTACCTAGATTGTATTTCCTTATTGTGATATCTGTTTGCAAATGTTCCTACCCATGTTTTATCACTTCCCAATAATATTAACTTCAAAAAGTAAAATTGATAAAACTATAAGAAATGTAAAAAAACTAGTTAGTTAACTGTATATAATTTTTTTATTGCCCTATCAAAATGCAATGCAATTTAAGAGATCTTTTAGCTAGATTGAACTTTCTAATTGTGATAGATCCAACCACATGTAATATCTATATTGATGTGAAGGTGATAACTAACTGTGATATAATGTTTGCAAACGCTCCTACTATAAAAACTCATTAAAGTTTTATTTTACTCCATTTTAATGTTTAAAAAAATTTACAAACTTAGCAATGTATTTAGCCGTTACCTTGTTTAATAAAACCTTTAAAATAACTGATATAGCTAAATATGACAGGCTATAATGTTTGTTAAAGTTCTTAAAAATGTTTAAAATAATTCTATTATTTTACTCTAGTGAATTGTTTTTAGAAGTTTAAGTAACGGCATATTGGTAACGGTATGTGACTTATGTTAATTTGTTTTACTTCATTTTAAATGTTAAAATAATCAATTTAAGTCTTTGGTTTAATAAAAAAAACTAATTGAGCTAAACTAATTTCCTATTACACTGATTAAAATTTATGTCAAAGTTGAGAAGAACGTATTTTATAAATCAATTATAATATCCCAGAAGCCAAAGTTCTAGTGCTCCTTGTAAAAACATACCGACTTATACGGCCAACATGGATTAATTAGTAGGTATTTTACTTAATTATTCCATATGTTCCAAGGATAGATATATTAGTCTAAAATAATCTGGAATAAAACGCGCATTAAATATTTTCCATTTTATTTCAATTTAAATAGCGCACAATCCTATAGAGCCTATGGTCGGCGGTCTATGAGTGACGTCACGCGAGCCTTCCGTAAGCCCGTGCCAGGAAAACGTAAATTCTCTCTCGCGATCCAGCACCTGTTGACCGAATTTCTACTAACCTTGCTTCAAAGTGACAGGAGTTTTCAAAACTCTGCCTATTATCTTCTATATCGAGAAGTGAGGAGGGGCTTCCGTTTAAATTAGCGACGATCTGAGGTTATATTACTAAAAAGCTATTAACAAGCGATAATTATGCAACATTGCACTTTAAGGCTGCGTCAGTTACATAGATATAAGAAATGTATATAAAGGTCTAGATAAATTTCGGGGCGTCTAAGCCTAACATAAAATAGGGAATTGACACCTAGCAGATACCGAGGAAGGCACGTGACCAAGAGCGCGAGCTCTCTTAGCATTTTAGTACTAAGTGCTTGACCTTTCCGCAGGCCGTAGTCTTTAGACACCATCTGTTGGTGACTTTTAGTATAGTTTTTAAGCAGGAGACAATGGCTCTCGCGACGATAGCACGAGCTTTCTTACCGATATATAGCGCCTTATAAGGATAGCCTGCAGAAATTACGCGTTTCTGCTAGCTGTCAACTCCGTATTCACTCCCTTTGAAATATTTTATCTAGACCTTTATATACGTTTCCTATATCTATGGTCCGTTATCTTCCAGGCAGGCCGTGATAGAATAGAACTAAAGCAAAGTTATAAAACGAACTAAAAAGGGGCCTCCTGGACCTACGGGACCCCCGCACCACAGGGGACCCTATTTACGCCACTACTGTTTAATTTATAAATCGAAGTCGGACGTGCTAGCTTATAAACAAACATTTGTAGTAACGCAGTACTCGCGACGCTAAAGGAAATAGAAAATAAACATAGGTTTATTCATAAGCTCCTCTGGTCGACGGCCGTAGCTACTATTTCTATTAGACACTATTCACAAAATCGGAAAATCGAAACTGGACACTTCGTACTTTGTTTGGATATTTAATTTACGTGACGGTTCTTGTTGTTTAAAAGTTTTTTGAATAGCTTTTAATCGGCTTAACAACTATTTTCAGTTGGATCAGTTATAACCTCTTCTTCTCGTTTTCGTTATTGTTTAACCAATTAACGATCTCAACGATACTTTCTCCAAGACTAAGGGAAGATGATGGTAATTGCAAGTCGTGGCCTTTGGTGGGGTGAAAGATATCGGAGCGAGAGAATGATTATAAAATAAGGGAAGGGGGAAAAAAGGGGGAGGTTCGGATTTCAGTCTGGTAACACTTTGCCTGCGATTAAATTCCAAAAATCTTTATTTACGTATTAAAATATATATACATACAATGAACAAATATCAGACTGTACGGATATTATAGCGCGGGAATTAAAATGCAATACAGTAAATTAGGGCGTGGGTTAATATTATACACTCTACGGAACACAAAATAATAAATGAAAGGGAAATGGAAATCTAATTCTGATTTCCTGTCATTAGCGCGGGACATTCAAATGCTCTGACCACAATTTTTAACATTAAATATTTAGATTACTCACAATTATTTATGGGATCAGTCCCAATTTCTCGGGCGAAAGCCATCGGTTTGTTTAGGCGAGGGAAATGCAAATACTAAATACACTATTCTTAAATAAAACTACAATTAAAAATGGTACAACTAACTTCACTACAATTAAGACTTATATAACAAAAAGAAATACATCACACTACGAAAAAAGATTTATATATATATATATATATATGGGACAGAAAACTATTCGGAACGACCGTGAAAATAGTGGGACCTCCTAAGGGATAATCTACGGTCTCTCAAACTCGGGCCTGATTTTATCCTCTTCGGACCATGGCGAGGGAAAAACCCTTTTTGCTTCTTTGTATTTTGGGAATTCTTCCAGTCTTACTGGCTACTACAGATTCTGACCCTAGGTATCTACGGGGGGAGGGAAGGAACGGAAAATTGTACTCATCACTGGTTATTTTCGGCTCGTCAGTTTGCTTTTCTCTGGGACGTTGTAGCACTTCGTTACGGTACGATTGGGGTCCGGATTGCGCAAGATGCTCACACACATGGTTTTGGTTGCGCGGGCGTGGGATTTGACAGTTCGATTCGATTACGGCACGGGACACGGATTACGGCAAGACATGGACCGGATTACGGCAAGGACGTCCGGATTTCTACGTCGAACTTCAAAACGGGGGCGTTGGCGGGGATGTAGATACGTCAAGGGTTTTGATTCTGGAGTTTCCGGCTAGGCGTTGGAAAGGATCTTTGATGTCGGATGGCTTTGGATGGAATCAGCTGATTGGTTTTCAGGGGCAATTTGGTTTATCGCCATGGAATTGCGAGGGCCTGGTCCGGTGAGGCGAGGGTGATCTGGGTCCCTTTCTTTCCGGACTTCTAGCGGCGGTACATCATGGGTCGCGCTGGACTTCCGGGTAGCTTATTCGTCTTGTTCCTTTTTCATTCCGGGTCGCAATGTCTTTTTTCGGTCTTGTTCCTCGGTTTTGTTTAACGGATATGGGGCGGAGTTCAAATAAAAATAATTGGCGACTTCCCTTTTTCCAGTGGTCATTGGCTGGTTGGTTTCACGTGGTTGCGGGGGTTTCAGAGGTCTTTCCATTACTTTTGTTTTTGAAGAAAACATCCGGGGTTGAAATTCGGCCCTTGACAACGGATATAAGCGGGGGTATCGGTTTTTATCTTGGAGTAGGCCAAACTTGCTTCTCTGGTCTCTTTAGGGTTACCTGGAAGCCTGAACGGAGAATAGCCACTCGGAAATATCTCCATGGAGTCGCGGTCCGCTGAGGGTATTGAGAAGTTAAAGTAGACCTTGCCCGGGCGCACCTCGTGATTGTTGAAGGTCTTTTATGCGTCCGCGCCAGCAAGTCTACGTATGTTGGGAAATACTGAGCCACGAAGAGGAAAGCCTTTAATTAGCACCACCTTGGCGACGGATTAAATATTAGCCTTGTGGAAGGCGGGGATTTAGTTTATAATTTATTTGACCTATACTATTTAAATGATCAACTTAATTTTATGCTATGATCCTTATAAATTTCACTTAAATCCAACAGATCGTTCCGAAGTTATTTAATTTAATTTTAATGTTAATTGTAAATTAATTTAGTCAATTTGGAATAATTGTTATCGGTTGGGGGTGACGATTTCCGTTCTTTTGATGTATCGAGCGTATTGATTAATTAATCGTTACTATAAAAAGGGGGCTTTTAACATAAATATTGTAACAAGATGGTCAAAACCAGTAATTTTCTAGAAGGCGTGGATTTTTATATATAAGAGAATCATGTGGCGTATTTAAATAACACTAGTAACAAAAGTAAATAAAAAATTAAGTATGCCTGAGGAGAAGGTGAACCTGAAGGGTTACACAGTCCATTAACCGAAAGATCCGAAACCGTTCACCGTTCTTATACACATTACAGGGCTGATACTCAAATTCATAACTAATTTTAGTGGAAATAGTAACTAACCTCTTCAAAAATAGTAACCAAAAAGTAAAATAAAAGTAACTAAGAAATAACTTAAAAACCCACCACTCGAGGTTTGTGATAAATTAAGCAGACGATCTTTAAGACGAGAAAAAAATGTGGCTGCCAAAATAGGAGTAGACATAACTTGGCTTAGGGAGCGGCCGTTATATTTCTAGGGAATTGGCCGATGGCGGCCTCTCCCGCTAGTTTTGTAGCTAAACACCTTTATCTTCGTTACGAATAAAGGATTTTGTTAAAAGACGGCATTTTTGATTTCTATGGGCAGTACTAAAATTAAATATGATACAATTAAATATGGTAAAATATTTTTTCGTAGAGATAACCTAACAAATTTCAAAAAAGTAACTTTTAGTAACCAAATTAGACAAATAGTAACTTTTAGTAACCGATTTAAAAAAAAAGTAACTTTTAGTTAAAAAAGTAACCCAGTATCAGCCCTGTCATTAAAATTATAATAGTATGAAAAATTATAACACAAATCATTACCTGAATCTCTGAAGTTTTAAAATTTTTAAACAAACTAACCGTTAAATTATAAAACAACGGTCCTCATTTAATCCCTCAGTTAATAGAATTTGAGATACAAACGATAGCACGACGCGAGACCTAGCTATGTTTTTAAACAGACAATACTACTCGTAAAAATAATACAATAAATCTAGGAGGTTGACGAAACAGTTCCTTAGAAACTATGAAGATATGCGTAGTGCGATACTCGAGAAGTCGGTTTCTAAACAAAATTTGACGAAGTGTTCAAGACTTCAAGTGTAGAAAAATATGAAACCATTTTCAATTTGAGCACTATTTTTCCAAATGCTGGAATAGAATATCAAAATTTTCATTTCGCCAAGCGGGCATTGCTTTGGCAAACTCTTCGATTTTTAGGGGGGGAAGCTCCCCCATCCCCGAATTCTAATTGGGTATTTTACCCACTTGGAATTTACCGTGTGGGTAGTGCTACCCACTATACCCACACCTTCCGCCAGCCCTACTGTCGCGTCGTTGTGGCATTTTGAGAATGATATCATAACCCCTATCTTTCTGGGACTCTTAAACATTCACATCTAATAACTGAATTGCTTGTAAAATTGTAGATACGTTGGCGCTCCTAAGGAGTGACCAATTTTGAAATACGGGACTTCAAACGATTTTAAGGAGCGTGTCGCGGGTGTCTCTCCAAAGATGTAAACAAATTCCATGAGGGATAATTTTTAACAAATAATGTTTTTTCTATAAAAGAATTTAGAGGTTTCTCATCTTTTTAAATACAAAAACCGTCTAATACATTAATTTGCATGTAGTTGCTTCAAATATAAGAAGCCCTTACATGCACATTTCAAAATTTGGAGGCCCCCAAAGTAGGCCCGAAATATTTCAACGTAGGCACGTGCCTACTTGTGCCTACCGCTGGCGGGGCCACTGATGCCTCGCTTTTAAGCTTCTATGTACAAACAAGTCGGCCCAGGCCGTAATATTAGTTCCACATCAGTGTATTCGAGTGGCCAAATCCATACACCCTTAGTAGACACAGGTAGGCAAACTAATACAAAAGCTGTTGAGGATACGTGATTTCTTATCGTTTGATATGTAAATTGCCATCCTAAGTTAAAGAGTGGATGCCGCCCCCCATCAGGAGACCCGGGTGGGAAAACTGATATAAAAGCTGTTGAGCCCATATGATTTCCTATTGTTTGATATATAATTTACCATCATATCTTAAAGAGTGGGAACCGCCAACCCTCAGGATACGCAGGTGGGCAAAGCAATACAAAGGCTGTTGAGCCCATGGGATTTCCTATTGTTTGATATATAATTTACCAATCTATGTTAAAGAGTGCGCACCACCCACCCTCTGGATACGCGGGTGGGCAAACCAAATTAACCAATACAAAAGCTGTGGAGGCCATGTGATTTCCTATCGTTAGATAGACGGAAAGTATCAAAGGTGAAATGGGTAAGCAAAACACGACGAACATAATTCTTTTAAATTATTGAAATTAGTGGAAATATGATTTAAAGAAATTCTTAAACTGTGATTAAAATGGGTTTATTTTAGGTAAATTTATATAAACATTTGGCTAGTTTAGGCACCAAAAGTCATGTATATTCGCAAATTCATAAACAAATACCCATGAATGTATTAACTTGTTATTTTCGATCACTCTCCCTTTAAGGGGGTTGGTCGGAGGGGGCGGAAATTAACGGCACTGCGTGCGCGTCAAACAGTTCTAACGAATGAGACCAACTTGTTTTTTTGCTTTCACTCTCCCTTTAAGGGGGTTGGTCGGAGGGGGCGGAAATTAACGGCACTGCGTGGGCGTCAAAGAGTTCTATCGAATGAAACCAACTGTTTTTTTCGGTCACTCTCCCTTTAAGGGGGTTGGTCGGAGGGGGCGTAAATTAACGCCACTGCGCGTTCTATCGTTTGATATAAAAAGTACCATCCTAAGTTAAAGAGTTGAAGGCGAAGAGTGCGTATTGTTATTAAACGGGGAGGGGTCGAAATTGTGCCCCCTGTTTACCTGACAGACCTGAAACTGGCCATCGGTAAAAGTTGTGTAGCCCCACACTGTAGTTCAAACTTCCCGCCATGTCACCCTTCGTGTAAATCCACTGGGTTGGGGGAGGCGAAGTTTGAGGTCACTTGACCTTAAACGCCGTAAATATACGTAAAATAACGCGGAAAAAGAAACGACAATTACGACAACTTAACTAGCCAAAACCCGCCGCGTCGCTAAAAACGTCTAGAAGTTCCGAGTGAAGGTTGAAGAGAACGCCGTGACTAGCTTGGTAGAGGCGTCGGTTTTTGGAGATTACGCGGCCAGCAGCCAGTGCCCCCGCCAGCAGTAGGCACGTGCCTATGTTCAAAAAAATTAGGCCTATTTTAGGGGCCTCTAAAAGTTGAAAAAAATTGCCTCTGGGGCCTCCAAATGTGATTTTTAAATTTTATTTATTTTTAAAAATTGGTCATCTAGCCCCCTAAAAAAAGAACTCCCATTCAATTCCAATTTCGAAGAGTCCTAAATGGCCCTAACAAAACGTTCTCTTTTGAACCACCTATACTCGAAATCAATATTACTTGAGTACACAAACAAAGGCAGCGAACTCTGTGGTTTCTGCTTTTGGTAGTGTACTCTGTTAACATTGATAAAGAGTATATAACAAAAGACTGGCCCGGGATGGGGAAGTCCGTCGTGCAGAAGAAAGCAGCAAAAAAAACTACCTGTTTGCCTCAGTGATAACTTAGCTCCAACCAACACAATAAACACAAGCTTAGTTTCTTGGAATTCTACAAAAGGGGGCATAAAGTGTGAAACTGGATTTCTTTAATACGACTTAAACCGTTGCAACGCTTAAACGAAGGTAAATCCCCGCGGAGCTGAAGCCGAAGCATAAAGCATTGTACCAGTCACTACTTTGAATAGAGAGCGTCCTGGGGATTAGAGTTTTTCTTTTTTACACTTTGTCCCTTTTGCGAAATCACGTGATATCAGTGACCACTGATCGTAGAGAAAGGACCTAGACCTTCGGTGGACGGACTTGTCCCAGATAACGCGCGTTTCTTCATTTCGTTTTCTGCTCCTGAACAAACAGGTAGTTCTCAATTTCGATTCTCTCCCAGTCAAATTTTTTCAAAGTCTCTTCCGAGAGTAACTTTGCCAAACATCCTTTTTAAAGGCTATTTAGCTGTTTTAAGCTATTTTTAAACAGCCTTTTTCAAGGCTAATTAGCTATTCTAGCTAAATTTTTCAAAAAGCCTTTTTAAAGGCTAATTGGCTGTTCTAGAAAAAATATTCAAACAGCTTTTTTCAGGGCTTTGATATAGCTGGTATTATTAAAAAGTCTGTTTGAAGACTACATAGCTTTAACTAAGCTTTATTTTCTTAAACCTTTTTAAGGTTATTTCGCTATTAGTATATAATAGTAGCATTTTCAAATATGAGTACCAGAAAATTTTTATCTGGGTCCCAAAAACGAGAAAAACGGAAAAGGGAAGATAGTTTCGTTAGTAGTCAGTAAGGTGCAATGGCACATTTTTTTAAATCGTCGGCGCAAAGCCATAACTATAGTTCTTAGAAAAACCTAGTCAAAGAATTGGGAAAGGGTTTAGAATCCTTGGGGACTGATAACAGCCACTGTTTAAGTAAAACTGCTGAAGTTCTTCCAAACGTCAGTACTGATATGGAAATGGAACTAACTCATGAAGGAGAAATTGCAGAAGTAATTGCAAACCCCAACTCTAACCATGCACAAAATACATCAAACAACGTGTCCAATTCAAAAGAAATGGGCTTACACGCGTTGAATAACTTGGATATTAGTCTAGATAAAGATTGCCTTCCAGTTCAGCCTAAACTATCCTTTTCCTAAAAGATTAATTGGCGGTTAAAATCGAGGTTTCAATTCTTCTTGGTATGACAAATATCAAATGATTGAATATTCAGTTGCAAAGGATGCAGTGTATTGTTTTTGTTGCCGTCATTTTTTAGGCATTTCTAAAGGGATTTTCGGATTGGAAAAACATGGGGAGACAATTCGAAGAACACTTCACTTCCAACAAATCTTCTCACCAACTAGCCTACAAAATTTACTTAGACTACATGGAATCCAAATCCCGCGGATCAATAGTTTGCCAGGTTAACGACCACCAGAGACTAGACGTTATTAGAAACAGAGAGGTCCTATCTACACACGTGGAAGTGATTATTTTATGTGCCCAACAAGATTTAGCACTTCAGGGGAACACTTACACATCCGCCGACAATATTGGGAATAGGGGAAACTTTATTGAAATATTAGATCTTTTAAAAAGAAAATGTCCAGATTTAAAAGCCAAGTGCGATAATATGCCGAATAATGCCAAATATTTGCACAGCACCATACAAAACGAAATAATTGGCATTTGTGCAAGTTTAGTGAGAAAAATTATTGTTCAAGAGGTCAACGAATCCGGTGGATTCTACTCTGTAATAGCTGACGAAACGCGGGAGTAGTGCAGGTAAGTCTTTGTATTCGATATACTAAAGCAGAAATAGGTGTCGTAGAACGATTTATGGGGTTCACAGATTTACACAAGTTTGATTCTGAGAGTTTCAGCTTGGCAATTATAAATCTTTTAAAAGAGGGTGGTTTCAAACTGGAGAATTGTGTTGCACAGACTTATGATGGAGCTAGTGTAATGAGTGGCCACGTAAAAGGAGTAAGGGTTAAAGTAAAAGAAGCAGTAGGTGGCGATTGTCCGTACGTTCATTGCTACGCCCACCGCTTAAATTTAGTTTTAGTTGACTGTTGATCCAAAATATCGACAGTTAGGGAATTACTTGGTTTGGTTCAAGCCATTTACAACTTTCAAAGCAATTCAGTTATTAGAAGTGAATATTTTGAAAACTCTCAAAAAGATCTAGGGTACGACATACTGAAAATGCCACAAAGCTGCCACACTCGATGGTGGAGCAAAAAAAAGGGATTCACTATTAAAAATAGACTCGATTCCGTAGTTTTAACTTTAGAGGGAAAACCCGACGAGGCTGCTGAGTGTCGTGGGTATATATCCCAATTACATAACTTTAACAACTTAATATTAGTCGTTGCATTAGACGAAGTATTAGGCGTAACAAATTCCCTGTCGGAATATTTACAAAGTTCCAAAGCTATTTTTACGGAAGCCGTTGCCATTTGCCAAGCTACTGTCAAGACCTTAGAAGATTGTAGAAACTCTGAACGCTTTGATTCTATTTGGGAAGAAGCTACTAAAATCGCGGCATCGGCTTTTATTGCAGTACCTGACCGTAACAGCGAACCATTAGCTTTACGTAAACGTAAAATTATCCCTAACAGGAGATTAAAACAGTGTGGTAACAATTACAACGGGGACCAGGGAAACTGAAGCAAAAACCCTAATAGACCAGATGAGGTCCACCTATTTCGAATTAAT
This sequence comes from Leiobunum rupestre, assembly GCF_980474605.1. Classification (NCBI taxonomy): domain Eukaryota; kingdom Metazoa; phylum Arthropoda; class Arachnida; order Opiliones; family Sclerosomatidae; genus Leiobunum; species Leiobunum rupestre. The sequence continues at coordinate 17,855,567 of NC_143389.1, forward strand.
TGACAAATTTATTTCTGAAATGAAAATCCGGCTATTAGAAAACTCTGGTCTATATAATGGTATCATGGAGTCTGACCCTAACTCTGAGAACTTCCTAAACGAAATCGATATCCTAACACATTGTAACACATACGATAGGTTTCATTTCGACCTTGATTCCTTAAAAAGTCAAATTAAAATTGCGATAAATCTAATTATCCCCAAAAAATTTAACAGGGTAAGCGACTGCTTCCACTATTTAATGCCCATGGAAGATGGCTTCCTGACCTTGTTAAGTACTACAAGGTTGTTCAATGCATTCCTGTCGCAAACACCATCTCAGAAGGAAGTTTCAGTTCCCTGAAAAGAAGCGAAACAAGTCTTCGAACAACTATGGGAGAATTTAGACTTTCAAATCTGGCTACGTTGTCCATTAATCGGGATTTGTCGAATTGTTTAAAAGAAAACCCGAATTTAGTGGTTGACGAATTTGGTAAAAGCTCTAATCGAAGAGTATCATTCTTTGATTAAATTGCGAGGGCAGAAAATTTTATCTTTCCTAAGAAAACGTTTAAATTAACATATTAGTGTCATAATTTTAAAATTTTAACTATAGTCAAGAAAATTCTTTAAAAAATTATTTTTTGCAGCTCCATCTACCGTGTCGTTGCTTTTCCACGACAAACAAACACTTAACGGCAATCCATCCATAGCAATAGTCCCACTTCGATATATATATATATCTCGATGTGGAACGAAAAAGCGGTGATATCCTCTTTCCACGATTATTGCGAAACGAAAACGGTGCCCCTCTCTTTATGCGCTCATTGTAAACACTAGTACAGCGCTCTACTCTTTCCACGATCATTCAAAACCGGCCAAACACCACCTGCCGGCCCTGCGCGACACTAGGTGGTGGAGGGAGAAAAAAGGATTAATTTTGTTGAAGATAAAAAGCGTTATCGGCTTTTCTCGTTTAGTTTTTTGTAATAGGTTAAAAAATGTTTATTGCAAATAAGATATATTTTTAATCACTAATCTTATCTTACTATTTTTAAGCTTATGTGTATATATATTCGCTTACAGCGTTTATTAATATCGTCACTCCTAATATGTCGTTCATCTTGTGAAGTATTCATTCTTAATAAACGTTTGTCTTTTAAATTACTACGTTATGATTTCTTACTAGTATCATTAGTTAGTTAGTGTAGGGTAGCTCTACTGATTAACATTGGATTTAAAACTCCAATAAATTTTTTATTGAAATAGGTTTGATTCAATAATTAAAGTATTGCTGAATGTGGTTGAAAACGGATTACCCGAGGAATCCGCTGAGTATCGGGTGCATGTTTCCCAATTAAATAGCTTCGACAACTTAAATTGAACGGTATCACTTAATTTGGAATGAAGCTGAAATAACCCATGCCATCGCCCCTAGGCTTCGAGCTTCTTTGGGCCCCTCATCCCTTCAACATCCCCCTCGCAATTGTGACGCGTGTGCGCCTGCTTGGCCCCTACTCTTGGTAGGCCCCTAGGTTTAGTCAGTTTTATGGAGAATGCGGCACTGGGTACCGGCTCATCGAAGCGAACCTTTAAGTTTACGCAAACGGAGGATAATACCTAATGCTGGGTTTCCACTAGTGCTCGTCATAATGCATTTTTCTTCACGTGCGTTAAAACTTTTGTGCGTCCCAAAGTTGAATTACGCGCTATTACGCGCGCTAGTGGAAACCAAGGCTTACAGGAGACTAAAACATTGCGTCAATTCTTCCACTACTGAATTGGGTGGATGAGAAGCACTTACTTTGAAATAATTTATAAATTTATCAGTAAAGGAAACTCTATTACAAGAAAACACTGGCCTTTTCAAAGCATTCACCCGGAAACTTTGCTTCACGAAAACGATGTCCTAGCTCATTGTTGATCATACATCCGGTTCCAATCAGATCTCCATTGGTTAAAGTGAAAGATGCGAATAACCAAAAATTAAATTAAAAAACTTAAGTAACGTCAGTGACTGACTGCTTTAATTATTTATTGGCAATGCAAGATGACTTTTAGGATCTTGAAAAATACTACATAACTATTTTACGCATTCCAGAGGCAAATACTATATTCGAAAGGAGTTTCAATTATCAGAATTATAACAAGTCTGCGGACAACAATGGGGGAGGAAAGGCTATTAAGCCTAGCCACGTTTTTGATCAAACTACCTAGGAGACAAGCCTTATTTAGTAGTTGACTAATTTGGGAAAAGCTAATCAAAGGGTGGCATCCTCCGATTAAAAATAAAGTCGCTAATATTTCAATGTAAATAATTTTTAATTGTAAATAATTTATTTAATAATTGAATTTTTATTAAATAATTTAACCATAATTATATTATTTAAATAATTGATTTATATAAATAATAAAATAAAATATTTTGACTAGTTAACGAAAATTACAAAGAAGTTCTTGATGGAGGACCTTTTAATCATGCAGTGCCCAGTAGCCCCGCCAAGAATTTTCTGCACATAGGCCCAGCCTGATTTAGAGGCCCCATCTATAATGTTTATTTCAAAAATTTCCTGACTTTTAACGATTGTTTTTAAATTTTGACATGATTTCTAAAAGTTTCCCCTGCAATGGATTTTTTTAAAGGCATTTTAATCAAGGAATGACATTCGTCGATTAGATTTTTCCGAGGGGCAGGTCACTTCCATTTTGGCTGCGTCTTAATCATAGTAAAATGATTAAATCAGGGTAATCGTGATTAAATCAGGGTAATCGTGATTAAATCAGGGTATCGTGATTAAATCAGGGTAATCGTGATTAAATCAGGGTAATCGTGATTAAATCAGGGTAATCGTGATTAAATGAGGGTAATCGTGATTAAATCAGGGTAATCGTGATTAAATTAGGGTAATCGTGATTAGATCAGGGTAATCGTGATTAAATCAGGGTAATCGTGATTAAATCAGGGTAATCGTGATTAAATGAGGGTAATCGTGATTAAATCAGGGTAATCGTGATTAAATCAGGGTAATCGTGATTAAATCAGGGTAATCGTGATTAAATCAGGGTAATCGTGATTAAATCAGGGTAATCGTGATTAAATCAGGGTAATCGTGATTAAATCAGGGTAATCGTGATTAAATCAGGGTAATCGTGATTAAATCAGGGTAATCGTGATTAAATCAGGGTAATCGTGATTAAATCAGGGTAATCGTGATTAAATCAGGGTAATCGTGATTAAATCAGGGTAATCGTGATTAAATCAGGGTAATCGTGATTAAATCAGGGTAATCGTGATTAAATCAGGGTAATCGTGATTAAATCAGGGTAATCGTGATTAAATCAGGGTAATCGTGATTAAATCAGGGTAATCGTGATTAAATCAGGGTAATCGTGATTAAATCAGGGTAATCGTGATTAAATCAGGGTAATCGTGATTAAATCAGGGTAATCGTGATTAAATCAGGGTAATCGTGATTAAATCAGGGTAATCGTGATTAAATCAGGGTAATCGTGATTAAATCAGGGTGATCGTGATTAAATGAGGGTGATCGTGATTAAATGAGGGTGATCGTGATTAAATGAGGGTAATCGTGATTAAATGAGGGTAATCGTGATTAAATGAGGGTAATCGTGATTAAATCAGGGTAATCGTGATTAAATCAGGGTAATCGTGATTAAATCAGGGTAATCGTGATTAAATCAGGGTAATCGTGATTAAATCAGGGTAATCGTGATTAAATCAGGGTAATCGTGATTAAATCAGGGTAATCGTGATTAAATCAGGGTAATCGTGATTAAATCAGGGTAATCGTGATTAAATCAGGGTAATCGTGATTAAATCAGGGTAATCGTGATTAAATCAGGGTAATCGTGATTAAATCAGGGTAATCGTGATTAAATCAGGGTAATCGTGATTAAATCAGGGTAATCGTGATTAAATCAGGGTAATCGTGATTAAATCAGGGTAATCGTGATTAAATCAGGGTAATCGTGATTAAATCAGGGTAATCGTGATTAAATCAGGGTAATCGTGATTAAATCAGGGTAATCGTGATTAAATCAGGGTAATCGTGATTAAATCAGGGTAATCGTGATTAAATCAGGGTAATCGTGATTAAATCAGGGTAATCGTGATTAAATCAGGGTAATCGTGATTAAATCAGGGTAATCGTGATTAAATCAGGGTAATCGTGATTAAATCAGGGTAATCGTGATTAAATCAGGGTAATCGTGATTAAATCAGGGTAATCGTGATTAAATCAGGGTAATCGTGATTAAATCAGGGTAATCGTGATTAAATCAGGGTAATCGTGATTAAATCAGGGTAATCGTGATTAAATCAGGGTAATCGTGATTAAATCAGGGTAATCGTGATTAAATCAGGGTAATCGTGATTAAATCAGGGTAATCGTGATTAAATCAGGGTAATCGTGATTAAATCAGGGTAATCGTGATTAAATCAGGGTAATCGTGATTAAATCAGGGTAATCGTGATTAAATCAGGGTAATCGTGATTAAATCAGGGTAATCGTGATTAAATCAGGGTAATCGTGATTAAATCAGGGTAATCGTGATTAAATCAGGGTAATCGTGATTAAATCAGGGTAATCGTGATTAAATCAGGGTAATCGTGATTAAATCAGGGTAATCGTGATTAAATCAGGGTAATCGTGATTAAATCAGGGTAATCGTGATTAAATCAGGGTAATCGTGATTAAATCAGGGTAATCGTGATTAAATCAGGGTAATCGTGATTAAATCAGGGTAATCGTGATTAAATCAGGGTAATCGTGATTAAATCAGGGTAATCGTGATTAAATCAGGGTAATCGTGATTAAATCAGGGTGATCGTGATTAAATCAGGGTAATCGTGATTAAATCAGGGTAATCGTGATTAAATCAGGGTAATCGTGATTAAATCAGGGTAATCGTGATTAAATCAGGGTAATCGTGATTAAATCAGGGTGATCGTCATTAAATGAGGGTAATCGTGATTAAATCAGGGTAATCGTGATTAAATCAGGGTGATCGTCATTAAATGAGGGTAATCAAGATTAAAAAATCTAATCTAGATTTAATCAATCTGATGTGTTTGTTCTTGTTAATTAAACACTCTATTGAAGCTATAAGATTTATTTCCATGATGATGATGATTTTTACATATGAAGTTTTAAGTAAGAGTACCGAACATGTCGGCAGCCGGTAGACCACTGTTTAGGTGGGCATAAAACTAGAGCTCCCTCAGCTTCCCCACCCAGTGGCGCCACCTGGCTATTATAGTTCATAACATCACCTCTTTTTTAAATAGACTGATTATAGTGTATTTTAACTACATTAACGATTAAACATTTCAGTTCATAAATTAAGTCTTTTAATTGATTTACGTCTTCGACTGGTACGTGTGGTCTGTGTCTACTCGGGCTCCTTCTGATGATGTGGCTACACTAGGAATAGAGATGCTTGTGGTAGGCTGTTGCTCTGGTCTCGAGTCTTGTCGTGGTAATAAGATAGGATTGCGACTCGGTGATCGACTTGGTGATGATTTGCTACTGCAGCTTGGAGATTCATTGTCAGGACTCAGGATTGGTGGTTGCTGATGACTCTGGATCGGTGGTTGTTAATGACTCTGGATCGGTGGTTGTTGATGACTCTGGATCAGTGGTTGTAATACTGATCTGTACCCTGCATCTGGATTTGGATTCATTTTACTGGCTCCAGTTGTTGATGTCTCAGACACGGTTGGTTTTAATAACTTATCACTCCTTAGTCTCAATTGGTTCTGATGTTTTCTAATAATACCTCTCCCAATATCAATCCCATACATCATATTTCCGATAGATTTTTTACAGTTCCCTCCAATTTTCTCCCTTACCATAGTTTTTTACAAAGACTTTTTGATTAGGATGAAACTTATAGGTAACATCACTAATTTTTACTAATGGTTTTATCGCTATTATTATTTACTTCTAGCATTTCAATTATAGGTTTATCGATGTTGATATTCTCATTACCTCTCTCCTCTTTAAAGTTCGTTGGATGGACCATGTCAAGTTTGGTGCGGATTTCTCTTCCAAACATGATTTCCGCTGGAGATTTACCACTAATTTGCGGAGTGCGGCGATAGTTTATGAGAAATCTTGCTAGTCTTACGTCTAGAGATCCATTTGAGAATTTTTTTAAACCTTCGTCAATGACATCAGTGGCAGAGTTAGAAGTACCATCTATTTTTTTAATGATGTCTTCACGGTACGCACCACCCTTTCAGCCTGACCATTTGAAGCAGGGTGATACGGTGCGATGGTCAAATGCTTGATGCCGTTATTCTGCGTGAAGATTTGGAACTCGTTACTTGTGAAACAAGTGGCATTATCACTCACCAGGGTCTTCATAATTCCATAACGTGCCAAATTTTGTCGTAAGAATGTGATGACTACGGCTGAACTGGTTGTTGAAGTGACTCCGATTTCCATCCATTTCGAGGTAGAGTCCACTAATATTAATAAATATTTCCCATTTACCGGTCCGGCAAAGTCTATATGGACACGAGTCCACGGTTGGATCTCCTCGGGCCACTTCAAGTATTCAGCCTTTGGCATGGTTGCATTTTGCTGACAACTTGAACGTGCTCTAATTCTGTCCTCAATGTTGGTGTTCAATTCTGGCCACCAAACTTTGCTCCTGGCTAATCGCTTTGTTTGCACCATTCCCTGGTGTTAGAATGATTTATACCTTTCTTATATCTAATTTCATAGCTGTGCGCTCCTAATGTTAACCATTCTTATTTGCAATATACATCAATAGTTTACCTTCAGCTGTCGACCATTCTTTCCCCAGTCTCTTTGCAGATGACACAAAACTTATCAAAATTCTTAGTACAAACACATCTAACGCCGAGTTACAACAAGATCTCTCTCAAGTTGAATCTTGGCAAAAAATTCCGGTTTATCCTTCAACACCTCAAAATCCAATGTGTCTTGAAAAAGACTGTTTGTAATAGCTTAGTAGTCTTGAAAAAGGAAATGCGCGACTTTTGACGGGTTGCGTTATCCTTTTGTGGGGTGCTGTGTTTGTTGCTTATCGGTGTAACACAGTGTGTTGTAGCTTCTCACTGACACCACGGCAAACAGGTGTCAGGTGCACCTTTCTGCCTAGCATGTAGTATTTCAGTCGATTCAAAAGATCAAGTTTTTAAGGGAAAATCTGGAATCGCGGTCATTCATTCTAACCCTCTTGAAATTGGCAAAGAAACCTACTTTCTAAATAAGCATTTTTAGAAGGCCCAAATGTAAAAATCTTACGAACTGAAAGTTTATTTCGATTTTGGAGGCCCAATCATAGGCACCTTTTTAAAAATTTGGAGGCCCCCAATTAGGCCTACACTTTTTCAATGTAGGCACGTGAATACTTGTGCCTATTGCTGGAGGGGAACCTGGCAGTGCCTACTAGCGAAAACATCCTGGCGGGGCTTCTGCGAGGCGCACTATTTTTCCTGTCTCTAATGAACCTCGCTTTTTCATATTGAGTGCTAAAAGTATAATAGGATTAAAAATTAAATCGTTTAAAAATTATAAAATATGAAATTTAAAAATAAAGAATCGTTTTCCCACCCCTTTAAATTAGGCGTTCTTGGCAAACACCGGTTTTGCCTGTACGTCACGACGGCCTGGTCCCTACCCTAGTTTAAAGCTTTGAAAGAAGTGAGCCGTTTGATGAGACGAGTGGAATCTTATTTTGAATGAACTGTGACCTTTAGCAGTCTTCATTCGATGTTGAGCGAATGAGAGAGAAGACGCTTCCCGATCGAAAATTGAAATAAGAGATGAGTTTTCGGTAAACACGTTTGATCTGAGTGCAGATAAGAGAGATACATCTAAACCGTTCTTGAGAAGAGCGTAAGAGATAAATATGTCTAGTTAATATGAGCTGGGATTGTATTTGTAAAAATGACCATCACTGGAAATGACAGGAAATTTTGCTATTGCTGGAACCAAGAACGTACTTATTTCTACTTAGGGAGAGGGATTACGTTGAGACCATTATCCCCTTCTCGCCCGAAGAGTAAGGTCCTTCTCCCTAACCAATCATTTCAGTGCGATACCCCATTAGATCCCTAAAAATGACGTCTTTAACATAGTCATCCTGCCTAAACAGAAATAATACATTCTTGGCTATACAGGGTGTTAACTGCAAACGATACATGGTCAGTAAGTCCAAATGTACGTGTTTTAGCTAAGAATTTAAAACTTTCACGACACATAGAAGATACAGGGTTGGGTCATTTGACAACAAAAATGTTCATGACCTTGAACCATGTCTTCAAATCCATTGATTCTCGAGATAAACTTTGACTGACCTTGAACCATGAGTCATCCGAGTTGGAAATTTAAAAAGACCCTACAAGATGAGTATGTCTAGCAAATGTTGATACTCTAACATGAGTATTATTCGAGTTATTAGCCTTCAACCTAGTCTCTGGTTCATTATTATCATCACGACATTCATGTTTTTGTCTAAATTATTTCGACTTGTTATTGGTCAAATAAGGAAGGATCAAAATTATTTACACTTAAAATGTGAAGGGGAACACTTTTCTAATTGAAACCAACTTAGCATCTCTAATGGTGCTCGAGATACATTTTAAATGACCTTGAAGACATGGTTCAAGGTCATGGAAATTTCCGTTGTCAAGTGACCCCCTGCATGTTCCAAGTGACCCCCTGCATGTTCTAAGTGTCGTGAAAGGTACAAATTCCTAGCTTAAATACATTTGGAGTTATGGTCCTTGTATCGTTTTTAGTTAGCACCCTGTATAAAATAATTTAATAATTCGCCCAGAGCTACACTTTCGCAGCGTAGTGATCCAAATGGACCAGGACCAAAGACAATACAGGGTGTTTTAAATTGATCGAAACTATGTATTGTCGAAGTACGAAATTTTCAGGGGTATTTGATGACTAGTAATCGTTTTAATTTTCACGAAAGTTGGATAATTTTTCATGGCTTTGGAGAAAAAAAATTTCACCGGTAGGTTGCAGACAAAACGTTTCAATGAGAAATGAAAGAACAGACCTTAAAAGGTAAGAATAAACTTGGTTTGGTTAAAATCCGCCTTTTATTTACTGAAATATGAGGTCATAAAAACCAGTTGGTCGTAGGAGGCAATAGCTTTTTATTCAATTTATTTTAATCGAAAATTGGCAAAAATATTACATCCCCTGGATAGAAGAATATTGGATTTTGGAAACGTACGTGGTGATTATTAGAGGCCATATGTTGTTGATTGGTCCAGAGTTCTTCTTGGATATTGAGGTTTGAGGGCCATTGCTTGTTGTAGTGATGGGGTTCCTTATCTGCCTGCCCATCAGCATTTGTGCTGGTGTGGGTAATTTCCAAATTGCCAATTGGAGCTGATCTATGCTCCATGAGAACGTGGTGTAGCAAGTTTTTAATAAGTTGAACAAAGCGTTCTGCCATAACGTTAGCGCGAGGGTAATAGGGACTGTTTGTTATGTGTTGTACATTCCACATGCGTAGAAATTCTTTGAATTTAAAGGATGAGATAGGTGGACCGTTATCGGATATCAAACGTTGAGGAGCCCCGTAGCGTGCGAAGTGTGGTTTCAAAAATGTTATCACAGAATCATCAGTGGTTGTTTTTAATCCTCGAGCTTCTATAAGCGCCGGAGGTATCACCAAGCAGGACGTGACAACCTGATGGACTAAATGCAGCTGTTTCATTACCTCGGGTCTAAGCGCCGGACGTATCACCGGGCAGGACGAAACAACCTGACGGACTGAATGCAGCTGTTTCATTACCTAGGGTCTAACTCTAAGCGCCAGACGTATCACCGCCTCACCGAACAGGACGAAACAACCTGATGGACTGAATGCAGCTGTTTCATTACCTAGGGTCTAACTCTAAGCGCCGGACGTATCACCGCCTCACCGAACAGGACGAAACAACCTGATGGACTGAATGCAGCTGTTTCATTACCTAGGGTCTAACTCTAAGCGCCGGACGTATCACCGCCTCACCGAACAGGACGAAACAGCCTGATGGACTGAATGCAGCTGTTTCATTACCTAGGGTCTAACTCTAAGCGCCGGACGTATCACCGCCTCACCGGGCAGGACGAAACAGCCTGATGGACTGAATGCAGCTGTTTCATTACCTAGGGTCTAACTCTAAGCGCCGGACGTATCACCGCCTCACCGGGCAGGACGAAACAGCCTGATGGACTGAATGCAGCTGTTTCATTACCTAGGGTCTAACTCTAAGCGCCGGACGTATCACCGCCTCACCGGGCAGGACGAAACAGCCTGATGGACTGAATGCAGCTGTTTCATTACCTAGGGTCTAACTCTAAGCGCCAGACGTATCACCGCCTCACCGAACAGGACGAAACAGCCTGATGGACTGAATGCAGCTGTTTCATTACCTAGGGTCTAACTCTAAGCGCCGGACGTATCACCGCCTCACCGGGCAGGACGAAACAGCCTGATGGACTGAATGCAGCTGTTTCATTACCTAGGGTCTAACTCTAAGCGCCAGACGTATCACCGCCTCACCGAACAGGACGAAACAGCCTGATGGACTGAATGCAGCTGTTTCATTACCTAGGGTCTAACTCTAAGCGCCGGACGTATCACCGCCTCACCGAACAGGACGAAACAGCCTGATGGACTGAATGCAGCTGTTTCATTACCTAGGGTCTAACTCTAAGCGCCGGACGTATCACCGCCTCACCGGGCAGGATGAAACAGCTTGATGGACTGAATGCAGCTGTTTCATTACCTAGGGTCTAACTCTAAGCGCCGGACGTATCACCGCCTCACCGGGCAGGACGAAACAGCCTGATGGACTGAATGCAGCTGTTTCATTACCTAGGGTCTAACTCTAAGCGCCGGACGTATCACCGCCTCACCGAACAGGACGAAACAGCCTGATGGACTGAATGCAGCTGTTTCATTACCTAGGGTCTAACTCTAAGCGCCGGACGTATCACCGCCTCACCGAACAGGACGAAACAGCCTGATGGACTGAATGCAGCTGTTTCATTACCTAGGGTCTAACTCTAAGCGCCGGACGTATCACCGCCTCACCGGGCAGGATGAAACAGCTTGATGGACTGAATGCAGCTGTTTCATTACCTAGGGTCTAACTCTAAGCGCCGGACGTATCACCGCCTCACCGGGCAGGACGAAACAGCCTGATGGACTGAATGCAGCTGTTTCATTACCTAGGGTCTAACTCTAAGCGCCGGACGTATCACCGCCTCACCGGGCAGGACGAAACAGCCTGATGGACTGAATGCAGCTGTTTCATTACCTAGGGTCTAACTCTAAGCGCCGGACGTATCACCGCCTCACCGGGCAGGACGAAACAGCCTGATGGACTGAATGCAGCTGTTTCATTACCTAGGGTCTAACTCTAAGCGCCAGACGTATCACCGCCTCACCGAACAGGACGAAACAGCCTGATGGACTGAATGCAGCTGTTTCATTACCTAGGGTCTAACTCTAAGCGCCGGACGTATCACCGCCTCACCGAACAGGACGAAACAGCCTGATGGACTGAATGCAGCTGTTTCATTACCTAGGGTCTAACTCTAAGCGCCGGACGTATCACCGCCTCACCGGGCAGGATGAAACAGCTTGATGGACTGAATGCAGCTGTTTCATTACCTAGGGTCTAACTCTAAGCGCCGGACGTATCACCGCCTCACCGGGCAGGACGAAACAGCCTGATGGACTGAATGCAGCTGTTTCATTACCTAGGGTCTAACTCTAAGCGCCGGACGTATCACCGCCTCACCGAACAGGACGAAACAGCCTGATGGACTGAATGCAGCTGTTTCATTACCTAGGGTCTAACTCTAAGCGCCGGACGTATCACCGCCTCACCGAACAGGACGAAACAGCCTGATGGACTGAATGCAGCTGTTTCATTACCTAGGGTCTAACTCTAAGCGCCGGACGTATCACCCCCTCACCGGGCAGGATGAAACAGCTTGATGGACTGAATGCAGCTGTTTCATTACCTAGGGTCTAACTCTAAGCGCCGGACGTATCACCGCCTCACCGGGCAGGACGAAACAGCCTGATGGACTGAATGCAGCTGTTTCATTACCTAGGGTCTAACTCTAAGCGCCGGACGTATCACCGCCTCACCGAACAGGACGAAACAGCCTGATGGACTGAATGCAGCTGTTTCATTACCTAGGGTCTAACTCTAAGCGCCGGACGTATCACCGCCTCACCGGGCAGGATGAAACAGCTTGATGGACTGAATGCAGCTGTTTCATTACCTAGGGTCTAACTCTAAGCGCCGGACGTATCACCGCCTCACCGGGCAGGACGAAACAGCCTGATGGACTGAATGCAGCTGTTTCATTACCTAGGGTCTAACTCTAAGCGCCGGACGTATCACCGCCTCACCGAACAGGACGAAACAGCCTGATGGACTGAATGCAGCTGTTTCATTACCTAGGGTCTAACTCTAAGCGCCGGACGTATCACCGCCTCACCGGGCAGGACGAAACAGCCTGATGGACTGAATGCAGCTGTTTCATTACCTAGGGTCTAACTCTAAGCGCCGGACGTATCACCGCCTCACCGGGCAGGACGAAACAGCCTGATGGACTGAATGCAGCTGTTTCATTACCTAGGGTCTAACTCTAAGCGCCAGACGTATCACCACCTCACCGAACAGGACGAAACAGCCTGATGGACTGAATGCAGCTGTTTCATTACCTAGGGTCTAACTCTAAGCGCCGGACGTATCACCGCCTCACCGAACAGGACGAAACAGCCTGATGGACTGAATGCAGCTGTTTCATTACCTAGGGTCTAACTCTAAGCGCCGGACGTATCACCGCCTCACCGGGCAGGACGAAACAGCCTGATGGACTGAATGCAGCTGTTTCATTACCTAGGGTCTAACTCTAAGCGCCGGACGTATCACCGCCTCACCGAACAGGACGAAACAGCCTGATGGACTGAATGCAGCTGTTTCATTACCTAGGGTCTAACTCTAAGCGCCGGACGTATCACCGCCTCACCGAACAGGACGAAACAGCCTGATGGACTGAATGCAGCTGTTTCATTACCTAGGGTCTAACTCTAAGCGCCGGACGTATCACCACCTCACCGAACAGGACGAAACAGCCTGATGGACTGAATGCAGCTGTTTCATTACCTAGGGTCTAACTCTAAGCGCCGGACGTATCACCGCCTCACCGAACAGGACGAAACAGCCTGATGGACTGAATGCAGCTGTTTCATTACCTAGGGTCTAACTCTAAGCGCCGGACGTATCACCGCCTCACCGGGCAGGATGAAACAGCTTGATGGACTGAATGCAGCTGTTTCATTACCTAGGGTCTAACTCTAAGCGCCGGACGTATCACCGCCTCACCGGGCAGGACGAAACAGCCTGATGGACTGAATGCAGCTGTTTCATTACCTAGGGTCTAACTCTAAGCACCGGACGTATCACCGCCTCACCGAACAGGACGAAACAGCCTGATGGACTGAATGCAGCTGTTTCATTACCTAGGGTCTAACTCTAAGCGCCGGACGTATCACCGCCTCACCGAACAGGACGAAACAGCCTGATGGACTGAATGCAGCTGTTTCATTACCTAGGGTCTAACTCTAAGCGCCGGACGTATCACCGCCTCACCGGGCAGGATGAAACAGCTTGATGGACTGAATGCAGCTGTTTCATTACCTAGGGTCTAACTCTAAGCGCCGGACGTATCACCGCCTCACCGGGCAGGACGAAACAGCCTGATGGACTGAATGCAGCTGTTTCATTACCTAGGGTCTAACTCTAAGCGCCGGACGTATCACCGCCTCACCGAACAGGACGAAACAGCCTGATGGACTGAATGCAGCTGTTTCATTACCTAGGGTCTAACTCTAAGCGCCGGACGTATCACCGCCTCACCGGGCAGGATGAAACAGCTTGATGGACTGAATGCAGCTGTTTCATTACCTAGGGTCTAACTCTAAGCGCCGGACGTATCACCGCCTCACCGGGCAGGACGAAACAGCCTGATGGACTGAATGCAGCTGTTTCATTACCTAGGGTCTAACTCTAAGCGCCGGACGTATCACCGCCTCACCGAACAGGACGAAACAGCCTGATGGACTGAATGCAGCTGTTTCATTACCTAGGGTCTAACTCTAAGCGCCGGACGTATCACCGCCTCACCGGGCAGGACGAAACAGCCTGATGGACTGAATGCAGCTGTTTCATTACCTAGGGTCTAACTCTAAGCGCCGGACGTATCACCGCCTCACCGGGCAGGACGAAACAGCCTGATGGACTGAATGCAGCTGTTTCATTACCTAGGGTCTAACTCTAAGCGCCAGACGTATCACCACCTCACCGAACAGGACGAAACAGCCTGATGGACTGAATGCAGCTGTTTCATTACCTAGGGTCTAACTCTAAGCGCCGGACGTATCACCGCCTCACCGAACAGGACGAAACAGCCTGATGGACTGAATGCAGCTGTTTCATTACCTAGGGTCTAACTCTAAGCGCCGGACGTATCACCGCCTCACCGGGCAGGACGAAACAGCCTGATGGACTGAATGCAGCTGTTTCATTACCTAGGGTCTAACTCTAAGCGCCGGACGTATCACCGCCTCACCGAACAGGACGAAACAGCCTGATGGACTGAATGCAGCTGTTTCATTACCTAGGGTCTAACTCTAAGCGCCGGACGTATCACCGCCTCACCGAACAGGACGAAACAGCCTGATGGACTGAATGCAGCTGTTTCATTACCTAGGGTCTAACTCTAAGCGCCGGACGTATCACCGCCTCACCGGGCAGGATGAAACAGCTTGATGGACTGAATGCAGCTGTTTCATTACCTAGGGTCTAACTCTAAGCGCCGGACGTATCACCGCCTCACCGGGCAGGACGAAACAGCCTGATGGACTGAATGCAGCTGTTTCATTACCTAGGGTCTAACTCTAAGCGCCGGACGTATCACCGCCTCACCGAACAGGACGAAACAGCCTGATGGACTGAATGCAGCTGTTTCATTACCTAGGGTCTAACTCTAAGCGCCGGACGTATCACCGCCTCACCGAACAGGACGAAACAGCCTGATGGACTGAATGCAGCTGTTTCATTACCTAGGGTCTAACTCTAAGCGCCGGACGTATCACCGCCTCACCGGGCAGGATGAAACAGCTTGATGGACTGAATGCAGCTGTTTCATTACCTAGGGTCTAACTCTAAGCGCCGGACGTATCACCGCCTCACCGGGCAGGACGAAACAGCCTGATGGACTGAATGCAGCTGTTTCATTACCTAGGGTCTAACTCTAAGCGCCGGACGTATCACCGCCTCACCGAACAGGACGAAACAGCCTGATGGACTGAATGCAGCTGTTTCATTACCTAGGGTCTAACTCTAAGCGCCGGACGTATCACCGCCTCACCGAACAGGACGAAACAGCCTGATGGACTGAATGCAGCTGTTTCATTACCTAGGGTCTAACTCTAAGCGCCGGACGTATCACCGCCTCACCGGGCAGGATGAAACAGCTTGATGGACTGAATGCAGCTGTTTCATTACCTAGGGTCTAACTCTAAGCGCCGGACGTATCACCGCCTCACCGGGCAGGACGAAACAGCCTGATGGACTGAATGCAGCTGTTTCATTACCTAGGGTCTAACTCTAAGCGCCGGACGTATCACCGCCTCACCGAACAGGACGAAACAGCCTGATGGACTGAATGCAGCTGTTTCATTACCTAGGCAGGGCTCCCACCAGGTCCCTAAAATGCCTAAAAGCCCCTTCTTTTTTTCGAGGTCCCTAAACCACCATAAAATCGGGATTTGGTCACCAAATCACCCTATTTCTAATACATTTGGTGAAAAGTACCATCGGCTTAAAATATTTCGTAGAAAAGCGAAAAAAAACCCGATTAAATGTGATAGAATTATTACAAAAAATTTATAGTTATTTTTGTGATCGATAAAAGTTTTTTAGAAATTAAAACTAAGTAATTTTTGTGCTAAAACATTAAAAAAAATTAAAACTAAGTCAGTTTTAAAAAGAATAAAGATCTTATTTTTGTTTATTAAAATGGTCCCTATTTGGTTCCTATTTCAACCTATTTCTAGCCAGAAAAATCCCCTATTTCCCTATTTTTTTTTTCATATTTTGGTGGGAGCCCTGCCTAGGGTCTAACTCTAAGCGCCGGACGTATCACCGCCTCACCGGGCAGGACGAAACAGCCTGATGGACTGAATGCAGCTGTTTCATTGCCTAGGGTCTAACTCTAAGCGCCGGACGTATCACCGCCTCACCGGGCAGGACGAAACAGCCTGATGGACTGAATGCAGCTGTTTCATTACCTCGGGTCTAACTCTAAGCGCCGGACGTATCACCGCCTCACCGGGCAGGACGAAACAACCTGATGGACTGAATGCAGCTGTTTCATTGCCTAGGGTCTAACTCTAAGCGCCGGACGTATCACCGCCTCACCGGGCAGGACGAAACAGCTTGATGGACTGAATGCAGCTGTTTCATTACCTAGGGTCTAACTCTAAGCGCCGGACGTATCACCGCCTCACCGGGCAGGACGAAACAGCCTGATGGACTGAATGCAGCTGTTTCATTGCCTAGGGTCTTACTCTAAGCGCCGGACGTATCACCGCCTCACCGGGCAGGACGAAACAACCTGATGGACTGAATGCAGCTGTTTCATTACCTCGGGTCTATGCGCCGAGGGTATCACCACAAGTGTATAATATTGTTTCATAAGTGGGACACTTCCTATTCTTCACATGCCAAAGTTTTACAGACAAACTGCATTACGGGCTTCATCGCCGTTTTGCGTCCGCTTGCTGACGCGTCACACGTAGCCTTTGACAGCAACTCGCTAGAGGGAGATTTTCTTCTTGTGATGACGTCACTCCGTTACTAGCTCTCAGGAAAATATTTTCCAAAGTGACAAACTTATAGAATAATATTATAGACTGATGGTATCACTAAGCGATTCCCACGATAAATAAGTCCTTCCGCGTAATGTAATTCTTCTTTATACACCAAGTACGCTGAAAGGTCAGGGAGTATTTTCTTTTGGGAAGTTTCCCAACCATGATAAATATATTTTGCCAGAGTTTGATAGGTTGAATCTTGCTGTATTTCTCTATGTACCATTAGGAAACTATGCACATGTAATGTCTAAGGATTCATGGCACCTAGGACCGACAAACACAAGGAGAACGCAGCTAGCCTTTAAAACCGCTAAGGCAGTGTTGTGTACAAATTTCATTCGACGAACCTTTCAGTTGAACGTTTTACGGGCGGGGGGAAGACAACTTCCGAATTTTTCCCTTCCGACGGTACCAGGCACTTAAGCGTCTATCCAATGAAAATTGTACGCAAGAAAATCCACGACTTTTGACGGGTTGCGTTATCCTTGGCGAAAGAGGCTCGAATTATCCAGTTTCAATAATGTTTTGATAATTGACCAAGATGGTACTTTTACGCGAGTTAATATTAAGAACGCGCTGCATTATGAAGTGTTAAATTTTTAAAACTGATAGATGGCGGTAATGTTATTGAAACTGGGAAATTGATTTGCTGGCTAAGAAACCTTGGTCACGGGATATGACGTAAATTCCGTCCCTTACAACTTGGTGACGAACAATGCGTCATCAAATTTACTGATGGAAAACACAAGTTAGTGAAGCGGATTTTGACAACGCGCATAATTAATTGCGCTTTTCAAAATTTAACAGTCAATGTAGTATAGTTAAGATTGTGCATTGCGATTACGTTGACTTATTATATGTTCCGTATGAAACAAGATCTCATTAAAAAATTTCTGTGGGAATCTTATACAGAGGCATACTTATGAGCATAACTCCATAATATTCTTGCATAAGTTTGTCACTTTGGAGTTTTACTGAGAGCTAGTAACGAAGTGACGTCATCACAAGAAGAAAATCTCCCCCTAGCGAGGCGCTACGTGTGACGCGATAGCAAGCGGACATAAAACAGAGACGAAGCCCGTAATGCAGTCTGTCTTGTGAATAGCTCACAGTAAAACTTTTGCATGAGAAGAATAGGAAGTGTCAAACATATGTAACAATATTATACACTTATGTTATGAGTAATTATAATACATAAGGATATGTCACACAATAGCTATACGCTTACGGTACACTATTCATAAAAACCACTTTTAACTTTATTTTAAGCGACGTTTTATGTAGACCTATAGAAGCTCAAATCGGGAAAATACGGTGTAAAGAGAAACAAAGAATATACTTCTTTCACGTTTCTGACTGTTGGTGCCACCTAGTAACACTTCGGATATTTAACTTTTGGTCTTGTTGGCGTTACCTATGTTAAAGGATATTCTACCTTACCCAATCTTGAATAGTTCTTTTTATAAAGTAAAGTGACCTTATTTTTTAACTCCTTGCCGCCCCTAAATGGGTTAGAGTGTGCAATAGCTGGTGACTTTACCGGGGAGTCGGGGTTCGGATCTTGTAACCCATAAGGGCGGTGGCGCACTGGGAGATGTTAGCTCTGATCAAATGGTCCTATCTCCACCTCCGACTTCGGTCAGGTTAGGGCTGGAAACTGGGCTTCGGTTCAGACTAACGGAGACGGTTTAGGCAAACTGGCCACCTCAGAGGATTGGGTTGCCTGCTGTAGGGCAGCGGGGTCTCCGAATGAGGCGCAGTGGTCCCATTTCCTGGCCTTTTTGTAGTCCACCGGGATCTCCGGTGCCAGCTGTGCCGGGTTATCCGGGCCGCTGTGTGCCTGTCGCTCCCCTTTAGACACTCTTACCGAAGGGTATAACTCTCCACCTATGTAGGTGGGGTCTCAGCCGGAGTTGCTAGAGCATCAGCTCTTATTCCCACTGCTGTGTGCGAAGTGAGGGGTTGGTCGTCCCATTGTTGCATCTTCTGCGTGGCTTGCGTCTAATGTGAGACCATCAGTAGTAGCAGTAGTAGGGTTCTACTACCCATGCTGGATTTTCTCATCTGTCCGGGCTTGTGGACGCTGGCGTAGGGCATTCTGATGATAGACCTCCGGTGGTGTGGTTTAAATCTTACCGGTACACCGGGCTATAAATTCTGACACAGGCCGCCCCTCGCTAAGAAAGCTTGTGGAAGCTACACAGTGTTGTCTAAGCGCACCCTACCAAACAAGAGGGGTTATACTCCCCGAAAATAACATTGGTGACATCGCCTGCTAAAACCCACTTTTTGGTCTCGAGTCATTCAATAAAACATAAGTAACATAATAAACATAAGTATAACACTTATAATCAGCTAGGCTAATACCCAAGGCACCACCCTAAGCCTAAGTCATCGAGCGACTTTTAAAGCCTGTAATTCAGGTGGCCGGGTTACAATGCGTAGGAGGGTGGTGGCAAGCCCTGCAAGACACGCGAGCCAACAGCTCCCTACACTAACTATTACCGTTAACCTCAACAAGTTTTTATTCCTATTAACTCAATGTAAATTTGGAAGGATAGTCTGTTTCACCAATGACAACGTAAACCATTACGTACCGACGGACTGACAACTCTCCGCGAACTGCTCCAAATATTTGGAGGATGCCCGGAAAATAGTCGTCGGTCCGCCGGCCGCCTTTTCGACGGACCAGCCAAGGCCTATTTTTTTAAATTGAAATGCTTTTAAAAGTGTACATAACGCTTACTTTTGGGAAATAATGATGAATTATTGAATCGGAAGATAAAAATAACTATTATAAACACTGGCTCTATTTCAGAAGGATAACGTTTTTAAGGAAATTTAGGACTTTGTCATGTATGGTTCATAAGTTATTTAAGTTTTTAATTTATCATTAATTTTAATTTATATTTAAAACGGTGATTAGTTTCATTAAATAGAGCTCGGAATTCTAGAAAATTTGAAATATGGGGCGTTTCGAATACTTAACAATTACTATAGATGGCCGAGAGTGGAGGGAATAATGTAATAGCAAAAAAAAAAACACACAAAAAAATAAGTATGCGGGAGAAAATGAACCTGAAGGGTTACATATCCCCCCCCCCCCCTTCGTTAGTGTCCGGAAATTGCCTTTGCGATATTGTATTGCGCTACGGGAAAAACATCATCTACCACCGAATGGAACCGGAAGATCTACGAGTGTCTGTCACAGGACGCTCAAGAGTTAAGAGATATTGCGGGGAAAACGAATTTTTTTGTAATGGGCGACATGAATGGACATATTGCTGAATTGAACGGAACAGAGGATCCCAACGGGCATTTATTAAAAGAGTTCAGTGCTATTAACGGTCTGTTAATTGGAAACCTGATGAGTGTTTGTGTTGGTAAAACTACTTGGCAAAACAAGGGTTCCAGCTCGTCTATTGATTATATATTGTTGAGTGAAAATTTAGTGGATGATGTACAGTCGATTTTGATAGACGAGGACGGTTCCAACAGTTTGGGAAGTGACCATAATTTAATTACCACTTCTGTTACGTTACCAAGGACCGCGCGTATACTTAATCGGAGAGGTGGAAATATTCAAATTTCTGGTGAAGCACGAAGTTTTTGGGACTTTTCTGATATCGAGAAGGTGGCAAACTATACTCAGAAAATGGAAAGCTGGGCGTTGGAGTCTGGAGAGGAGTGCTCTTATAGTGATTTTGTGGAAGCGATCGAAGCTTCAAAGAAAGCGACGCTCTCTCGTGTAAAGGGTAGGAGGTCTTCGAACGGACAAGACAAATGTCTAAAGAGCTGGTGGGATGAAGATATTAAGGTGGCCATAACTAAACGTAAAGTAGCGTGTCGAGCTCAAAGAAAATCCTTGTCTCAGAAGGAGGAATTTGTATATGAAGGCTAAACTTGACTGTAAACTTTTAATCGAGAGAAAGATACGTGCTGTAAATAAAAAGGTAGAGAAGGAAATCATGGCTGCTGGTAAAGATCGTGGCAAGAAATTTTGGAAATATCTGAAGCGTTTACGGAAAACAGCCTCAACTGTAAAGGCGTCCACGTGTATTAAGGCAAAAAATGGATCCTTGTTGTTCCAAAGAGAGAGCGTTGTGAATCGTATCCGAGAATACGCTCGGGAGCTCGAAAATGAATTGTTAACGGTTTCGTCACGATCTTCGACTTCGAGTGATGAGTTTAATTCGGACCAGAGTTCAGCGACTATCGATTTTGCGACTGAAACGTTCTCTGACCAGGAATTGAAGACGGTTTTGCGGAACTTGCGTTCGGGCAAAGCGGCCGGTTCCGACGGTATTTACGCGGAATGTCTTAGGTCTTTGGGTTCGCTGGCTAGAAGTTGTTTGTTACGTATTTTTAATGAGTGTAGAGATAAAAAGACTATTCCGAAGGAATGGACCAAAGCTAGAGTTACACTTATCCACAAAGGCAAAGATAAGCCGAAAGATGACCTGAACTCTTACAGACCGATATCAGTCACGTCCGTCTTGTACAAGGTATACGCTATGTTGGTGCGAGAGCGTCTGAGTACCGAACTCGAGACAGCTAACTGTTTACATGAGGCTCAAGGTGGTTTTAGACGAGATCGCAGAATAGCTGACAATCTGTTTGTTTTAACTCAACTAATAGAAATATCAAGGCATAGGAATGTGGATGTGTTGTTGGCTTTTCTCGACATTACTAAGGCGTACGATAGTGTGGACCGGGACCGGTTGTGGACCAGTCTTAGAGCGAACAGTCTCGAGGTCATTCAAAGCTTGTACAGAAGTTGCACGTATACTTATACTCTTCACGAAGTCACGACCCCACCCATTGAAAGTCGAATTGGACTCCGTCAGGGTTGCCCTCTCTCTCCGTTATTATTTGTGTTTTTTTTGGGTGAACTTGCGGTTAAATTATCTGCCTTAGGAGTGGGTGCTTGTATCCCAAAGTACAACGATGTGGAAGAGTTAGTGGATGGCGAATTTACTGTAATTCCGTGTTTGATGTACGACGACGATATAGTGTTGATGTCAAATAACAGAGAGGACTTACAGCTACTTTTGGACGGGTGTACGACCTTCGCTGATCAAAAAGGTTTCTCTTTTAATCACGGTCGGAGCTTTCGATCGCGATTTTTTACTCCAACATAGCCCATTGGAAATTGTGGAATCATACAAGTATTTGGGAGTTGAATTTTCCTCGGGAAGAAATTATCTTGAAAAATGGGAGAACGGCTTAGTTTCTAAAGGAAATAAACTCCGGTGGATGGTTCGTAATCTAGCGGAGAAATCTTATAATTTGTACTCAGTGGCTCAAACTCTGTGGAAAACTGTCGCTGTACCGGTACTGACTTACGCAAATGAAGTTTTAGATGTATCGAAAACCGTTTTGGATTCTCTCGAGTATGCCCAACGCGAGGTGGGTCGATACGCCTTGCGTGCTGGCCCCATGGCGGCGCACGTAGCGATTACGGGATAAATGGGATGGAGCCTCATGGTGGAGCGGGAGGCGCGTAGCAAACTAAAGTACATTGGCCGTTTAAAGTTTATGGCTCCTCACCGTCTAGCGAAGAGAGTCTATGTAGTTACCAGAAATTTAAGCCGATTCAGTACCCGATTTACAAGACGAGCCGCTATACTTGATCGTATATACGGTGTTGGAACCGAAAGATATAAAGCGCAGTCTGAAACGCGATAGAACACTTACGTTGATCAAGATGTGAAGCGTCACTCGGAGCTAATTTGGCAAAAGAAAGTATAGCTGGTCACCGTTCACTGCAAGCCTATAAAACTAAAGGGAAACCGAGCACCGAAGATTTCTACGATGGTAGTTTTGCGGGTGGCCTACTGTTTCAAGCTCGAACAGGAGCCTTGTTGACCGGTGAACGTTGTGCTCAATTATTTGGCTCATTGACAAAATGCGTTCAGTGTGGAGATGACTTAGAAAACTTGGAACACGTGCTGTTGGCTTGCTCGTCATTAAATTGTTTCGAGGAAATACGAAATTGGAGGGAGGAGTCCTTTTTTCTGTCAGTGGAAGACATTCTGGGTTTATCCGGGAGACCGTGGAACCCTCATTTTCTCAAACATCTCCTGAATAAATGGCATTGGGAAAAAACTCGTGTGTTACAAAAGAAGATTTCAGCGTCATCGCCTTAAATTTAATTCAATTGTTTTAATATTAATATTACATTTCATTTTTAATACTAGTTTTTGTTATTGTTCTGCTATTATTATTTTTAAAGTAACAAAAGTGTATTCTTTGTATGTGGTTGAGCTCCCCTGAGCGGAGCCGTCCTGTTTTAAAAGGACGCGTTTTTCTGTACGCAAACCGATTAATAAATTCATTCAATGCAAAAGTTCAATTGTACAGTAAGTAAGGTCTCGCTAGTGTCTTTAAACCTTTTTTTTGGGGGGGGGGGGGCGATATTGAAATACACGATACCAATTGTTGGATGAAAGAAGCTTTACACTTGAATTGTTAGATGGGAAAGAAAAAAACACTCGGTTGTTGGATGACCGCCCAAGGTTTGTAGAGACAGTAGTACTAAGAGGTTGGCTGATACAGCCCGTTTTTTGAGAGAAATTTCGCGGGAGGTAGTGGGGAGGAAATCGGTAACGCCCCTTCTCGTCTGACGTCAAGTGGTTCCAGAAAACACGTTCCGAGGACGGGTAGATAGGAAAAATAGAACCCCCTTTATTATTCGTGAAGTTTTGGCCTCGCCGCCTCGGCCCAAGTAATATAGACCGCAGGAATCGAAAGAAAAACCGTTAATATCTCGCCTCTCGGGTTGACGGGAGAGTTTCCGGCTAGGCGAATCAATAGAACCGGAAATAAGCCGTCAACCTGGGTTTGCCTTTGGAGGCTAGAGACAAGCAAATTATACTAGATAGAGCTGCAGTTTCCATTCCTGGGGTCTAAATTCTTTGCCTCGGCCGTTGCGCGTTAGAGCGACGGCTTGTACAAGCTCTCAGGAATTGGAATGATTTGGTAATTAGAATTAGCCTATTTTTTATTACTTTAAAACCCTTCTTAGTTATTTTATATTATCATCTTAGATCCTTCAATCAAAATGCCTGTCAACAAAGATTTAAGGTTTTATTTTATCGTCTCCGTCTGTTTATGGCCATTGGGCCTCAGTTGCTGAAGCCGCGCTGGCCGTGAAATTCGACGTTTTGGTAAGTCACGGCCAACTTTGATTTCTCGCGCATCTCTCGCGCTACAGCGGCCATCTCATTCGTTGACGTTCCTGTGTTAACCTATGAGCAAAAGATGTGTATGACGTCAGCGCCCCTAGCGGATTATTATTTTTAGTATAGTTTTTACATTGGGGACAATATAACCACCGAGCGTGGCGCTGAACTCCTACACATTATAGTACAGTTTATAGGGGGAAAATCCTTGCTCGCGGAATTTCGACGAATGTGTTGGCCGTAGTAGCGTGATCAAAGTTGGCCGTGGGTAAGTCGAATCATAAATTATTTATAAAAATATTTCGTTAACACACCACAGCATTTAATAATTACATCTTTTCATTGTAGGTCCTCCAACTTAAAATGCCTGACTACAATTGCTCAGTTAATGGCTGTGACAACAATGATTATAGCTTAAATTTTGTTAAGTCATTTTGAAATTAGTATTGTTTTTTTAAAGTAGTTGTGATGATAATCTCGCAGATTATAGCTTAAATTTCGTTGTCATTTTTAGTTTAGTATTGTTTTTATTAAATATTTGTGATTATAATCTCGGAGATTATAGGTAAAGTTCCGTTAAACGTCATTTTTAAATTAGTATTGTATTTGTGATGAAAATCTCAGAGATTTTAGCTTAAGTTACATAAAAATAAGTCATGTTTAATTTAGTATTGTATTTGGGATGCTAATCTCGGAGATTATGGCGAAAATTTCTTTAAACGTAATTTTTAATTTAGTATTGTTTTATTAAAGATTGTTAGAAAAAAATCCAAAATAAAATATTTTACTTTCAAATTAATGCTGTATTTTATGAAACCAAACACTCGAAAAATTGCCTGAATTATAATCATTCATTACTATAATGAATTGCATTAAATTTCTGTATTGAAAAATAACTTATTTATAAATTTATATATAGCTTGAAAAGACAGACAGCATGAAATTTATAGGCCCGCTCTTCTTTCCGAGGAATTGGAACCCGGTGACGTCACAATCGCGAGAGGAAAGGGTTCCTCGTTTAACGCGAATTCTTCCCAGCGTAGGTTCCGAATGCGCCCCCCTTGATGACCGCCATAAAAACAAAACCCTGAATTGTCTGCATGAACAAATTGTTCTCCAGGTTAATCGGGGGTGGCGAGGAGATCTATACATCAATTTTCTACGCAGGGTTCTTATCCCTTTTCCTACATAATATATGAACGGTCTAATCATCCTGGTCTTATGTTGGTATACGAAGGCAAGGAAAAAAAAACAAAAGCGCTCCTAGCATTAAAAGGTCTCTCGCAGGATATCCGAGAAATATATCAATAAATATGAGCGACTCCAATGCGTTCGTTAAGAGGGTTATATCGAGGGGGATTTTATACGCTTCTAGTAACACACAACGGATACTAATAAAAATACACTAGCGGGGAAAGAGTGAAAACAGAGATATCGTGATCAACCGACAGACAAATGTCCCTTTATTCTGAATCTTGCCGACTGCGCCATTATATAACGTTTATAAGGAAATTTAGGACTTTGTCATGTATGGTTCAAAAGCTATTTAAGTTTTTAATTTATCATTAATTTTAATTTATATTTAAAACGGTGATTAGTTTCATTAAATAGAGCTCGGAATTCTAAGAAATTTGACATATGGGGCTTTACGAACACTTAACAATTACTATAGATGGCCGAGAGCGGAGGGAATAATGTAATAGCAAAAGTAAATAAAACACAAAAAAATAAGAAAATAAGTATGCGGGAGAAAATGAACCTGAAGGGTTACAGAAGTTATTTTCAACTTTCAAACCTAAACGCGTGTACGCTCTTAATTCTCTCCATCAAACTATTTTTGCAATTACTCCACGACAGAATTATCATTAACCGAATTCGTTCTATGTCATACTTATGTTTAATTTTACTTATTATAAAATTAAGGCTGCTGCTTATTTTAAATTCTTAAATGTAGCAACAAAATAAATCACAAAATAAATAAATGGTATTTATTTCCTTAATTATAACAGTAACTTTTTTTGTATAATATAGAGGCAAATCTTTATAGCCAACATGACTTAGTAGTATCAAACACATTACAAAATTATCAGCCTGCTATGCGGCACAAAATTGAAACTAAATCATAAAAATTACCAAGAACATCCTTTTAAGAAATAAAAGTGATAAATATCATAAATATATAACAAAGCTGTACTTATAATTGTGATATCTGGTATAAATTTAAAGGTGAATAATGATATTCGAATAATTTACACTGAATAATACATTTTATTAACAAAAAGGTTCTTATATCAAAATTTTGCAATTTAATTTTTTCATACTGCAGATAACTGTTTTCAGCCACAATTGAAGATAGCATGACTATCTTTGGTTATTGTTTGCTGTCCATGTATTTATATATTATTTAGGCACTGATGGTCCCAATTAACAGGCCAGCACCGCTGAATCAAAAATACTATTTCACATTTTCATTCCTTATATTGAATTGTGGTCATCTTGTAAGGAGGTTAAACAACTCTTCATAAGTTGAGCTTGGGCCTTAATAAAATATTATTAAATTAATGATAATAGTTTCAGAATTATATGAAAATACAGTTAATAACCTAGGGACATCACTTTTCAAACCTTATTTAATTCGCTGTTTCAACCACGAAGGGAAGTAAAGTTTGACCTATGACAGATTCTTAAACATCAAATATAGTGGGCAATACGGATAACATTAATTACTTTTAGATTAGTAAACCAAGCACAATAAATAGGATTTTAAGTGAATTTCAGCAAAATTATTTTTGTAGAAATACTTTATCATAAACCCAACATTTCCATAAAATAGATTTTTATACCACTTAACAAAGAAAAATTCAGTTCTTTTAAAAAACATTAGTTTTGAAAATAATTACAATACCATTTTGAAAAGGCCATAATATCTTATATTAACATTTTAGGGTTGCCACTACAGTCAATTAACCCTATGACCCCAGTAAAATGTTCACATTTTCTATTTATAATTTGTATTTAATTTAATATTTTACTTTACTTTGACTAACAAACTATTAGGGAAAGTTTCATGTTACTTACTATAGAAGTATAAATAAAAAAATTGGGACCAAGGAATAAAATCGCAAGGTTTCATTATTTTAAAAGTTAACTTACTTTGGCATGTTTTAGCTCGAGTTCTACTATTTCTACAAGATTTTTTCGGAATGCAGCAACACGTCTCATTTTAAAATCAGATAATTCTAAAGAAAAAAGTTTTTTTAATAATACCACGAAGTTCCCAGTGAAAAACTATGAAATGTCTTGGGCATAAAACATTTGACAGAAACTACTTCCCATGTTTAATCTACATTTGGATTCTATTGGTTAAAATTTGAATACCTTCCATAAGATGTGGCATATGTCAAATAATAGACCATGGTTAATATATTACTGGCATTAAAAAATCATGGTAATCTTATAACTAATATATTACTGGCATTAAAAAATCATGGTAATCTTATAACTAGCTCAGTAAATATCATATACAGGGAAGATAGCAAAACAATCAGCAATGCCGAATTTCCCTATCTGGTACTATATGAGGAATGTTAAAAAAACATGTAATGTAGAAGTAATTAATTTTAAGTAACAGATCATATTTTAATATTGGTACTAGAAAAAAAAATTCCAACAACTTTCAATAAATAGTTTCCCACGTATGGCATATGGAGTTTTCTCCACTAACAAGGAGACTACCCGAGGTGGTTATCACCGATTTTGTTGAAACTCGGGGGTTAGGTAGACCTTATGGTAGTATGAAAATTTGCAAAGGGAAAAGTTGCAATGGGCTTTAGCTTTCCTATGGCAACCCAAAATGTTTTTGACCTCTCCATTTAAAAAAGCATGGGATTTTCTAGGTTACCCAAATTTTGTTAAAATTTAACCAAAATTTATCAATTTTAACCAAAATCATTGATCAATTTTACCCAAAATAGGTCCAATTAATCTTTTTGGGTATGTTTTGAAAATAAAAGTTTTTAAAATTTTTTAAGTAAGTGAAACCCTGTGAAACTGAGAAAATCCCATGCTTTTTTAAATGGAGATTTTTTGTTTTGAGAGATCAAAAACATTTTCGGTTGCCATGGGAAAACTAAAGCCCATTGCAACTTTTCCCTTTGGCAATTTTCATACTACCATAAGGTCTACCTAACCCCCGAGTTTCAACAAAATCGGTGATAACCACCTCGGGTAGTCTCCTTGTAAGCACTTAAAACGTTAAGGAATCCAAGGTAATTTTTAAAAGACCCAAAGAATGATTGGCCGCTAGATCATACTATTATTTTTTAAACAGGGGGTTATGAGTAACCAATAACAACGATATTCTATTCGTGGTAGAAAATATGTATCACATAAAATGAAAAGAAAAATTCGTATATGCTCTTGCAAACATTTTTCATGAAAAATTAGAATAAAATGTTATGACAGTGCTCTGAACTGTCTTTTACAATGATATTATCATATACACAACAGTTGTGATAGATAATTTTGTTAATATCGGCCGATATTAATCAGCTGTACCCATATCGGTACATCCCAAAATTTAATTCCAAAAAAATGTACCTCCATCAACTTTACAACACTTGAGGTCCAACCATTAGTGATAATTAGATAATAAGAAGAACTTTACAATTGATGATTAGACAGCACAAGATTATAAACTGCTGGATTTAAGTCTGCTAAGCAGGCAATCAATTAAAAGCAACGAACTTCTCGCATTTGAAGCTACGTAAACTAAAGAGGCTAAATGGACAGATATTAAAATACTTTTTTTAACTTTAGGGATTCATTTATAGATAAGATTTATAGTTTATGAAATTACTTATTGAAGTAGTAAAATTAATTAATTTATTTCCAAAAAAATACATGTTTAGTTGTTTCTTGTTTTTTCAAGTAGTGTAAGCCACATAAAAAAGAAATTTTATTTTGAGCAAACAATTTCTGTCTATATGCATTTTTATGTTGTTTGTGTTTAACAAGGCCTGGTGCTTGCTCTTGGCAGCCCTTTATCTCAACCAAGGCATATTATTTTGTCAAAAGTTTAAATTTACTTAAGAGTATCTCCCAGTACTACTAATTATTCACTTGAAAAATAAACCTTTTCAAGCTCCTGCTGAATACTTTTCGAAAGGTAAAATAATAGGGGAAGAACAATTTATAGTGACTTCCTAAAAATATTACTTTTAGTTTAATATGGTTTATAAATTAGTAAATATTCCTACAGAACAATTTCTAAATGTTCAGCAAGAATACAGTGCTCATTGGAAACTGCCTCAAACCTGCCAAGACACATTTCAGGTTTAGAGCCTAAAAGGTTACTTCTATCGCAAGTGATATTATATACTAGAGCTTACAGATATTGCCGTACTCCAAAATTATTTGTGACTTTGAAGGAAATTGCTTTTAATAGTAAGTTCTGTAAGACCTACAGCTATATTTTTTACCTTGTTTAGCCTGTTTGGATATGGCTTCAAATTTTTCACATGCTTCTTGCTGCGATGTTTCTGCCTAAAATTATACAATTACATAAGGCATTAGAAATTTAAAAAAAAAATTAAATTTATAATAGTAACCTGAACAAACCTGAAAATGTGGAGGGCAATTTTAAATTAAATTAAGTTAATAAATAACCAGCTGGACTAAGGCACCACCTTACCCGCAAATCATCAAGCAACTTTTAATGCCTTTAATTCAGGTGGTTTGGTTACAAT
The DNA here is from genome assembly GCF_980474605.1 of Leiobunum rupestre. NCBI lineage: Eukaryota > Metazoa > Arthropoda > Arachnida > Opiliones > Sclerosomatidae > Leiobunum > Leiobunum rupestre. Next base: position 17,885,448 of record NC_143389.1, read on the forward strand.
GGGGGTAAAAACATACTGAACAAAGCATTTTTTTATGAAACCTGGTTCACAGGATATGACAAATTAGATCCCTTGCAGGGTTGTAAAAACCTCTTCTAATAAAAACCCCAAAAAACAGTTTATTTGGCTTAAGCCAGTTTTTTTTGGTTTAAATCAGTATTTTTTTAACACTTTTGTTTTACTTTTAATCTATTTTTCGCTTGTTTAACCGTGCATACATATTACAAATCAATATGAGTATTATTACAAGTCTCACATGACCAGAACAAAGTTTTAGTTTGTTTCATTTTTGATGACCAGGAAAATGCTTCGAAATTTTTATAGAAAAAAAGGGGTAATTTTAAAGTTAATTAAAGGAAAATATAGGAAAAACCATAAGCTAAAATAAGGATTCTTATCGAAAAACCTTAGATAAAATAAAGTTAAATATAGGATGAAGAAGGTTACACGACGATATTATATAAGACAGGTTATATACTTCATGAGAAAACATAAGGGATGAATAGAAAGGTATTGAAAATGTAGAAAATATGGTCACCTTGTAAATGTTTTGGAAACGTAATCATTTCAGTAAGAAAATGTACAAACATTTAGGAATAATTTTTAGTTAATTAAAAAAACAAATTATTAAAAAAACCATTGGTTTTTTTAAAAAAAATCACAGGTTAAACCATGATTTAATCCCAAGACATTGAGACTTTTAATGCCATTAATTCAGATGGCCGGTTTACATATGGTAAAAATAACAACAATCAGAACCCTAATTAGATTAAATATTGGTAAGTATAAAATTCTTTACTTAAAATTTTTAAATGGAGCTATATTTTCAAATGTTTTTAGAGGCACTCATATTTATTGTTTTACAAAGAAAAACCAACAAGTTACAAATCCGAATGCAATGAAGAAAATCTTAATTATAAAATTAAAAAGTCCTAATTTCCTAAATTCTGTTAAAAGTATTAAAAAAAAGCTTACCAACTGAACATCTTTGTTTCGTGTTCTTGCTTTCTCTAAATTCCTATTGGCATTTTCATAATTAGCAAGGCACCTTAATCTTCTATACAGTAAATTCTTTATAAAAAAAATTGTTATATAATTACTACGACCAATACAGTTTGTATATCTCATACTTTTGCTGCTGCTGTATCTCTTGTGTAGTAGCGCAATATGTCTGAAAGCTTTAGATCTTCATCGGAAGCCACTCTACCTTCAATTTTCTATAGTTAATGAAAATAAAAGTTCTGAGAATATTTAAATCATTAATTTTACTATCTACTTCATTTAATTATACAATAGCAGTACTATTTTGAAAGTCATTTATCTAAAGGAAAGAGATGGACTACTAAATTCCTTGTGATGATTGCCTAGTCTTTAATAATACAAACCTTTGCTATTAATATTCAAGCATTTCATTTTGATTATCAATCATAGGTAGGGCTGTGCGAGTACTCAAACAAGTAATTTGAGAATACTCATCGATTAATAAGTACCAAAAAAATTTGATATTGGGGTACCCGATTACTCAAATAAGCTGCTCTCTTAAACTCATAGAGTATTTGTTTTTCCTATCCTCATTGCTTCAAAGTTCAAAGATGGGTTTTTACAACTTTTGGGGTGAGGGGGGAATAAACGTTACCTACCAAGTTGTGGAAACTGGTTCATTTAAATTAAAGGAATATTTTTCGGCATTGAAAGTTACTTTAAACTCTTTAAATTTAATTTAATAATTACTTGAATAAAATCGCTCCTAATCAAAATATTACTTTTTTTAGTTACTCGACTCGAATAAGAAAGTTTCCCCGTTAATCAAGTACTCGATTACTCGACTACTTCAATATTACTCAACTCTAATACTCAATGAAAAAAAATTGATACTCCATAACTGACTGGATTGCCTAAAACTACTAATTGCACAGGCGCTTTGGCTGTTACAACATTCTCAAAATGAAGTATACAAATTTCCTTTTTTCAAAATGATTTTTTACCTTAATATTTTAAACATCATAATGCATGTGCATTTTGAAAGTACTCAGGTAAATATAAATTAATTAATTGGGCTAGTGCAAGAGCGTGAAGAGGCAAGTTTTGTATCTCAACATGTTTAAGCATTGAGCCACACATGATGTACATTTTTAACTAGGGTTAAACCCGGAAAGAGGTAAATAAAAATAAATAGCAAATAAAATAATGAAATTTTATATTTTTTAGATTAAAAATGAATAGTTGCCTACTCACAATATGTTACGAATCAAATGAATCCTACATAATTTAGCTCTTTATAAAATTAATAATTTATTAATTTTAGTTTTAACAGATTGTAACCACACCTTGCTTTAAGGGCAATGATAACATGAACTGGAGGCATACCATAATTACTCTAAACAAATTTACTATAGTCAATAAAACCAAGCGAAAGACCAACTCTTGGTCAGCATTTTCTACCTGGGGAAAGAATACTCCTTATCTAAACCTTGTAAAAAATATAAGCGGGATAACACAGTTCTACAACATTACACTCTCAGAAATAATAAATATAAATAACAAAAAAGGTTTATTATTAACTGTTAATAATTATTAATTATTAACTTTGCAAGCAAAAATAAATAGAACTATACATACCCTCATTTTTTCAAGTGTTTCTGAAACTTTACTAAAAAATCTAGGAAAAATTGTGATATTTAAAATATGATACCACTTCTATTAAGGTTTTATTTAAACATACTTCTCAAGTTCAGAACCATCAATTGTAGCTAATTGAACTAATGATGACGAAATCTTAATGTAACAATCGGCAACATCTAAAAAAAGTATTTTAAATTTAATACCAAGAATTAGTACAATGAGTAAAATGGAATTTGCTATAAATGGGAATATAACCTCCAATGGGTTGTTTATGAATTACCTCAGCAACAGATCACTAAGCAGTGCCAAAAATGCCAAAGCCATGAGAGGAATTGGTTAACATTAAATTCCATTGGGGGTGGGGGTGATAGTGATACTAGTGGTTATGTTCCCTTTAATGAGTTATAAGCAGCATCATAATATTCTAATATTGCGTCTACCAGAAGTTTTTAATAAATATCTTACGAGAGAAGTATCATTCCAGGTCATTAAAATTAAACAAGTACATTCCAATGAGAGTGAATGTTCCATCAAAACCACGAATGTACATGGCATCACAACTCAATATTTACAAAGTGTATTACTTTATTTACAATATAAAAATTATATTGCGTAGGGATATTTACTTAATTATAAATAATTTTATCGATATAATAGCTTTTAGAAACTGGCTATAAGATGTATTTCATAAACTATTTTTATTCCGAATGGAGCTTTAAAATATTAACAGGGGCCTGGGAAGGTACATGTTTAACGTGAATAACAGTAGCAGAATAAGGAGATTAATCCATCCCTCTTAAGAGATATATACTTCGGTCTCTACTTACTCTTATGAGCTCTAGTCATTCTATCAGCTTTAGCAGAGGCATCTTTAATTTGGCTGTGATATTCGACTAAGAAAGACTTTTCATGCTCAAAAAAATCATCCACATCCTGTAACTATTTCTAATAAGTTAACAATTCCCAAATTAACAGAAAGATGTTATTCAATCGATTAGAAACCTTTTGCGTTGATGATAGAAGGAGGTCATCGGCTGATTTACTTATGTTACTAAAAAGACCAGCGAGTTTCTCTTTCCTGTTCTTCCCTCTTACTGACAACTTTAAACGTAATAATGTAAGCAAACTGTTAATACAACTAGAATTACCATTTTTGCATAAATAAAACCCTAGTTACCTCTTGCTCAAATTCCAAAAATACTTTGAAATTATGATCATTCTTAAAAATGGGATGAATTGCCAGCCTCTGTAAAAACATTTCATGCATAGCAACAGTTTTCTTAAATGTGGCCAAATATTCACTGAAACGAAATGGAAAAAGAAATTTTTAAAAGCTGCATGATTTCTTAATGATAGTAGCACTTTTCACCCGTTTATTATAAGGGAGAAATGATTCACAAAAATTACTACTAAGAATGTATTTAATTATGCTTAAAGAAAATGCCTCCTATGTTAAAATGATCCTAGGCATCATGGTAAAATTTTCAGCCACCACAAAAGGGAGAAGGAACAATGCGATTGTATAGCATTAGAAGCCATCAGTTATAGAAAACCAATGAAATACCAGGGTAATTTTATTTCTTTTTAAGGGGGAAGAGATTATTTTCGGAGCAAGAGGAAGATAGACGGCATCACTAAATTTTGTCAAGACTTAGTCTTTCTCCCTAAAAATTGGTAAATACATTCTTTGCGTAACCAATTACTTAGGATTTTTTTGCAGTGAACCACGTTTTTAAAATACATGTATGATGCTTTTTGAAATATTATAAAAATATAATATCACCTTTTGGGTGCTAAATAGAACGAATTACATTTTGATAAGTAAAAGGATGAGTAGTTGAATGACACTTACGCTTCAAGCTCTTGCTTCATTTTTAAAAATTCTTCTTTGGGAATAGTACCCTCTCCTTCTCCTAATTTCTGAAGTTTTTCTCGTGATGAATCAAAATCTGGTCTCGGTGGAGCTGGAGGAATCTAAGAAAATAAGTTTTGGCATTACGCTTATCATCATACCTTTTCCTTATTTTTATTATTTAACTAAGAATTTTATGAAAAATCCCATATAAAATATGCATATAAGAAAAATTTAATATTAGTCAACAAATTGTATATTAATATTTCTATTGCAAAAATGATAACAAAATTTGTTTCAGAATGAACAAAAGTTATGAAATTGTACAAATAAAAATAAATAAACTTACAATATAGCCGGCATAAGTTTCATCTTCTTCAATCGAATCATGAAGCCATATAAATTCTTCATGTTGGCGAACAACGGAGAAATCAGGCTTGTTGAAATCCGGTAATGTTGTCTTAAAAAAATCATGCAGTGTTAGGAAAACATTGGTAAAATTTTATAACTACTCAATTAGATGAAGCTCCGATATAATGGAAAACTATAAATTTTCGTTTAAATAGGATCAGAACTTCAAATGTTATTAATTACAAAGACACCATAAAACTTTAGAGTGAAACATCAACTTAAACCTAAAACTGGTGTCAAGGTGGAGATAAACAATGAAAAATATTGTTATCTCCGCGAATAATAATATAGACCTCATACCCCAGATTCGAAGTCACTGCCTTGCGTGTGATCAATAGCATTTACCCACTTTCTGACAGAACTAAAAAATTGGTTTCATAGCTATCATGTTGATAATCTATTGATAGCGTAGTATAGCAACCAAAGGAGCCCAAATTTCTCTAAGATCTTGTAGCGGAAGTGGGTAATTGCTTCGTTACCAAAACATCAATCAGAAAGCTCTGTTTTCGAATCTAGGGTACAAGGGTCTATTTTATCTTTTGGCTTCAACAAGGATTATTAATGTTGGAGATATGGTCATTGTGTATGAACCTGGTCAAACATGAGGCCGCTGTAGTTTAATTTTGCCTAATTTTAGACTTCAAAATTGGTAAATATCAATCTAACATCAGTGGCGTAGCTAGCATGGGTGGCACCCTGTGCGGATATCATGTTGTGTTACTTACTAGTCAAAACGTGTAAAAATGTTTTTAGAATTTCTCAAGTTTGTAAGTTTTTATTTTTTTCATGGTCGGGTGTCACACCCAAAACAGCCACAAACGGGTCCGGCTCCCCTAGCTACGCCACCGTCTAATATTTTATAATAAATGTTCGATAGTTTAGCAGCTTAAAATATTAATTATGACCAGTTTCATACACTATGACCATATTTTTCAAACACAATGGCAATATATCAAAAAAAATTTACAGATATTAAATTCAATATTAATTATAGTTTATATAATTTACATAAACTATAAAAAATATTCAATTTGATATTTATCATTACTGATAAAAAAGTTTTGTTGGTAATGATTTATAGTTGCATTGGCGTATTATTATTATTATTATTGAGTGGGGTGGCAAGCCAAACACTTCGACCTAAGGTCCATTGTGCATCCCCAAACTGGTTGACTTAAGTAAGTCCTATTGCCGACATAAAGCTTAAAATCTGCCCGGCCGTGATATTAGAGACGTCATACGTCTCCAACCGATGCATACCCAAATGCTCAAACCTCTGGGCTGCATAGTAATCGCAGCTACAGAGTACATGTGAGGCAGTTTCCTCCTCAGCTAGACAAGATCTGCAAATCGGGTCATCACTGACCCCAATAAGCGTTAAATGTCTGTTAAAATGGCAGTGACCTGTAAGTAGGCCAGTAACAATCCTAATACTGGACCTAGAGAGCGAGAGTAATTCTCTAGCTCTCTCCCTAGATGGGCCAAGAGTGAACTCTTTGGCCTGCCTTTGACCCTCAATTTCAGACTGCATTGGCGTAGCTATGGGTCAACTTGACTCACTCAACAAAGTCGTTCTCTCTTAGTAAAAATAAATAAATTCTTGTTAAGAAGAATTGTTTAACTTACTTAGTCAGATTGCATATATTATTAGTGTCCAAAGTGTTCTTGAACTGAACAGTTAATTTAATTTTTTATGACCCAAACCCTTTTGTAAAAAAATGTATTCCTCGGTTGCTCGTGGCTGTGGCTTGTAATTGTTGCCATGGTAACGTGTATAGGTGGGCCATGACCTTAAGACGCCCATGGTGGTCACATGATTATTTTTACTTTGTGATCTGTGACACCAAAAAATGTCCGCGGTTTCAAGGCGGGGCTAAGCTATGATGTATGCCTACGATGCCACGAGCAAGCACCCAATATAATTAAAAGGATATCTGAATAAAAAAAAGCTCTTATTATTAGTTAAGTAGTAGCTGGTACTAGAAGTGTGGATATACAGAGAATTGATCTATTTACATATAGAGAATGTTTCTATTATTTTTACCTTAGCTCCCGTTGCAGCTCTAGGATCAGAACCTGGCCCTTCCCCTTCAAATTCAATTCGCTCCAGGTGGCGCATTATTGGCTACCTAAATATTACGTCCTCTTGACGCGAGGAATTCGCGTTTAATAAGAACGCCTCCTTTTCCATTTAATCCCCCCTGATTCATGATGTGTCACGACTGACAGAATATAAACATTCTCTTTATATATAAATAGATCAATTCTTGGTATACATTAGGTAGGGAATGAAGTTGAAAGTAAAATAATACCACCTGGGGAGTACTGCGAAAACTTAGAAGTCACTCTAGTAAGTTAAAAGTTCATTGATTTTTATGGAGACAATACAACCATATATTTTTCTGTATACCATCATCAAATGACTACTTAAATGACCATAGAGCGAGTGAATACATAGTTTATCCCGGTCTAGTCTTCTAAAAGGTCTCTCTCTATAGTATAATTCCTTCTATGTGTTCTATATCAATAGGATAAGTCAACGAATCTTTGGCACTGTAAAGTATAGGAACCGACATATCTGTTAATTATGTCACTTTTTTGTGTTAAAAATTACTTATTATTATTGTATTATCAACTTCGGGAGTGCTGTTGGTTCAAAATAGCTAATCACTAATTTGATGGCAATGTTAAAACTAGAACCATTAACCCCTGGACGTGGTACTCAATGTTATAACGCCATTTTAGTTTTCTCCACGTGGCAGCACCATCAAGCGGAGTAAAACGGGGAAATTGGTCCTCAGTTGCTAGTTTTCCCCACCCCCCTTTTCTTGGCTGCGAGTGTTTTGTGCTCCTCGCAAATCGTCAAGTTTGTCGCTTTCGCGCCCTGACCGCCGTCTTCGAGATCCCGGGCTCGAGTTTTCACGCGGTGCCTGAGCCTGCCTCCGGAAATTGGGGTATTTTTCACTAGGTCTTCCAATCATGGAACTAATAAGAAGCTTCTTATTAGTTCCATGTTCCAATGTTAATTTTACTACATCTAACACAAGAATATAAATAAAATATTGATATTAATTTAATAAGTAAAAATAAATATTATATATAAATACCTTCAACACTTTCCCAAAACCTTTTAGATGGAATTTCAATACTGTACGCTATTATCGGTAAGCCTTGGCGCAACGCGCAACTAACGGACGGAGAAAGAACGGAAAATATTCTGCCGAATGCCGACGAGCTTAGCGGTAAAACGCCGCACGATAGGAGAGTGAAGTGAATACGTTTTGTCAGTTCTCGTTTTTACTGAGGACCAATATTTCCGCTTATTGCCAGTGGTGGCGTTGGAGTAGCAGAGGCTAAGTGAAAGCCGCGTCGCCTATCTAGTACCGGGTCCATGGGTTAATGGTTCTAGGTTAAAAGCTAGTGAAATAAAAAGGTGTAAAAAGTCTTATACCTCTTGGATAACGTAATACTTATTTTTATAAATTAAAATACATTTATAAAATGTTGTTATCATAACGAGACAGAGCTTTTTTAAATGTTTTTCCCACATGTGATTTGCATGCGCACTAGAAGGCAACATTTTATCATTATAAAATCAGCTGTCCTAAGCCAACTATTAACATAATTATATAACGTAATCAATAACAAATTATACAAAAGTGCAACAAAACTGGTATGAGGAAAGCCACTTGGCAGAATCTGCACAAACTGCAACATGCATTGAAGTCCTTAATGTAACATGCCAATGGCATCAGTGGACTTTCTTTAATCTAAATCCGGTCACATTTTCTGTGTGCCCAGTAATACAGTTAAGTTTGAACAGCTAATGCCAAGAAGTTTTAAACACATTAATTTTGCTGCTATGTTAATTAGCTTACCTTTGTATGGACAGTAAATTTTACTTTATCTCTTTCACTCAATGCATCAGATATATCGACTAGCAGAGACTGGTCTGTTAAATCAACTGTATCTGCTCTAGGCTAGGAGAGAGAAACAAGATTAGAGGAGTTTTATCTTAAAAGGATCCATCACTCAGAACAGGGGGAGGTATAGGGGTAACATAAAATCCAGACTTGCAGTGTGCTTCAAAACCAGTTTTTTTGTGACCCCTATGCCTTCCCCTGTTGTGAGTGAGGGATCCCTTTAACTAGTGTTATGCAGCCTTTTAAAGTGACTGAGAATAAAAAGATGTGGAAACTATACATCAATTTTTATTCTCAAGATTGACATATGACGCTGCAACAAGATTTATCAGGGTAAGATTCACTGGCATCTTTTGGACCCTTTCACACAAATTAAAAAAAACCCTATGGTCTTAATTGTTACCAAAAGTCAACTCTTAGAAATTTGTTACCTAATTTGGGAAAAAATTGGAGCATAAAATGGGCTTCCATCTGCAGCGAATGTACATAACCACAACACCCTTATGGTAAATTATTACGTTTAACCATAATGGTAATGAACCATCAAACTTTTTCAAACAAGTCCACTTTCTCAAACATTAAAATTTAAACTAGAGTATTGTGGTATTGTATATAATATGTTTTTAGCCCCAGTGCAAGGAAGGACAACACAATAAAATTGAACATAACGGTATTGTGAATTTTACAAGGATATTGACATATGATTTGAAAGCCATAGAAATGATCGGAAACCCAGTATTTAGCCAGGACCATAAAAAATTTATTTTTAAGAAGCTGGTGACATAGCTTAGAGCTACCCTTAGGTCAAAACTATGCAACCGTTAAACAGCAGTTTCTTGTCTACCAAGTGCTCTATATTTGAATGCCTTTAGGCATCATAGTCAACCTATTTAAAATGTATCTAACCTTGTTTCCAGTTGTCATATTGGTAACGCTCTCACCAGTACCATCTTCCAAAGTTAACATCTTAATTTAAATGTTCTGGTCCAAGGCTTATAACAATATTATATTGCTCTTCAAAAACTATAATCAAGTATTACTCAAATAACGTAGGTTCCAAAGCGAAAAATCTTAATATTCAAATTATTAATTTGAATTTTAAACTCACAGGTCGCGTCAGATTTAAGATTTAATGTCTTCAATTAAATAGTACCAAAAGACGATCCCGGCACGCAGCAAAATCCAGTGTCAACTACTTCCTGTCATAATTACGCCCCCAAAGAGTGTTTTTATTTATTTTTTATAATAGTAATTTGGGTGACCAGCCGATGGAACATAGAGTAAATCTAGATACTTCATGCAGGGTACTTCGGCCACCATCAAAACTCGGTATAAATCCCTAGCATAAGTTCGATATTTTCCAGGGGTGTGCCATGTAAAACGCCATCTATTAAATGCAGCCATTAGAAAGATGGGGCGCTATATAAATATATAATATGCTAGGTAAAGAAGATATTGCGAGATATTCAAAATAAGGCACAAGTATTCACGAAGATAGCTTGATACATCAAAAATATGGAGCCATCAGACCTCACTTTTTATAATTTTCTGGTCTTTCGACTTCTTGACAGATGTCGTTTCAAAAGTCAAACTCTTGAAAACACCTATAGTCTGCTAGTTGTGGCTTCCGCTTGAGCCCCTTACAGAATGATGGGTCTGCCAGAATAAATATTTCTATGGTTTCGGTGTCTAAGGCCTTTGGCTGTCATCTTTAGGGCTTTTAAAAATCTATCTAATGGCGTTTTTGTTTGGGCTGATCTCTCTCCTACCGGAGTGCTCCGAAAGTCTTTGCGTGTCCATGAATTGTATTTAGCTATAATACAGTCCATGGCGTGTCCCATTGCTCCGCGAGAGAGTGGCTGATTTCTTGCTCTCTGCTGATCCGAGATAAGTGACGGATCAACGGATTCGGAGCAAGTTTTGTGGAAAATGGCGGCGGTCAGGGAAGAATATTTACGAATTATTTTGTTATTATTAGAATCTTCATCATCAAGTTCAGAGGAGGAAGATTTTTTGGAACATATTTTTAAGGATAAAGCGGAACATCCGAAAATTGAGGAATTTATTAAAAATGTAGTGCATAGATTTTCAAATGAAGAAGTACATAAATTTATTACTACCTCTACTATATTGTAATGTAAATGTAGACTCTAGACTAATAACAAAAAATTATAGTTTAGGGATAATTTCCGATTAACCCGTGAAATGTGTTATAACCTCGTCGCGGAATTTGGAGCTTCAGAGTTCTTTCCATTAAACAATAAAGGACATGGTGGCGGTAGTGCTATTTCTGCCGAAAATCACCTTTCGACTAATTTTTACAGCGTTCTAGGCCTAATAAAACGCGTCTGAATTCTATACAAGAAAGTTGGAGAAACAATTGTTTCTCATTGGGAAAAGCGCGCCAAAAATACTGATCCGAAAAAAGTTACGTTTATCATTGGAAAAGTACTCTCGTCCGCTCTCTTAAGGATCGATGACATCACACGTCAATTTTTTTTTAATCCGAAAGGGAGTTGAGAACGGTTTCGGAGCAACCCAAAGAAAAACGCCATAAGTTAAGCCTCCACCATAGATATAGTAAACGTATATAAAGGTCCATATAAAATTTCAAAGGGAGTGAATACGGAGGTGACAGCTAGCAGAAACGCATAATTTCTGCTGGCTATCCTTATAAGGCACTATCTATCGGTAAGAAAGCTCGTGCTATTGTCGCGACTCGCGAGAGCCAGTGTCTCCTGCTTAAAAATTATACTAAAAGTCACGAACAGATGGTGTCTAAAGAGTACGGCCTGCGGAAAGGTCAAGCACTTAGTACTAAAATGCTAAGAGAGCTTGCGCTCTTGGTCACGTGCCTTCTTCGGTGTCTGCTAGGTGTCAATTCCGTATTTTATGTTAGGCTTATACGCCCCGAAATTTATCTAGACCTTTATATACAATCCTTATATCTATGGCCTCCACCATGATATATTAATAATGAATGATTTGATATCTGCAATTTTGCAAGCACAATATTTAATTATTTTCTTAGCCAGCGGGTGCTTAGTATCTGGAAAATTAATTATCTTTCATAAATTTTTGTGACCTTCGAAGGTGATTCAAGAGATTGAGTTTGTGCTTGGTGCCTAAGGCTTCAAGCCTGACACCTATTGAGTATTGATCATTACAAAATTGCTGAATTTCTTTCTGATCGTTTTTCTGCACGATTTTTGAATTTGGTTGTCCTTAACTAAACTGGCTTTGTGACATAGTCATTGTTTTTTTATGGTGAATTCTTCGTCTAGTTGAAAGAATAAAATATATATTGTAGAGAATGGCAGATGACGTTGTAAGTTGCTCATGAAAAATAATTTTAAAGTCCATTTTTCAAATTTCTTAAGCCTTGTAAGAGCAGTGCTGCTATTTAATGTGTTACAACTTTCCATTTCTTGGTTAAGATTATTTTGTTCAGGGGATGACTAAACCTTAGTTCAAAAAAATATATATTTATTACCTATCTAAAACCAAGGTGCCATTTTGGTGCCCCTCCTTTTCAATGTCCTAATAAACTCAATGCCAGAGGCAGTTGTCTTTGAGCTTTTATTGCTGTTTCCCGATGACTCGAAGCTATCTGCTAAATTAAAGTATCTCTCTGATTGTCTACGTCTACAGGCGGACCTGGATTTGGTTACAGTTAGGGCCACTGAACATGGATTATCCTTTAATAGTTAAAAATGTTTGGTACTCCACCTTGGACCAAAAAATCTTACCCTAACCACTCCGCCTCTGTGAATAGCAACCAAAGTGAATCTTAGTGATGCCAAAGCTTTGTCTTATTGCAATGTGACAGTAAATTCTGAACACTTTGTCAATGCTAAAAATGTGCAAAGTGTATCTACAAGAAGCTTATTCGTCGCCTTGATTCCCTATCACAAACTTTATGCATAATGTATTGTTTTATTCATTATCTTCACTCACTCTTCCATTGAGGTGTACAATGATGGGAAAATGTGATCTATTTAGACATCTTTAAAGCTTTCCAATTTAGCTGTTTCTTTTCAAAATTCTTAGCAACACCTTTTGAACTGTACTCACCATGTCTGTGTTGTGGCAGTCTTCAAATAGTTAGTTTGCTACCCTTACCAAAAAATAAGTTGGATTTTAGTTGGTATAAGCATTTTAGTTGACGTTAAGTTGGTTTTAAGTAGGCTCAAGTGGTCAGAATATTTCAATAAACTAGTTAAAGGGGTAATAAGTTGTTATTAAGTTGATGGAAAAATACTTTTTCTTAAGTTGGTAATTAGTTGGTTTTTAGTGGTCAGAATATTACATATTATTTGTAAGCTGGTTTTAAGTAGGTTTTAAGTTGGTATCCAAATACCAACTTAAAGTATTTCCTAGACCACTTATTTTTTGGTAAGGGATACGCCATTACATTTTTTTGGTCTACAACAACATCATTCTTGGCAGCGTGTTAGGCTCAGACTTTATAGAGTGTTGTCATCTGATACGATTTTGAAAACTTGTAACGTCACAGCTGTAGTGTTAATAGTGGCCGCCATGACAGTTACTGTTTTTTATCAATAGGCAAATTACAATGGTGACGTCGCAGGGTTTCAGACGACACAACTATACTGATGAATAGCCTACTATTTGAAATTAAACCACAAGAGAACACTGAGACATTTAGAAATAATATTTTAAAACATCCTTTTAAAGTATAAAATTTTAAATATCTTTAAAATATTTTTATCTATAAAATACCATAACCCCATATTGAGTTAATTTAAGGCCCCAAACGGACCCAACTGAAAATCAGTACTTTTCTGTACTGAGCTGGTGCCTACCATAAAAGCAATTTATTATTATTATTAATATATTATGACTTTAAGATCTTCATTTCCAGTTTACACAAATTTAAAACTTTAATGTAATTGAATGTTGTTGGGTTGTCTGAGCTTTTCTAGAGGATAGTTGGGGACTTGAGGGGGATACCCAATTATCTGTCTGATGTGAACATATGCCGAGTAATTTGGTACTCCCTGATTTGAAATTTCACAGTCATTTCAAAAACCTTTATGGGTGACAATGGCTCGCACCCATTTCTCAGATGTCCCTGCTGATATTGTTATACAATTACTTTTACATTCGTGCTCTTCTCCAATGTGCTAGATATAAGGTATGCTAGTTTAGTGAGGAATCTACAATTTGAGGTCATCCTGTTAAGACCTGGGCATCAAAAATTATTTATTTCAAGTTAATTTACACCAGCCACAGTAAATATTACAAAATATAAAAAAAAATTGTTAATTATACAATTTTTTATGAATTTGATAAGTCATTTGGAGAGAAGAGAGTTGAACAACTAATATTGTTAATTCATTTCACTCGAAAATGGCACATGGGTAGAATGCAAATTTTTAAATGTTTGTTTGACATTAGGCGCTTAAAATTTGTCTAAATCAAAAAATTGGGCTATTTCAAGGAGTTAATAACTCCTTTCACGCTGATTTCCCAATCGTAGAATGGCAAATGAATTAAGCAAAATCCTGTTGAACCCTCTCAAAGGAATCAGTATCACCTTAATGGCTAGGATGATGTAACACTTTCCACTAAGAGTACATACTCCGCTTAATCAGTGTACAAGCTAAGTGATCAGTGTCTCAGGTTAGAGTCCTACATAGATTACTGTGTGTATACAATATTTTTAAGTGAAATAGAATACCCATACAGGCACCATTGATTGTTGAAGTATACTTATTGCAAACAAGGTTTATTATGAAAATTAGCATTAGAACAATAGGAAGTGTCATACTTATTATTATGTTATTATTTAATGTTATAAATTTCTTTAAAATACATTTTTTTTACAGTCAACAACCAATACTGTTGAAGAGCCTCTAGATCTGATTCGGTTGAGCCTTGACGAGAGGATTTATGTGAAAATGAAGAATGAACGTGAACTTAGAGGAAGACTCCATGCATATGATCAACATTTAAATATGATTTTAAGTGATGTTGAAGAAACTGTCACAACAATTGAAATAGATGAAGAGACCTATGAAGAAGTTTATAAATCAACTCAACGTATGATACCCATGATTTTTGTTCGAGGAGATGGTGTGATCCTTGTTTCTCCACCAATAAGGGCTGGGCTGTAAATATTTGAAATAAAATTTTATTGCACATTATCAGAAATAGTTGAAATTTTGTTTATCTGACCCTTAAGAAAGTTCCAATATGAAATGGGGGGTGGGTGACAATGAAAGCATTTGTCCATCAATAAGCTACTTCCCCCAAAAAAACGTTAAATCACCCTGGTATCTCATTGTTTCCCTGACTGGATTAAAACATACACCAGAATTGTTCTTCTTTCTCCTCTCATGCTGGGGAAAACTAGACCATGATGCCATTAGATCATCTCAACATATTATAAGTATAAATATAAATACAGGAATTTTTTTGGAATCATTTTTTTTGTTCAAAGTGTACCCTTTCAAATACTAGATTAAACGAAATTTATTTTCTGATTCTTTAGTACTCATTTCCAACATTTTATTTTTTTGTAAAATAGATAATAAGGGGTCAGTAAGAAGTTATGTATAATTTATAGATTATTCACCCCATTGCAATAATTTTAAATCATTACAGCTACATAAATTCAGATTAAAATTTCAAGTAATTTATCATATAGAAAAACATTTGTTCCAATGATGTCCTGTTTGTGGACACAATGAGCATTGTAAATAATTTTATAACAGGGTAGATGAGTTTTAATTAATTGCTGAAGGTTAACACTACAGTTTCCCATAAGATCTTTCTCAAAAACCATAACTTTTGTTTCTTACCTTGGCTTTCATGAAATTAGAGCAAGAATATTTTACCACTGCTCTGAATAATATAAATTCTAAAATAACCCCCAGATTCCTGATTTTTCCAATTCTCAAAGTAATTCCAGTTAAGTTTTACTATTCTCACCCGTAAAAATCTGGGTTTTGCCAGTGGAATATCATCGTATAAGGGAGATGATCAGATGAGTAAAGCATTGATTACACTAGAAAGTGTAATGCTACATTTTCTAACTTGGGCACATTCAAATATAAGTGCATAAAAAATATAAAAATTACATGAGGCACGACAGTGGAAATGAAATCTGACATGAACTGTTGGATGCATTTCCTTGTACAGAGGATTTTCAGTTCAATTTACAGTATTGGCTGACAAATCCAAATAACCACCAATTTGGGAAGTGTTATATATTATACCAAAAGCATTTTATTTTTACTGAAATAAAAACCATGTTTCTTCTTTTAAAAGTTGTCTAAAAAGGGATAAAAAGTAAAATAGTTTTAAGATACCTGTCACCTGCTGTTACTTAAAAAAACCAAAATGTCTCAAACATTCATGGAGCCAGAATTTCATAAAAAATATTGCCTATGAGGAAATGGTTTGATTTGTAAAAATTAGACAGAAAAAAAAAGGGGTGGACAACCTCAATCATTGCAAAATATTTTGTTGAAAGGAAAGTAATCTCATTTACCAGATGGTTTTGAACAACCCTAAAAATATCACTTAAATGGAAAACGTTTATTTTTCAATTAAATTTACTGGTTTTACTTTATTATAAAGGTTTTATTATTTTCTTAAAATGTTGCTAGTTCTTGATATTAATAATGGGAAGTTAATACTTTTCTTTATCTCTGTCATACCTGCATTATTATCAGTGTTGGACACTTGCAAATCTTGAATACCGGATTTTGGATCTCAGAGATTTTAAGAATCAAAAGTGATTGAGATGAATTTTCAAGCTGATTTCTAAATTCTTACGATTGATTTTTTAAGTGATTTTTAGACATTTAACAAATGTCTGGACCCTCTATTATTATACTAATGTAGGTTAAGTAAGCCAATTTCTTTAATGTTGATACTTAAAAAACTTATTAACATCCTTCAAAATATAGGAGTTCAATAATTAAACAAGACAATATATATACGAAATGGATAAAATTAGTATTATTTTCAAGTAAAGCATTTTGAGGAAAAATGCCAAACCCTTTTTACATTTTCATGGAAATGATTTGGTTACAAATATACATTTTTTAATTTTATTCATCTGCATGAATCTCTGTTCTGTTTGATGGCACTTCTAGACATGACTAATCGACTGTTCTTAGTTTCATGCTTCTCACCTGTTAAGAAAAATGAAATAAGTACCTGTACTTTAATCTATCAACTACTTGACTATTCTTCGAAAAAACGGGCAATTAGGGAAATTCTTAGTTTTATTAGCAAAATAATTGACTCCAATTCTAAACTCTTGTTATACATTGAAAATTAAATTATATTTTTGTGTTACACACTCAAGATTAACCCTTAGAATTTTATATACAAGGCCTATAGTAAAAGTGTAGTACAAATATTAAAACGTATAATATGACCAATTAGATAGGGTTAGGCATTTGAAATGACTCGCAGTTCTAAAGAAAAACCATTTACTTATTAAAAAGATTTAATTTTAATTAAGTGTAAAATTTTTTGAAAATGTGAAATTACTTTGTTCGGCTGCCATTTCACCATCTAATAACTGCATTCGTCCAAGCAAAGATGTTGCCATTGCAATGTCAGGAATGATTCCACTTAATTGATGTTCACTGCAAAATCTTCGATGAATTTGCTAAATACATGGCATAATTAAATTTCAGTATATAAATTCACAAATTTTGTCCATGAATAAATGAAACTACAAATCTTACTTGCGAAGAACCAGAACTGTTCGGTCTACATTTTTCTCCTGGTGTTTTATAATTTACGCCACTGCTACTGGGTCCACCAATTGCACCAGCTAAACCACTGTTACTATTGCAGATACCAGATCTACAACCAGATTTTTGCTCAGATGATAAATGGATTTCAGGCACTTCTTCAGTGATTCCAGATGCGTAGGATGAAGGCCGCTGTTGCAGAATGTCAACCGTAATATCTGGTAGACCAAAATCTCTAACAACTCTTAATAACAGCAGTCTTGTAACTTCACATGGATTTCGAACTAATGAATATGCTTTTTGAACTAGCACGGTTTTTCGTAATTCATCTTCTCTGTTACGAAGTAGTTTCATAGTATGGTCATCTAAAAATGTTTAAATTTTAGCACATTGCAAGCAATGCTATCTTGTAATTTACTTAATTACCATCAACCACTGGGGTTCTTATTATCAATAATATAAATAGAGTAAACAATTATTAAAATGGGAGATTGACATTTGATGGAAAAGGCCATAAATGTTTTTGAGAAAAAAATCGGGCTCCCATACTTCAATATTGAAGACCTAAGCATACTATTCACTATTTCCAGTGGATGTATTGCATTTGTACGGGTCTTCGTTGCACTCAATATTAGTTTATTTTTTCATTGCACAAAAAAAGTTAATTTTCAAGAAGAAATACTCAGCTACTCTTTTAATAAGGGGTGTAAACAGTAGTAAAATTAAAGTGAAGAATAATTACAACATTAAAACACCATTAAATGCGTCAAAGTGACCAGATGGCATAAGCTCTCCCTGTCTTCTTTCTAGAACTATCACCTATTACCTAAATCAGTTAAATTTTATCTACAAGCCTAAGTACCAACTAATAACAGTAAAAGTTTCACTTAGACAGCAAGCTTCTCTTAAATGCAGGGCTCAGAGCAGATCATCTATAATAATTGTTTTACAAAAGGACAATTAGGGGATGATAATGGGCTGGGTGCTACTAAAACTAAACTCTTCGAGTGTGTTAGGGAAAATTTTTAATAAATTTTATCCTGTTATATGATTAAACTAAATAAAATCTCACCAATTGCTAAAGTTTTAAAAATAAAGTTACTCGGACCAAGATATTTGAAAGAGGTTTAAAGAAGCTTTTGATCAAGATTGGGGTATATTTCTAGTTAAATAGCAATTTTCAAATTAGTTAAAACTGTAAAAAACAATAAGGGCTTCAATAGGAAATATGCTCAGAATAAATTTTATATTAGTACCTATATAACGGAATAAAACCAAGCCCATCCAATTAAAAAATGGATTTAAAAATTGTCAAATTATATGGTTTTGAGTTCATAAAATTGAAGTTTTATAAAAAACAACTATTGGATTACTAAAAAAAAATTGCTCTGAACCAACAAGAATACATATTTTTATCTAAAAAGAATAATTCTATGAAAAAGCAAACGGCAGGGAAACTGATACAAAAATGAGAAATCATGAAAAACAGGATTTCTCCTTAAACTTACCTAAGACCATTCCTTTTACTATATCTAAATTAGAAGGAGCTTGCCAATGTTCATCCTCAATGAAAGGCTTATCAACCATGTAAAGAGTATCTGGTATGTGAGATATTTGCCAAACATGCCTGTGAGTCACTTCCGCTTCTTGTCCAAATTCTTCTTCAAGCCAAGACTATTGATTAAAAAATCTTGTAATAAGTTACAGATATATTTGTAAAACATAGTAAAAATAGTAGCAATGGGCCAAAAACGATATGATATTGGTATCAGTAACTGATATCGCGATTTTACCAATTAGTAGGTTCGCGTCTAAAATACCAATTTTACATGATACCGATATTTTAAAACCAATTTTCTCCAAAACAAGGCAGATGGCGCCACTAACCTTGACCTTTGCTAATTTATTGGAAAATTTCAGTAAAAATTTAGCTAACATCAAATACTTTCGATTTTAAAAACCAACAGTCAAATTGAATTATTTAAATGACCAAAAACCACTAGATTTGAAAACTTGAGGCAAATAAATTTCTACAAAATTATATTATCAAATATAAATGTTTATGTGATGGATATTTTAACATTAAACTAAACATGTTTTAAACTTAACTATGAAAATTTATGGTACCAAATAGCAAAACATAACTCTTCCACAACATGTCATCCCTTTTATTTAAAGT
Source organism: Leiobunum rupestre (assembly GCF_980474605.1). NCBI lineage: Eukaryota > Metazoa > Arthropoda > Arachnida > Opiliones > Sclerosomatidae > Leiobunum > Leiobunum rupestre. Next base: position 17,905,176 of record NC_143389.1, read on the forward strand.
TAGCTTCTTCTTTGATAATTCATTCTTAGTTTGGAAACGTCAGGCCTAAGGTTCGTAAAAACTTAATTGACTTAGCGCATTTTAGGAGTTGTGTGACACCCAGCAAGAGAATGGTTCATGAAACAATTAAGCGCCCTCTCGCAAACACGGCAAAAAAAATTATATGAATACTAAATAATTTGGTAAATTTAGTTAAAATTTGACAAAATCAAACAGTAAAAATTTATAAATAGAATACTCAGATTTTTTAAATTATTTATTTGGTATTCTAGAATAATAATAACAAAAATCAATTAGTCAGTGCGAATAGTAAACCTGAAATTTAGCCAAATAATTTGTTCGAATCAAATAGTGACTAATACCTTCCACAGCCCTAGTATAGATTTTGCTAATAATTGGTATGAGTTAAATTACGATATCAGGCAACACTAAAAAATGACGTTCTATAAAAATTTAATATCAATTTTTACAATGAGAAACTTAGGAAACATCTGTACGTAGATGTGGGGTAAATAATACAAGTATTACTATTTATAATGGTAATTAAACAATTTCTTAATTTTTATAAGCCATAAATTACAAGTTATTCCTCATCAATTTAACTAATGAAAAACTAGCATATTATTTCATTTTTATAATATGTTTAAATTTTTAAAATAGGTTTATTATTTTAAGTAGTGGGGTTACTATCTAAAAAGAAAAACGGACTGAAAATAGCTCATATTAATATTAGTAGTTTAAAATTTAAAATTAATGAGGTTGACTATCTACTAAAAAATTACGATATTGATATCTTAAGAATAACTGAGACCTGGCTTAAACCTGTCATACCAGATGCTATTCTACAAATTACAGGATACTACTTTTTTAGAGTGGATAAGACACACAAACTCAGACGTGGTATCGTGGTATACTATAAAAGTGAAATACCCATTTCTCTAATAAATATTGGTGACAAAAATATAAACAACCTTGACTTCGAAACGATATGGACTAAGATTAAATACCAAAATTCATCAGATATAATAATTGGATTTATATATATACCCCCAATAAATTGTCACGTGGATCTGATTGATGAACTGAACTCTCAACTAGATAAATTAACAATTAAATCAAACCCAGAAATAATACTAATTGGAGATACAAACTGTGATATATTGACTCCATCATGGTCCACAAAAACTCGGCTATTAATGACTGCCTTGGCTGATTTCCAGCAAGTTATTAATAAAGCAACTAGAGTTACTGCTAATACTAAAACAATCATAGATCATGCATTTGTTACTATTCCCGAAAGAATAATTAAAACGGACGTTTTTACCACGAGTGCAACGGATCACAATTTAATTTGTTTTACCAGGAAAAAAAATTGTCCAAAAGTAAAGAAAATGCCAAAACTACGTAGGAATTATAGAAAAATGTGTACGGATGCGTTTGTTGAAGCAATACAAAGTAATTTAAAAAAAATTTACTTTTACAAACCCGAATGAGGGTGTGATACTCCTAGAAAATACGATTACCGAGCAACTAAATATATACGCACCATATCAAAAAACATATACTCCAATTAAAGATAATCCATGACACCGCAGATAAAACACCAAATCCATCTCAGGGATAAACTTAAAACTAATTTCAAAAATGGAACAAAAGAACAACATAAAAATGAACAGTGGGGTAGATATAAATCTCAACGTAATAAAGTCAATGCCTTAATTATTAATGCGAAAAATGATTATTTTAAAAATAACATAACTACAAGCAAAGATACCACACAACTATGGAAAACTCTAAAACCCTTCCTAACTCTAAAACAAAATGCAAATATTCACTCCATTAAATATAAGGATAGGATATTAGACAATCCACGAGACATTGTAAATAGTCTAAATGAGTATTTTGTAAACGTCGCCGAAGATATATTGGCAAAAAATGATGTAAACATATGCGCAGAAAGTCAGACGACAAAGGAAAACAATGAACAAAATGTATCTCAACAAAAACTAAGTACTTTTCCACAAGTCACAGGGGATCAGATATTTCATATCCTTAGAAAAATAAATGTGAAGAAATCGACAGGATATGATTGTCTACCCGCCATAATCCTTAGAAACCTTTCAGCAATTATATCAGACCATATTGCCCGCATAATAAATCAATCATTCGAACTAAGAATTTTCCCCAACAGGTGGAAAATCGGAAAAATAATACCAATTTTTAAAAAGGGTGACCAAACAAACCCGGACAATTACCGCCCGATAACGGTCCTATTTCATTTATCAATTACCTGTGAAAAAATTGTAAATAAGAACCTAAGTCACTACCTAGAAGAAACTAGAAAGCTATACCAAAGACAGTCTGGATTTCGAACACGTCACTCAACAACTACGTGTATTTTTAATGTCTATGAAACGATATTATATAACCTCGATAAGGGAAATTATGTAATCATAACATTCATCGACCTCTCTAAGGCCTTTGATACCATACAACATAATATATTAACACTATCTTTAAGTGACATGGGTATTGATGATAAAGCTCTACTCTGGTTGAATTCATATCTAGAGCAAAGACAACAATGCGTTTCATTTAATGGTCACATATCTACACTCGAATACGTCAAACATGGAATACCGCAGGGCAGCGTCTTAGGGCCCACTCTTTATAACGTATATACAGCAGATCTCCAACAAGCGCTTAAATACTCAAGTGGTAACGAATACGCAGATGATAATGCAGTTATAACAGCGAAACAAAACTTAAATGAATTAATAACCATGGCTGAAGCAGACATGTATAGCTTAGGAGAAAAACTAAAAAATAAAGGATTGTGTCTAAACAAGAACAAAACTAAATTTATGCTCTTCTCACCGAATAGAGAAAAAAAAAGCGGCTGGTCTTCACACGCTATGTGCCAATACTATTGAGAGAACGGAAACTATGAAATACCTAGGACTATATTTTGATGAAGATCTCACATGGAATAAACATGTTCAATATACAGTAAACAAAATAAACTCAAGAATATGGCTGCTTAGACCTCTTCAATGTCACCTTACAAGTGACACGTTGCTTATTATCTATGCTTCATTAATAAAATCAATAGTGGAATATGGAATAATATTCTACGCTAATACAAATAAGAATGAAATAGGGAAACTAGAAGGTGTAATCAATCGTGCCATTAAACTGATCGCAAAAAAGACAAAATTCTCTTCCTTAACTGAATCAAAAAAAATTGCAAACGACTCTTTTCAAAAACTTAATATTCAAAATCTACTTATATTTATGTTCAAGATTAAAAATAATTTATTCCCTATGTATATTCAACAGTGGTTCCCGGATCATACCAGTGATATTATAACTAGAGGTGTAGAATTAAACTTCTTTGCTGGAAATAGCTATATAAAATATACTAATAAAAGTACTAGAGATAGGGGTATTAAGGCATGGAATGACTTAAATACTACTCTAAAATCTTATGGAACTGTTAATGACTTTAAAAGTAATTTAAGAATATTATTAAAAGAAAACGACGTGACTGTTAAAATATGAACCTAAGCTCATATTAACTTAACTTAATAATTCGGACCTTAATTTAATTTAAATAACTTTATTTTATTTTTGCTTTGTACCATTTTAAACAAATGGACTCTTTTGTAAATAAGACCATTCTTAAAAGATGTTCCGAATAAAGCCTTTTATTATTATTATTATTATTATTATTATTATTATTATTGTTACCTAGCAGACGGCTGTTCAATAGACTCAAAACTTGTAAGTAGTCAATTTTTTCTTCCACGGACAAAATACCCTAATGAGCATTTCTAAGACGAAATACCCCTTAAAAGTTGGACGTGAATGACATTTGGTTCCCTATTTATGGCCAACCTAACCTTACTAATGAAATCGTTACTCGTACCTACCGACATCATTGATTGTTTAAAGAACCTATATAATTGGCGTATAGTATAACAAAATTATATGAAGAAAATAGAACATATTTAGTGTTAGCTGTAAGAGGGTATAAAATCGAAGTTAAGTACGAGAATTAAATGGTAAAAATTATGTGAATTTTAGGCGCCCCAAAATTTACCTATCAATGCCATAGGTATTAGAACATTTATACTTACTTTAGACTCTTCAATGTAGGGAGTAAAAAGGCGGGGTCTTATAAAAAGGCCTCCTTTGGTACTGCCTCGAACCCAAGACGCAATTTTACATCTTGGGCCAATGCCAACTTCATCACTTAGCATATGAGGTGGTGGTGATGGAATTAAGCCTCGTTTGACTGAGCCTACCAATACATCAGAGTCTTGAGGAAGAACGTGATTAGTTCTCACATGGCATATGACGTCAGCAATAATTTCCCTTAGTTCAAGGTCACAGAGATCTCTTCTTTTTAGGCCTCTTCGACTTACACTGTGAGCAGTCTGACTCACTAGATTTGGTTCTAAAGATTGAAAAATTGGGTGGGGTAAGTTATAAGTCAATAGCAAATGATTAAATAATATACAGACCTCTTTCTTCCATTCGTTTCATTAATTGATGTTCTCCCCACTTCAAAACCGACTGAAGTACTTCAAGTTCACTTGCCTAAAATAATTTTTTTCAATGATAATAAGAAATCCCAGTAGTAATAAAATTTGATAAAGCTCAGTCTAGTTTTTTCTAAACATGAATGCGTTGGCTGACCAATAGGAAAAAGAAACTCATGAAAATTTAAAAGCCGAGAGCAGAGATTCCTTTTTCTCATGCAGGAATTTCAACCCTTACTCTGCTCTTGACAATTGTTTGAGAAATGACAACATGAGCAGCTTTTTTTGAATAGAGTATACAAATCAAATATTGACAAAAAGAGGTAAGGTACAATAGCCAGATTAGCCTTAGTGGTGGGTCACTCAAGTTGTCACTTGTCAAAAAATCAAGTACAGGGGTAAAGCTACTAATAAATTTTGGAGTAAGAAAAAATAGACATGGAACACTAAGACAAATTTACAATACCAAATTACAAGAACCACTGGTAGTTGGTTGTTATAGAACTTTAAACTAGGCTAAAAAGTAAAACCACTAATAGCTTTGGGGAAAAACTAAACTTTACTAGAGAATATTGGATGTATATCAGCCTTACTTAGCATTCATTTAGAGCAAATGCTGTAAGAACTTACCTGGAGAAAATCTGATTGTACTATTTCTATGAGGTCACTTTTCTCAAGCTGGAGTAGAGTAATGGACGATGAAACTGACATGAATTCTTCTCGAATAAATGACAGAGCTTGTCGACGGACCCATTGAGATCCATGAGGTTGACTACTCCATTTTAAGATTGGGATCACAGTTTCTAGAGTGAGAGACTCCACAATTGTGTCTTCACAACCTACAGTGATAATAAAATTAACTATTATTGATTTAATTTCCACACATTTGAAATTTTAAAAGGAGCAGAGAGGCAATATAAAAATAATAATTGATAGGATAAAATGTAAAGTATGAAATTTGAAGTTAAAAATAATAATCAGCTAATATAAGCTTAAATCAGTTATGGCCATATTAAGAATATCTTGCACATCCTGAACCTGTGAATTAAAACCTAACAAATTGCTGAACTCTTGTTTTATTGAAGTGCCTATTATCCTGTTATCTGATAACTTAAAACTAAAATTGGAAAATAACTGCCATAGCAGACAAATATCTTTCCTCAAGATAGTATTGATTGAAAAAGGTACACGAAACAATAGGATGTTAAAATTCACATTATAGACCATGAATTAGTAGTCTCATTTGAATTAAAATGAACACTTACTTTGAGCAAGTGAATCCATTTCTAAAAATTTTGCTATTTCATAAAGCTGCATGGTCTCTTCTGTGGGATCTTTTTGTATCATACCAGAAGAAGTGAGCGGAAGATCATTAACACTGCTCACTCTGTTGAGATGATGCAGAAGAGAACTGAAATCAGGCACATCTTGGTAGAGGGCTTGGACAACAATTTTTGCAAAACGTCTTGGGATAATACTTTCGTCTAACACAATCCTTGCTGGAACAAAATCGTGGACACGTAAATCCGCTTGACGTTCAAAATGTCGCCGGATGACATTGCGAAAAAAGGGAGATCTAGCTGACAAAACTGCTATGTGACACGGAATTTCAAAATCACCACCCGAAAAACATCCAATATGAATTTCTGAAGAATTTGGCCTCAGAACATTCATGGGAAAATGATGTCTCTTGATTCCAGATGAAAAAACGAGTCTAGCATCACTGTACATTCCCATTTCTAATAGAAACTTCAAATCTTGCTCTAATGGGTTAGGAATTCCAAATTGCTCGCTCAATTGGTACAAAATATTTAAACTTCCTTCTGATTTCTCAGTGACCGAGAGTTCGCCAGTGTACAGATATTTCAATAAATCATTGAACATTTGTACACTCATTCCCGCTATGTCAATATCAACCATAACTTCATTGCAAGATAAAGAAATATCATTTAAGAGCTCTCGAAAAAATGGACATCTGGCAGCTAAAAGAGCTCTGTGAACTGGAAAAGTCACACCTTGATAAATTAGGTTGATGTCCGAAAAATATTTACACTCAAACAGTTCACCAAGGTCTTGACGACAGCTATTTGATTCGAGTCTCGCAATATCGGCTTGTATGGCCAAGTCTTTCAGAGTTGCAGTCGCGTCGTATTCCTCCACAAGTGACACCACATCTTTCTTGTTCCAAAATGACAAAAATGCTCGAAAAACTTGAGCATGATCAAAAGATTTACTAGTGCGGCGTTTACGAATCAATCTGCGGCGGAGTGTCGATAGAGTGGTACTCTTCCTTTTTTTCTCCTTACTGAGTTGCTCAGAGCCAGCTGGAGAAACAAACCCAGAAGGCAAAATATTTTGATTCAACAGAGAAGGCTGCAAAGACGCATCTGACAGTAGCTGATTTTGAGAGGGAGCAGATAGACTAGCTCCCATCTTCCAGTTGGACTATCTAAGTATCCTACATGAATCCACTCGAGTGCCCAATCTGAAAGTAAAAAAATTATAAAAATCTCACCAGCTTTTAAAAATATATTATGTGCAACGCTTAACTATTTCCCAAAAAATAGTTGGCGGAACAAGAGTGGTAGAAAAAATTGTTCTTTGACCATGAACCAAAAAGGAATAGATTAGAGTCTGAAAGACTAAGAAAACGTCATCAGAAGGTTTCACCTAGAGCTTGTGTATTGGTATGCAAGGACATTCATGCCCTTCCGCTCTCAATCTATCACTCTAGGGACACTGCCGTGGTTAAAATCATTTCCCCTACCGCTGATGGGAACGATGAACTCACGCTGGCATCTGCTTACTTTCCTTACGATGATGCTCTGCCTCCACCATCACAGGAGGTGACCAATCTGGTCAACCACTGTGAGCGGTTGGGAAAGAAAGCTCATCATGTTAACTGGGGCAGCAGCAACTGCAACGATCATGGTGATAAGCTAATGGAATACGTGGTTAGTACGAAACTTCATATTCTTAATAAGAACAATGAACCAACTCTTGTTATTATTATTATTGAGTGGGGTGGCAAGCCAAACCCTTCGACCTAAGGTCCATTGTGCATCCCCAACCTGGGTGACATAAAGCTTAAAATCTGCCCGGCCGTGATACTAGAGACGTCATACGTCTCCAACCGATGCATACCCAAATGCTCAAACCTCTGGACTGCATAGTAATCGCAGCTACAGAGTACATGTGAGGCAGTTTCCTCCTCAGCTAGACAAGCTCTGCAAATTGGGTCATCACTGACCCCAATAAGCGTTAAATGTCTGTTTAGATGGCAGTGGCCTGTAAGTAGGCCAGTAACAATCCTAATACTGGACCTAGAGAGCGAGAGTAATTCTCTGGCTCTCTCCCTAGAGTAAACTCTTTGGCCAGCCTTTGACCCTCAATTTCAGACCATTGTCTGAGTTGACGATCTGACATAAACTTGGAGATCAAGCCGCGTACAAGTCCACGGGAGATGGGGAGAGCAGGTTCTGGACCAATGAACCCAGCCTTTGCACCTTCCTTGGCCAAGGCGTCGGCCCTTTCGTTCCCAAGATGCCCCTTATGCCAGGTACCCAACAAAGTGGAACTTTATTGTGCAACCCAAGAGTGCAGAGGAAATCTAAGCAGCTAAAAACCAGTTTAAAAATAATACTATACTGGCTGAGAGCTCTAAGAGCAGCCTGGCTATCTGAATAAATCTGGATAACCTTCCCATGATACCCCTGATGTAAACAGTAAGCAACACAGGAGCAAATGGCAAAAATTTCAGCCTGGAACACACTAGTGTGTATCCCTAGGCTTTCATAAAAGCCAAAATTATTAGTAAGGCAATACATCCCCGCACCAGTGCCATAGTGGGCCTTAGACCCATCAGTGAACCAGACGATCTCTCCTCTGGTGGAGTTTAGTAACCATCAGATCAGAACCCATTGTTAAAATCGGCATCTGATTGGAAATATCTCGGAAGAGCTTGGTGTGGCTATGCTCCCAATTATTAACCTTCCACCAGCCATTTTGGTTAAGCCTATAGGTACCTAAAAGGGCAGCTTCCTCAATAAAAAGGTGGAGAGGAAGCATATTCAGGAGTATTTCCAGAGAAGCGCTTGGGGCTGTTCTCATGGCTCCTGTAATGCCGACACAAGCCAGCCTTTGCAGAGTGCGCAGATCAAACTGCACAGTCCTTAAAGTGACCCTTGGCCACCAGACCACAGCTGCATAAGACAGGATAGGTCTGATGATCATGGTGTACAGCCAGTACACAGCCCTGGGGCTTAAGCCCCAGGTCTTGCTAACTGCACTTCTAGTTCACCAACTCTTGTTACTCTTAACAGAAGTGAGGTCATTGATCTCACGCTGTGCACAGAAAATGTTGCAGCTCTAATTAATGACTGGCATGTGTCCAGTGAACCATCACTGTCGGATCACAGACACATTTGCTATAAAGTCAGGATGAAAGTGGTTCAGGTTTATACCGAACTTCTCAATCCCAGGCGAACCAATTGGCCTGGTTTTAGGGATGATTTAAATTTTCATCTTGTAATGAACCTTGCTTCATTATTGAATTCGTCTCTGATGATACCAATGTTAGGAGTCCATGATGAGACCAGCGGTTGAATATGGCAGACAGACTTAGAAGTTAACTTAGAATTATTATGAAGACATACTGTTACTAGCTACATTTTATTATACAACCACATAAATTACAATACGGCCTAGCTCCTATGGAGGCTAGGTGTGGAGTGATGAACATGAGTGAGGGTCTACTATATATACCCATTCTATTATCTGATCTACTGACCTTTACCTCTAGACCTATTTATTATCTATGTCTACTAAGGGTGGCGCCATCTAGTGGCTGTAATTTATTAGAAGGAACCCTTGGTCCTTACAATCTGAAGGATGATAAGCCTAGGCTGTCATCGGTGCTGGATTGTGATTTGGCGGTTGAACATGCCATTATCGACTCCTACCACCTCAATTGTCCGGTGAAGTCTACCAACCAGCCAAGGCTAGTTCCTTGGTGGAATCATGAGATTGGCAGGCTTCGCAAAGAATCTAGGAGGCTTTTTAACAAAGCTAAGCAGTCAGGTGACTTGGTTGCCTACAAGCACACCCTCACTGCATTCCATAAGGCCATAAGGAATTTCTGTGAGAATATCTCTGATATTCCCAGTACGGCAAAGTTAATGAAAATTATGGCCAACGATAAGACTAAACATCTTGACACTATTAAGTTGAAAGATGGCAGTCATTCTTCGTCGGGTAAGGAGACTAACTCATATGTTAGATGGGGTGAAGTAGCGTACAGCAACCTCATCTTGTTTTTTAATTATTTTAGGCGGATACGATAGAGTTTGACACGTAGATAGCGTGGGTATTTTTTATTTTGGCCGCAAATGATTATTTAATTTTTTAATTTAATTTTAAAAATTGAACCTCTTTGGGTATTTTACATTTTTTTGTGTTTATTATTTTCGTCTTGTGTTCGACGATACCACGGGTTTTTCAGTCCTTGGTATTCCGGTAGTTTGTTAATTAAAACAAATTATTTCCAAGTGGTATGCCGGTAGTTGAAAAAAAAAATTCCATGTGGGCATTTTGGGCTATTTCTAGCTGTGCTGTTTTTTTATGGCCGCAACCCCACTTTTCCCTTGGTCTTGCGATATTTTTTTCACGCCCGACAATACTTGGTAGGGTAAGCCTAGGTACTGTCCTCTGGTTGCGTTATAGAAGGCCAAAAAACTCTATCGTATCCGCTTAAAATAATTAAAAAACAAGATAAAAAACGTGAAAATTAAATAATCATTTGCGGCCAAGATAAAAAAATACCCACGCTATCTACGTGACAAACTCTATCGTATCCGCATAAAATAATTAAAAAACAAGATGAGGTTGCTGTACCCTACTTTTGCCGTTAGATGTTCACTTTCCTGACTCCCATTAGAATTGCACGTACCAAAAGGGAAGATTGGGCGGTGGCGAATAAAATTGTCACGCACTCCAGACTTATTTGGGCAATAAAGTCTTTTAAGCCCTATAAGTCTCCGGGGCCGGATGGTATAATTCCCATTCTGTTGCAGGAAGGCATTGATATTACCTGCCCAATGCTGAGTAGAATCTATAATGCTTGTATTGCCCTTGGATATATTCCTAGCACCTGGAAACTTTCTAGGGTGATCTTTATTCCGAAGCTAGGGTAATCTAACTATCTTGAGGCTAAGGCCTTTAGGCCAATCAGTTTGACTTCCTTTTTTCTAAAGATTTTGGAGAAATTGGTAGACAATTATATTAGGGGGGAGGTTATTTCTCATATACCTCTCTCGACGGCGAATCAATATGCTTGGATCTTTGATTTTCAACACAATTATTAGAAAAAAATATAGCAGATTGGTTATTTCAAAATAATACGGGTGTTGGAAACAGTGTTAAACAGTTTTAGTTCATCAAGGATAGGCATTAGCCATAACAGTTCTTTTATAGCTTCCAAAATCGCCAAATATTCGGCTTCCATAGTGGAGAGTGACACCAACTTTTGTTTTACTGATCTCCAAAAAATTGGGCATGCACCAAAATACCCAACATAGCCACACATAGATCTTCGTGAGTCACGATTGGCACCCCAATCACTATCACAATAGAGCTCTATTTTATTACTTGTATCACGCTTGTAAATCAGTCCATAGTCCTTAGTTGATATCACATAACATGCTAGCTGACGAAGCCGGCACCAATGTATATAACCCGGGTTACTATTGTATTGGGATAAGGCAATGACCGTAAATAATATATCCTCTAGCTGTGCAATGAACAAGAGACATCCCACCAATTCCCAATATGGTATTGATCGCATCCGGCTCTTGTCATCGTCATTTACTGGGCAATCCTTTTGACTCAGGATGGCACCAGTTGGCAATGGCAAAGACACCGTTTCGCATTGTGGGAATCCAAATCTTTCACTAACCTGTTTAATGTAATCAGATTGGCCAATCTTCAAAGTACCATCCAATGCGAATCGAAATTCAACACCCAACAATTTCTTTATGGGACCAAGTTGTTAAACATCGTACTTCGTCGTAATCAATGTATAAACGTCCTTGATGACTTCGTCATCCTTGGCCAAAACGATGAGGTCATCCACGTAGACTAGTATAATGGCCTTACTTGGTAAGAAGTAGATGCAATTTGTGCAAATCAATTTTCTAAACCCCAATGTTTTAAATGTCCGATCCAGTTCATTATACCATTCTCGCCCACTCGGTGGTAGACCGTATAAAGTCTTATGCAACTTCTAACATTAAGTATTTGGATCATCTTTCTCGTACCAAGGAATCTACTTCATATATACTTCATCGTGTAGTTCTCCATATAAGTAGGTGTTTTTTATATCCATATGTCTATGAACCCATCCGAGCGTAATCACAAAAATAGCCAGAAACAGCCTGATTAACGAAAAGTTTATGTTGAGTATAATATTAATTTGTCTTTGATTAAAGAGTTTAAGTTTGTTTATCAGATAAGATAAGATAAGATTTGTTTTTTGAGTGGGTCATGTGACCTTATTTAGTGGAAGGGTTTTTTGTTGTCTGATCTGGCAGACATGTTCTGATCAGATTGTTATTGGAATGGCGAGGTAACTAGTTTTTGAGATGATGCCTCTTAGCTTAGTTAGTTTATCTTAGTCTTCTGTAAATAATGTATATAACTTTTAACTTATTTATTAAACGTGTTCTAACCTCTACATGGCCTCATTTTTGCCCCAACAGTTTACCAAGGGCGACTAACTCTGATCATAATCTTCACCAGCTATTTGATTAAACCCTTGGACTACAAGTCTTGCCCGATAACGGATAATCTCTCCCTTGTGGTTTCTTTTCAAGGTATATACCCACTTGCAACCAACCACTCTCTTCTCTGGTGGTTTGGGTATTAACTCAATGACTTTTCTCTTTTCCAATGTTTCCATTTGTAAGGGCCTCTTGCCATACTCGAGATTGCGGCGAATTAATAGCTTCACGGTAACTTCTTGGTAATTTGACCTCGGAACAGTAGGCTTGGAAGACTGCGCTACTATCATCCTCAGTGATACTAGACACCAACATAGCGGCTAAATTCTTCTTAGAAAAATCAAAAATCTCAGGGTCAATAGGCAAGCTATTCCTTATAATATGCTCTGTTAAGCTTTTCTTCGATCTCCAAACGGTGCCATCCGGATCGTATTGGTAAATATCGACTATCCCCTTTGTTGACTTTCATAATGCGTAAAGCTCCTCCTATTAATCATTACTCCATGCCGTAGTTATATCTAGCCCTGGCAACACTGAAAAGGCGTCTGCTTGCAAGTTGGGGCAGTTGCTTTTTGTATGCCACACGAGGTTACATGTTGTATTTGGAGATGTCAGAAAATCAACGTTTTATCTTTTCTTTATCAGTATAAAGCTATAGTTTATTCATAACTAGTTACACCAAATCATATGGAAATGTTAAATAGTGAAGGCAAATAATAACACCCTTTGATTCTCCAGATTGTCTTATTTTTACCTCTCGTCTCCAATTCTTAGGTAAATCATCAGCAACGACAGCTATAGGTTTGTCAACCTTCTCAGCTGTGTCCTTGTCCTTTTCTTGGTCTGTTAATACTGGTATAGCAACTTCTTTCCGAGACCTTCGAGTGTGGGTATATCTTCTCCGGCCATCTTCTGAATCTGGCCAATGTGGAACTGTTAGGTCTGCTTGTGGACCACTACAATAACTAATGCCTATCTTATTCTAGTCGAACGTCCCATGTTTATTCTGTACAACAGTTCGTAGTTGCGGATACCAAATTTTGTATCCCCTTGTGCCTTTGGTGTATCCCACCAGAACCCCTAGCGTCGCTCTCTTTTAACCAAGGAATGCTTCTGTGCATGTTTCCATCACCTTTGAAATGCTACAGCACAGTCAACAACGGGTTTAATATATCATTTATAAAATGGATGTCCAAAGCCTGTTCACTGGTAACCTTGGTAGTCCAATGGAGTTGCTTGGGATGGTAACCCAAAAGTTGTAGATTCGATTCCTGCCTATATGATTTTTCTCAGAAACTCTGGCATGGAAACATGCGCAGAAGTATTCCTTGATTAAGAAAAAAGCTTCTATAAATGTATTAATTCCTGCTCAATAAAACATGAATATATTTATAATTCTCATTGTTAAGACTGATATCAATAAATTAACATTATAACCACCTAGGCTTGAGTATATTAAAATTCGAAAGATAAGGCCTAGACAGTTACAGATGGACCAGATCAAGCATTTTTCTCGACTTTTTCCTGAAAGTCACAAAGGAAAACAATGCTACCGTAAGTGGGGTTGACCATTTTTCAGGGTCAAGGTTATTGTAATTTTAAACAGTTGTAGCCAACTTAAAATAAAAGATAGGTTCCTTTTCTCCCTTTTTTAGTGGGCGATAATGGAATTAGTCGCATGACCTACGCAAATGCGTCGCTCACTGGGTTCTCACATTTTTAGTTTTAGTATTGTGGTCTCGGCTGGATTATTCTATTATTTTTTGTAAAAAAAGAAGTAGTTCTGGTTTAATAATATCCGGCATACTGAAAGTTGTGATATACAGGGTGTTTTTTAGTTCCGCCAAGTGAATTTTTACAAAAACTACTTAAGGTAGAAATTTTACATTACCACTGTTATAAGTCAATCACATCTCGCTTTACTGTATTTAGGGACGGCCTTTGGTTTGAATGTTGCACTTGAAAAATCTCCCAGTCTTCTTGGATTTTGCCTACCTTCTCCAAAGTACAGGGCAATAATTTCAGTACGCTCCGCTCTTGAATAACAAACCATAATTCTAAAGATTGACGATCGCGATGATGTTCATCAACAAGTGACTTATATTTAAATAACATAAAATTTACGTGAGCTTTAAACCATTTGTCTTAATCAGATGTTCCAAAATCCGTTTCTAAGTTTTTTAAAAGCTAAAAAACCTTCCCAAAAAATAATCATTGAAATTTTAGAGAGTAAGCTATGATTTTGAAACAAAGTGCAAGACTATCGCTTTCCAGGATCAAACAAGTTCATTTTAGCTTGCCCAACTTGTCAATATTTCAAGTTGCGTTTTTCAGTGAAAAATATGTCTTTTTACAAAGACCCAACAGTATTCGTTGGTTTCAGTTGATGCTCTAAAAATTCACAATTGACAAAATTGATCTATCACCTAGTGGTGAGAATATATTTTTCTTAGTGTTAAAATATTTAAAAAAATCGAAATTTCACCAATCCATGTCCCCTTGTTTTACTTAACCATAAAAATTTACAAATTCTACCTTAAGTAGTTTTTGTAAGAAATCACTTGTCCGAACCAGCCTTGGAAATAACAGTAGTCAGGTGGTCAAGGACCAGTTTATTTATTGCTCAGACTAGTTTATTTATAAAACATTTTGGGGATCCATGTTCACCGTGACCAGTTTATTAGTTCAAGGTTTCTATCAATTTTGATTTCCCTATTCACCGGATATCTATGTACCACATCCGCGACTCCGCGTACTATTTGGGAGCTACGGGACCTAGAGTAGAGCAATCTCCCTTGAGTAGAGAGAGAGAGAATACGGGAAATTAAGAGGGTCTTGTGGGCTTCGGCAGTAGTCTCAGGTGAGATAGTACTAGGATTTTCCATGCCGTGTTTTTAGGCTTATAAAATGATATTAGAACATTTTATATGGAACCAGTTAAATAATTCATAAGCTAAGGGGTAACTGGTCATAAGTCCTAGGGCCAGTTTAATATTTCATAATCTAGGGGGTCACTGGTCATAAGGACCAGTTAAATAAAAAACCTTATTTCCAAGGCTGGTCCGAACATAAATGTAACACCCTGTATTTGTAGCAGCTCCCAAGAAATTGCTTAGAAATATTAAATGTTCTAAAGACATTAAATTGAATTTTGTGCACAGCCTTATAGTCTACATAATTTACTGGTGCCACAATTTACTTATGAGTCAGTACTCCAACCAGTCGATGGTCAGAGATCATCTCAGTGTTCTAGAATAAAATGATAGCGATCACACATTATGGTTAAGTTAACTAGCTTCAATAAAATATGATTCACTGACTAGCATCTCAACACAAACCCAAATAAATAAATATTTTTGAAACACTTTCATATATCTTAAACGTAGTGTGGGAAGTGTACAAAATAAATTTCTTCTTACCAATCGGAAGAGTATCACTCTTTTCTTTAATTCTACAACTTTTGAGTTACCCCAGTCACATTTTTCTTCTTCAGTTAATTATAAAGCCACCCATTTAAACATTCATCTACCTTCTCTTCTTTGCTAAAAGAAAGCAACACAATAAGACCGCTAAGAGATAAATTATCAACTACAACTAATAAATTATCTACTAGTAAAACTTATAAACTACTTTTAAATTATTGCCATGAATCAAAGATAAGGAGAGCAAACTTCGCGTTTGAGGTGTAAGTATGTTTTTCAAATGCAACTATCTGTTCTGGAAATAGGCTCCCATCAGATGTTTCTTTTTTAATATTGTGGTGATGGTGTTTATTAGTTAGACTTTTAAAATGCATATCTTGCACCTAAAAGCATTTTACCAGTTCTACCAAACCAATTTTCAAGAATGGGATGCATTGGTTCTCCTTCTGTCCTCAGTGTTATTGAATAGTGTTAAGGCATTAAGGCACTTCTCTTACTGGTGGGTTTGACAAACCAAAGTTAACTCGCGCCTAACAAATATAAGAAAATTATGAATCATTTTCAAAACTATAAGGATCATAAACGTTTTAACCTTTCCACTCCACATATTATATGTTCTTTGTGTAGGGTTGTGTTGAAAGAATTTTGGCCCTAGGCAAATGGGTCTTTAAAGAATCGTTTAAGCTATTTTGAACCAAAGTATTGTTGAAACGTTGACATTTATCACTTGTGTTCATTAAATAAAGGCCATTATCTTAAAACAAATTAAATGAAAGCCTGGTTTGGGGCCCTAGTCAGTAATGCAGCCCTGTCTCTGAAACAAGGTGTCATTAAAAGACAATGTACATAGCCACAGTCCACACTTATGAGGAATTACATTACATATTCTCGTCCTTTGGAAGATACAATCATATAAGTTTATTTTGTGCAAACATAATCCCACGAAAGAGTACGCAAGAGTAGAAAAGATTCCAATGCAAATGAGTCTTAACTTGACGAATAATCTTTCCATTAACAGCCAAATGAAAAATAAAATTCAATCCCTATCCTCACATTTCTGGTAAAAGAGTAAGGGTTTAATAGGCCTTTCTATAAAGTAACATTCGCCTTCTTGTTTTGATGTTGCTGCTGCGTCTCGGGTGACGTATCACTAAAGCCCTCGAGATAAGAGTAAATTCAATGAGGCATATTGTTTTTAAGCATAAACTGAGCTGAACTTTGTGTAATTCATGACGAATGAGCTACATAAAAACGTGTTCAGCAAGCATAGCTTATTATATTGAAAGGCCTAATGAGAATTTGTGTGTAATAATTATGTTAGGTGCTATATTGATTGTCAGTGTTATTGTATTGAGTGTTACTGTAAAAGTGCTGTTCAGCCTGGCAAGGAGATACAGTTATAAGATCTAAAACAATTTTGATCATTCATTGTTTTTAGGTTTGCATTTATCAAATGATCCAAATGCAAACAAGTTTGTATATTATACAGTATGCTAAACTTCACATTAAATAAAATATTTAAGCTTTTTCTTACAAGAGCCTTAAACTTAAATAATTATTTTAGTTCCTTAATCCCTTTGGTTAGAAAAAAATCATTAATAAACTCTTAGCTCCTGAACTTGCTTAAAAGTAACAAATTTCCTTATTTCTATATACATCAGTAAAAATAATGGAGTGTTAAATAGCCCCAACCCTTTTAATTAATGTGAAACAAAATGTATATTTAACATAATTCCCAAGGAAATTTAATAATTCAAAAGATATCATCTTGGGCTGTAACATACTAAGAGCTTTAGTGTTTATAAGTCAGAATTCTAACCCTTAATAATCAAGTAAAGAGCTAATTTTTAGCACATGCATTGTCCTTCATTCTTTTTTAATGCTTCTTTAATGAAATAATTATTATGATTTACTGAGAGGGTAAATAATAAGGAATAGCACTTATTGCGACTTCTATTACACTACGGAAATTGGTTGTGATTAACTATTATTTACATTAGTTCATTTTATATAAGTTCCAATAAATCACTTATTTCAGTTATTTATGTAGAAAAAAGATGACACGATACCTAAACACCTAATATGCATTTTATATAAAGAGATAATATTTGAAATTATCAAAACTTTAATACATAGGAAATTAAACCTAGGCTAAGCCAATTTCATTAAATAATGAATGAAAAAAATCACATACCCCAGAAAACTTGTGCATTTGATTCTCCAAACTTCAAATTAGAACGTCTTAACTCAGTTTCAATAATATAACTGTAAGATCAACTTTAGAAATCTTTAAATTTATAATTTTAGGAATTAAATATTAATAACATATTATTTAATTCCGTCCTGCTGTGAATTTAAAACAGGGTACCATCTTCAACATTATCTCCGGGCCTAGGACTGTCCTACTCCTAGAAGACTGCAACTTTTTTAAGAGCCATACTATTGTGGTGTCCAGCATGGAGCCTTAGACACCACCGCCAATGAAAAGATAATTTAACAATATGGTAAATGGTGGGGTGGCGGAGTGGTTAGCACTTTCGCCTCGCAGCAAGAGGAGCCGGGTTCAATCCCAGCTTGTGGCACTGGGTGAAAACTCGGAACAACTCCTTCTGCGTTGAGTTTGCAAGTTCTCTCCCCACTGGTTTAAGGGGTTTTCCCCCGAGTTCTTCGGTTTCGCCTTCCATAAAAACTTGTCTAGGTTAACGGTAATAGTTAGTGTAGGGAGCTGTTGGCTCGATCTCGTGGCATGCAGGGCTTGCCACCACCCTCCTACGCATTGTAACCCGGCCAACCGCGCACTTCTCGCGTACGTTTTTCTTCCTCGGCCAACCCGGCCACCTGAATTAAGGGCTTCAAAAGTCGCACGATGACTTTGCCGTTTGCTGTTAATGAACGCGGTCCAAATTAACGTACGGACCCTTTTACCACCGTAACGATCTACCAGATATTATTTGGAGTTCATTACTCTACATCGTCCAAGCTTTTTAGTCTTCGAAAAAAACCTTTTCAATTTAAAGTACTAGCAAAAGTGACATAAGAGCCGTCTAACTAAAAATAATAGAGATAGAAAATGATTAGAGGGAAGATTACCGCGTTAAGGCGCCCTTCTTTTTGACCGAGAAATTTCATCTTTACCCAGAGCATGTATGAGAAGAGGAGATGGGCAGGATTTGCTAAGCGTCACCTAACGATTGCCAGAGTAACTAGTATGATGCGGAGATTTCAAATTATAAATAAAGGCTGTAGTTTTTTTACCACGCGTCGATGGCGCCACGTAATTTGCCCATCTCATGATCTTATACATTGGCGGTCATCTTCAGCAGATTAAATTGTGCCTCTACTTATTATGACACCTCATTTTTTAATATTTATTTATGATTATCCCTTATAGTTTACATAGAGCTAGCAGGAAACTATATAGGTATACATGTACACTGTCTTGGAATGTCTAAGGAAGATTTTCACGGCCGTGATGAAGCTCGTAGAAAAAGGCGTGTCTTAAAGCCTGCGAACGCGTTCGCATTTTCGGTGCAAAGTGTAATCACTGCGTTCGCAGTTTCTCGAAGGGTTGGCAAAACCACCGTGTGACGGTGAGCGTTAACGGATTCATTTGCGGTTTGGTTTGGATGGTGTTTTTTCGCTCACCGTCGTGACGGTTTGGTGTATTAGGTTTTTGTAATGTTTATGCGTAGGTTGTGAGCATAGAATTTCATAGGTAACTAGAATGCTGCCGTGTAACTGGAAAATGGCCCAAACGCCGTGGCAGACGAAGCCAGATCTCAGCCAATCAGAGCTCAAAGAGCGGTTCTGCCAAGAATTCAATGTCACCGGAGAGAATGACGTCACCTATCTCCCGCTATAGTAACGGAACCAAGGATGATTATTATCCTCCTTGGCGGAACCACTCTACGGCCTCTCATTGGCTGAAGGTTCAAGGCGAACTGGCGTCAAGCTCGGCCGTAGGCGGCAGCATTCTAGTTACCTATGAGAATTCTATGGTTGTGAGTGTTGAATTTGTTGTGTTTGTGTTCTGATGGTTGTGCATGTTGAGTCTGTTGTGTTTATATGGGCGTTTTCTCTCCAACTTCTTCTTAATGACTTTGGGACGGAACGAGTGCTGAGTGTAATGCTACCTCTCAACGTCCAATGGCAGGGTTTCCACCAGTTGTACACGGTATTCGTCTTAGTATCAATTTGCAATCGCATCGGGCGGGACTTGAACCCGAGACCTCCACCTTGACAGGCGGACGTTCTACCACAGAACCACCGACACTTGTTACGCCTTATTGAAAATTAGACCTTCAGCTTTATCGGAAGCGTATTTAATAGAGTACGAAATTTTGGTTTAATTGAAATAGAATTGAAATTGAAATTATTGCATCGAAGAAACTCTAATTTAGCGTTTCTCTATTGATTAAAAACAAATGCGCCACCCAGGTTTCGAACCCAGACCATTCGGCTTGGCAGTCGAGCGCTCTACCACAGAACCACCGATAGCTGCTTGGGTTCACTGAAATTAAGACACGCATCGTAAGCATAATAGGTAATAAAGTCTTTTTTTACGAATGAAATTTTAAAGGTTAAATCTTGTTTTAGCACAGTCAGCCGAGATAAGAGGGTTAAAGGGTAGACCCTGTGGGTGGTCCACTTTGTTAGTTTTTTGTTATTTATTTACGGGTATTATTAACGACCTATATATAGTTGTGTTAATTCAAAGACGATAATTTAACGTTTATTGCTTTAAGAGCTGGCGGTTAGTCAAGTGGCTCTCTGTGCTTTGTTGATGGTAAGGTTTATGCTTCTTGTAAATATATCTGGTATGGATATTTGGATATCTGCGATTTCTAACGCAGTCAATGATTTCCTGGGTGTGCGAGTCATTATATGATATTGGAAATTGGACGGCATTGGTCTTTTTCATGCGGTATGTGTCACAACGTCAACTGGAAGTCTACGAGGGTTGAAATAAAATAAGCGTTAACGATGCGCCAAGTATTTCGTAAGCGAGAAAAATACAATTACCATCTGTAGATATTTCTTTCATTAAAATTTGCTTAGTATTATATTCAACTGATAAACATGTACTGTAAAAAGGGTTAAATTCAATTGTGCATTGTTTTAGTAAGTCTAACTCGCTGTTGTAACTACTTAATTTATAATATTCTGAATAAATTAAACTCGATTGTTTCGTCTCAATTATTTAAATTAAAATTAAAATTTTATACCGGGTAGGGTTTGAACCGAGAATACGTTTTTCGTAAATAACTCTGAATTGCGGAGATATCTTTGGGGGTCGTGTCGAGAAATTAATACCACTAGGGACCATTCTTCCGAGGAGAGGTATATTTTGGCTTGCCAACTTGTTATTACTTAAAGTACAATGGAATCATAACCGAAAAGTGACCTAAAAAGTTTTTAACTTTCTTTTTCACCGTAAAATATTTTAAGCTCTCAATCAGCCTCTTTTCAAATCGTTAATGACACGTATTTTAGCATTAAATGGTAGCGATTAATTAACGTTTCGATGTGTGTATCAAAATATGAATGACAAACGTATACGCAATATAATTTTATATTGCGTGACAATTTTATTTTGCGTGACATTTTTAAGCGACATAAGACGCGAAAGTGTGTCAGTACCATAGATATAAGAAATGTATATAAAGGTCTAGATAAATTTTCGGGGAGTCTAAGCCTAACATCAAAGATAATTTAAACTCGTACCCTAGATTCGAAATCACTCTCTCGCGCGTTGTCGATAGCGTGTACCCACTTCCCGCCGGAACTCGGAAAAAATTCGCTCCATGGTTTTCGCCTTACCGCAACCACGGCCAACTTCAATCACGCGCTGCCACCCTATATCGCCTGATCGAAGTTGGCCGTGTCACAACCGATATAGCCCGATTTTTCTGAGGTCACGTGCCGGAAAAGGGTAAACGCTTCGTAACAAAACCGTCAATGGGAAAGCTCTCAGTATTCAAATCTAGGGTACGAGTTTAAATTATCTTTGCTAACATAAAATACGGATTTGACACCTAGCAGACACCGAGGAAGGCACGTGACCAAGAGCACGAGCTCTCTAAGCATTTTAGTACTAAGTGCTTGACCTTTCCGCAGGCCGAAGTCTTTAGACACCATCTGTTTGTGACTATTAGTATAAATTTTAAGAAGGAGACAATGGCTCTCGCGACGATAGCACGAGCTTTCTTACCGATAGATAGCGTCTTATAAGGATAGCCTGTAGAAATTACGCGTTTCTGCTAGCTGTCACCTCCGTATTCACTCCCTTTGAAATATTTCATCTAGACCATTATATACGTTTCCAGGACCTGCAAGATACTGTTTATATAGTGTTTGTTGAAATAATGGAAACTTTTCACCTGGTCCAGTAAGCAGAACGTCGTGTTTTTGCTCAGTCTTAAAGGGAATATAACCCGCAAATCAATCTTTACGGAAGACCCCTTCAATTTTTCAAATTTCCCTGTACAGTGGCGCCAAACATTATTAAAGCCAAAGGCAAGAACGGCCAGAGCTGCAAACGTTGGTGTTCCACACCAAATAGCTGAGGTTATATTCCCTTTAACCATAGAAATAGAAATTAGACTAGAACCACTGCGCTTTCCACCAATCCCAAAGGAAACGGACAAGCTAAAAGGCTGCCATTAGGGTGTAATCGGGCTATCCGCGCCATCTGAAAAGTGTATTAAACATTGTCGCCATGGTTACGACGGAAATTTGGAATGTGACGAGCCTCTAAGAACTTCAAGACCATATGTTTGACGTGAGTTTGTGATGAGCAATCATCGCAATAATTTAATTAGAAAACTAATGATGTTATATTGCAAAGTTCACTTTAATAAAATTTCCAGAGACAAAAACCTGGAAATGTAAGGTCAAGCAATTGACATAAGCTTTACAAGCTTATTTTAATTAAAGGCCAGTAAATTTAAAACGTTTAGAAAACTGTAATTTACGGTAATGTAGATTCTTCTGAACGTATTGATTTTCATAGTTTTTTAAATAACTTATAATGTCGTTGAAATAATAATAATAATAATAATAATGTCTTTTTTACAACTCTACAATGTCTAAAACCGATCGAAGAACATAAACAAACAGACGTTGTTGCTTACGACGTTATGCCACGTGATCATATTTAGTTTCAATTTTTATTTACTAGATGGCGCGGATATGCGCGATTCCACTCGAATGGCGGCCTTCTAGCTAGTACGACTCCCCCAATCCGATCGTGGTTCTAATCTCATTCCTATTTCTATGGTCTAGATTCGAAATAACTGACTTGAGCCGGGAGTAGTGGCTCACTCCTGTAATCACAGGCGTCCGGGAAGCAGAGTTTGTGGAAGGCCGTGTGAGGACGACCACTAATCCCCCAACGGGTGGTTGTCATACTTCCGCCACGGGTGTCCGAACCCTATCCCCAAATATCCCCCCGTTGGCGTGGCCGTTACACATATCTCGCACCTGATTAATCAAGTGGACGAGCGGACTGTATTGTCCCACCCGTCACAATGACTCATAACGAGCAAAAAAAAATAAATAAATAACTGACTTGCTCCGTTCAATTTTCTAATTTTCGCGTGTTCCAGTAACGGCGCTAGCTTCTCCGAGGTTGCGCCTATGATCTAGCGTCTGCTATAGGCAAACTAAAAAGTCATGAGAACGTTTTTTATTAAATAGTATTATCAAAATATAAGAAAACGATGCAAAATTTATATTAAAAGGCAAATGTCATTACTTATTAAATCAAATTTACGAATAACGATGAGGAAAAACGAATGGCGTCTGTAACCTATCTAACTTTCAATGGCAGACCCATAGATATAAGAAATGTATATAAAGGTCTAGATAAATTTCGGGGCGTCTAAGCCTAACATAAAATACGGAATTGACACCTCGCAGACACCGAGGAAGGCACGTGACCAATGCTCTCTTAGCATTTTAGAACACAGTGCTTGACCTTTCCGCAGGCCATAGTCTTTAGACACCATCTGTTGGTGACTTTTAGTATAATTTTTAAGCAGGAGACAACGGCTTTCGCGACGATAGCACGAGCTTTCTTACCGATAGATGGCGCCTTATAAGGATAGCCTGCAGAAATTTACGCGTTTCTGCTAGCTGTCACCTCCGTATTCACTCCCTTTGAAATATTGTATCCAGAACTTTATACACGTTTCCTATATCTATGGGCAGACCGAAGGGGCCATACCGATAGTTTTCGGTCGTGAATTGAACAAAATTATAGACTTATGGTTTATTCATACGTGTTAATTTCCACTTAAAATTAATTTGTTGATAAATTTTCATTATTTTCTTAGCTATGCTCGATCTATATTAATTTTATGAATTTCTGATCCATGTATTATTATTTTTATTAATAAAAAAAAGTATCATGTGACTATTGTGTTGTGAATCTTGGTAGTGGGCACGTGGTTTTGAATGACCGCGTGGCGGGTGACAGACGCCATCTTCCGAGTTAGGCTAAAGAGCCTACTTCATAATTTTATTTCGCTATAGGCGGGAAACGATAAGGGTGGCGTTAGCGTGAAGTAACGCGTTCAATTTTGTATAACATTTAATAAAAAATGAGCGATGAAGACAAAGATGTAGATATCGAAAGTGACGTAAGTGTATGAGATGTCTTTTTAACTTGATTTACCGTTCGAAAAAGATCTCACAACTTAAAAAAAAGATATTTTAATATATATAAGGCTAATAGGCCAAAGTGATAATTATACATTGACCACTCACCTAAAATTTGCATTTCAAAATAAATTTTTTGGTACCTGTGATATTTTTTTCTAAAATGTTTGTACTAGATTAATATCAGTATATTAATTTATTTGGATGTGTAAATTAGGGGTAAAACAAGGGGGGGGGGGCGGTTATTGGGGTTGCTAGGCATACCTGTTAGTCAAAGTGAGTCTGAACAAGGCCATATATTTGATTTATTTTTATGGGGATTTTAAGCAATTCTTCGTAAGTTTTATGGTGATGTTATTTGAATATTGTAATATAGTATGGGTTATATTACCAGTTCTTCTTGTAGGGCCTTATTCCTACTGACACAGTGAAATGACACAGGAGTAACAGTAAGACCTATTACATTTAAACATTGGACTTGCATCCAATCTTGTAGAGTGGAGAGTCTCCAAATATGAAAGTTAAATAATTTTAGGCTCATTTGAAATACTGGTTTAAATTTAGGAGTATAATAAAATAATAAAGAAGCTTGCATGCAAGCATTGAATGTTTCTTCTCCCTTTCAATTTGTTTCCCCTCATTTTCTTTTAATTGTTCATCAAATTTATTGCTTGCTTCCTCCTGTTATGACACTCCGTTTCAATTTAGAGCTGCTACCATCAGCTATGTTCATTTTAATTGATAGATGTAATCTTAAGCTTACAATTGTGTCACTACTGAATATTTGTTACTACAGGAACACTTATGCTCAAATTTTAATTATCTGATGATAAAGGGAAATAAATAATATATTTTGAATCGTTTACAGGACGACGATTTTGGTTTACCATCACCCTCTGGTAGTGGATCTGGTTTTGGAAAAAATAACAGTCAATTTCAAAGTCAGGTACGTACAGAATAAAATATACATTTACTAGAATTGATGTCAGGGTTTGTACAGACCTTGGAATTACCAATGATATCTAAATATTTTCATCGTTGAACTATTAATAACTTTGGTGCAATTCACTTTCCAATTGACTAGTATTTTGTAAAAATTATAAACGAATATCTATATGGTACGTGTACCTGTAGCATATTTCGTACACCTGATAATAGTTGAGTGATTTCTCGTAAATGTTTGGTAATTTATAGCGATTTGCTAGAGTGAAATCTCTTGATTACTTAAAATTCATACACCTGTTTACTTAAGTGTACATACAAATCGCATTACCAAACATTCAGACTTGCAAGCATTGTAATAGACTTATATTATATTTATTAGTGGCCCATTTGTACAGGGATATTGCAGGAGTAAAATGTCATTTTGCAAAGCAATTAAATAGTTCCATGTTATAAATTAAATAATAGGCCTTTCTATAAAGTTACTTTGGCCTTCTTGGTTTGATGTTGTGGCTGTGTCACAGGTGATATATCGATGACTTTTTACTACGAAAAGCCTTGGACAAAAGAGTAAATTTGATGACCGTTTTTAAGCATAGACTAAACTGAACTTCTACATATTTCGGGACTAATGTGCTATGTAAAAACAAGTTCAGCAAGCGTAGCTTATTTTATAGAAAGGCATATAAACTGGATTTTACAATATTTGTGTTACGTTATTTTTTTTAAGTAGCTGTGCTCATTTTGGTTTGTAATTTGTTAGATAAATTAAAAATATATATATTAATGAGTGTAGAATTCTTATTTTTCAAGTTTCAATAACCTTTCATTTACCGCATAAAACTATTGCTATGCCGTCTTTAGCTTTTATCAAATTCTGAGATTGTTTGAGGTAAGCAGACATTTTCTACTGATGTGTAGCACTGCTTGATCCAAAGGGATGATGAATCTTAGTGCCTTATAGACTAGTAATGGTTGCAACTTGTTTAAAACTTATCGCAGCCGCAAATAGTAAAATCAAAACATGTCCTGTTGACATTTAGCTTAATTGTTTTTGTAAATCCACAGATACAAAATTTAATGGATGAACTAACTTGATTTAAAATTTAGGCAGATAAAAGAGCACACCATAATGCTTTGGAACGAAAACGACGTGACCATATCAAAGATAGTTTCAGCAGTTTACGAGATGCGGTTCCTTCTCTACAAGGAGAAAAAGTGAGTGCCTATCACGCAACAAAATTCAGATCTCTTTAAGCACACTTCCAGAGGGTTGTTCTTATTAGTGTGAAACTTACGGCATTTGGTCACGCTCATGAAACAAAATATAGAAACTAATTCTGTTAGTGTGCTTCCAGGGAAGATTCTGTTTCATTGGCTGCATTCAGTAAGGCTTAACAGACTCACAGGCCCAAAAATATACCAAAAGATGGATAAGCCAATGCCGAATCACACCCCTACTGGTGCGACAACCTACATGGGTTTCTCCATTAATGACCTTGAAGTACAATTGTAGAAAAGCCCGCAGTTATTTCACTATAGTCAGTTGCAGGCTAAGAAAGACAAAATATATAGTACAATCAGCGCAAGGATGCCTCAGATCGTTTCTGGTCGTTCCACCGCGCGAAATTTAAATTTAGCCACTTTACGGTCAAATTTGAATTTTGCTCTTTTCGTCGTCTTTTAGCGCCATCTAGAAACCAAAATTGGAATCTTTATTTTTAAATTTCATAATTGTGGTGGCGAGCAAATTTAAAAGATAAGGCATTCCTATCATTCTTAAATTTAAAATAGTATGTATAATTATTTAATTTTGTAAATTTATTTCTACGTCTTACCAGTTAAATCGGCAGTTTCTTTTAAAATAGTTACCACGGTTTCTTGGGGCTAACGTTGTCTAAATGAGCTATAAACTGGCCGGAAATGGTCTGAGGTATCCTTGCGCCGACTGTATTATATATTTTGTCTTTCTTAGCCTGCAACTGACTATAGTTCATCAATTATTGAAAATACGTAATACATTTTGCCCTCATTTTTGAATATTAGAGCAAGAAAAATTAGCATTCGCAAACTTTTTGAAGTTTTGTATTCAATTAAATTACTTTGTCAACAAATTTTTCCCTGATTTATAATTACTTTTTAAAAGATAATTTACCTTGGATAATTTAATAGAATTGTTTGTCTTACTCATAATCATTGAAACCCTTAAAATTCTTATAAGGAATTATACATTTTTTATCAGAGGTTTTGGGATGATATTAATGATAATAATTTGCCTCTAGTACCTTTTTTCAATGGAATAGTCGTATGTTAAATTGTTTTTCCAGCTCAAAATAATCCATACCATTAACGATTAATTTCAATGCTTATGTAATTTAGCTTAAGTTTAAATTGTTTAATTGTATTGATCCCAGTCTGAAAACGAAATATTTAGGTTATGACACGTGAAACAGCAAAAACTCGCGTGTCAAAATAGTTAAACCTGTTAAAAGTGATAAAGAGGTGAATCAGAACCTTTTTTGAAATAATTATGGCTTATTTACACTTGAATTTGTTGTAGCAGGTGTGTAATCTGAAATGTTTTTCGGTTTTTTTGGTGAATTTGGCTCAAGCTAGTCGGGCCCAAATCTTAAAGAAAGCAGCGGATTACATCCAGTTCATGAGAAGAAAAAACACTTCCCATCAACAGGATATCGATGATCTCAAAAGACAAAACAAGGTCCTTGAGGAACAAAGTAAGTAATAGGTCTTTTTAAAATAAAAATGGAAAAGTATTATTATATGTCTATAATACTTTCCAAAAGTGTGTCAGTTAGTCGAGATAATTACTAGAACCCTTAAGTGAAAAAAATATACAACCTACAAACAAATTATCACGCGATAGTACGTACTACACCTCAGCATAGCTCCTCGCATAGGTTTACTATGATGACGAGGCCAAGGGAGAATACATCCCAATGACTTATTTTGAAGTCCACGAGAAATGTGTGGTCATTCTCAAAATGGCTCCCAGTAAAAATTAAAAGATAGAGACTGACATACTTATGTGAAACGTAATTATAATCTTTTGGTATTATAGTTTTACCAAACCTTTGGGAAATAACAAAATAGCATTATGGGAAATTATTACACCATTATATAACATTAAAAGTAATAAAACTATTTTAAATGAGATAGAAGTTACTAAGTTAAAGAAAGGCCATCGTAGAAATATAAAAAGGTTTAACTGTTGTAAGCTCAAACTTGATCCATCTCAATACAATACGATTTAGTTGAATTTTCGAAGCTATAAGGCTGAGAAAACTAAGTATTTTTTAAAAATGCGGTTTTTTGTTAATAAAAAAAATTAGAATACCATACGTAGTGGTACTTCGAAAGAATATTCCTTTATAAAGGTACAATATAATAACTTATGAAATTGAATTAAAAAACGTTGAGAAATTCATTTTAATACTTCCTCACGTTTTTCTTTTTTGTACTGCTGAAGGTTGAGTTTTACAGAAATTTTAATATCGCTTTTGTTTGGTACTTACCTATTTTGAAAACATTTAGACTAAGACTATGCAAATTTAGTGCAAAAGTTTTTTTTCCTTCTTAGTAGTAACCTCACTGGCTCAGCCATCTAGCTGTTCTTCCTTGAATTTCCTGGATTCAAAAAGTAAATTTTTGCATTTTTTTCGGATGAAGTCTATAATACTGTACCTTTATAGTTTGGTTTTTTATTTGGGCACTCCACATTTCTTCAAAATATCATTGAGATTAACATTTAGTTACCATTAGTTCACAAGCATATTGCTAAACGTTATATTATTTTTATTTGTGTGAAATTACAAATCCAATAGTTTCAGGTGCTTGACTTTTCTTGCAAGAACTTATTCTGATAGCCTAAATCATAAATTTGAAACCGTGGCATCATATGCCTGGGACTTTAAAAAAAAATTTGCCCACAATGATTGAGAATTTACAATCTATTTTCCTATTTGTAATGAATCATAAAAATGTCCATTTAATTCAACTTTAAGTTTTTCAAAATAAATTAATTGCTAAATTTCAAGTTTCCGTAACTATACACGTTTTAAGATTTAAAGAAAACTTTCGAACGATCCTAGTGATATACAATTTGGAAAATGGTTAGTGTTTAAAAGATCATGCTAGCATGCAAGGTAAACTTGTATTCTCAGTAACTTAAATAAGTTCTTACCATTGATCATAATAATTCAACCCTTCAAACTGAGAGTTATTAAAGAGTCTAATAACGCATTCTCTGCTCAAATTCAAATCTGCCTCTAAACAATTCTGCCTTAGACTTTTATTTAATCTTGGAAAACATTTCAATCATTATCTGATGTAAATAAAATGGTTACAGAATTCCTTGTGAATTAATGGTGACTATTCTGTGATTATTAGTGACTACACTTGATTTTGTGAGCCTAATTACACTGTTCTTTCTTGCAAAGAAATCCTACAGCACTGTCCTTTCTAATTAGCATGAATGCCGGATAGAACTTGGAACTTATTTAAGTTATCGCTTTTGTTATTACAGTTAGATCATTAGAAAGGTCAAGGACATCTGGTAGCTTTTCAAATTCAAGTGTTCTTGAAGCTTCAAATCATATAAACAATAAAAGAGATGTTTCGTCTTATGACGGAGCCTCAGCTTCAGATACCTCAGATATGGAAGATGACGAGGATGAGGAGGACGACGAATCGGATGAAGAATCTGAAAGGCAAAGGAAAAAGCTCAAGACAAGTCCTGAGGTGACTCCAGTGAGAATATAAGTTCAGACTTTTAAAAGAATACCAATATTTAAGTGAATTTAAAATATATCATAAAACCCGACCAAGAAATTAAATAGAATTACAGACAAACCTTTCTTTGAAACTGACCTCTAAAACTATTTGGCATTGTAATTAAGATGACGTTAAATTTTGGGTCACACCACTTATATGCGTGGGACCTTATTAAATTTCTATTTCATTTTAGGGCCTTTATATATTGGCAAAGCTTTAAGTATTACACATCAAAAAATAAATTTTTTATAAGATAGCAGTAGGCTATTATGGACTTAAAAATGTTCTCTATTATCTTGCATAAACGTTTCTCAATTTGTGTAAAAAAAAATTACCTTTAAAGTGAGTTTTACCCAAACCCATAGAAAAAGCAAATATGTCCCAGAATTTGTGATAAATGCTTGTTTATGCATTACTTGTAATATATATATCCTGATTAAATCTTCATCGTGGTCATAAGATGTTATTTTGTCAGTGTTCATTGTATTTTAATTTCAATAAATCATCATCCTGGATTGATTCTTTTCAATATCACCATTTACTTACACTGTGGGAGAAATCATAGGTTGCAAACATGCTGCTCTCATTAAAAGTATCAAATCCACACATCTCATTGGTCCTCTTAAACCTAATCGTTGTAGGTGATTGACAAAGTTGAAACCGCTTGTGTTCCTTCTTGTATATTCATTCAACTGAAGTATAAATGAGTACTATGTTGTTTCTACTTTTAAAATTTAATTTGACTAAAATTTCTAAGCCTCTACCAAGCAGTCAAAATGTGAAATTTATTATGAAACTTAGGCTGATGGTGTTTTTATTCGGATAGTCAAGCGGCCCTCAAGGCTCTCAACCAGTTTCAGATCTCTTCAAAACTGGTTTAGGGCTGTTTGAATCTCCTCTCGGAGCTGGGCACCAACAATAAAGTTCAGCTCTATTGGGTTCCTGGCCATTGGGGGTTCTATGGTAATGAGAAGGCCGATGTCTTAGCCAAGAAGGGAGCAAAGGCTGGGTTCTTTGGTCCTGAACCTGCCGTTCCTATCCCCTCCAGCATAGTGAGTGGCCTTATCTCTAATTCTATGACTGACTGTCAATTCAAGCTTTGGCTTGAGATGGATGGCCGAAGGCAGGCTAAAGAGTTTATCTCGGGGCCCCTCTAGGCAGAGATATAAGGAATTGCTCTCCCTCTCCAAATCTAATATTAGGTTGGTCGTTGGCCTACTAACAGGTCACTGCCTTCTTAACAGACATCACACATCTCATTGGTCCTCTTAAACCTAATCGTTGTAGGTGATTGACAAAGTTGAAACCGCTTGTGTTCCTTCTTGTATATTCATTCAACTGAAGTATAAATGAGTACTATGTTGTTTCTACTTTTAAAATTTAATTTGACTAAAATTTCTAAGCCTCTACCAAGCAGTCAAAATGTGAAATTTATTATGAAACTTAGGCTGATGGTGTTTTTATTCGGATAGTCAAGCGGCCCTCAAGGCTCTCAACCAGTTTCAGATCTCTTCAAAACTGGTTTAGGGCTGTTTGAATCTCCTCTCGGAGCTGGGCACCAACAATAAAGTTCAGCTCTATTGGGTTCCTGGCCATTGGGGGTTCTATGGTAATGAGAAGGCCGATGTCTTAGCCAAGAAGGGAGTAAAAGGCTGGGTTCTTTGGTCCTGAACCTGCCGTTCCTATCCCCTCCAGCATAGTGAGTGGCCTTATCTCTAATTCTATGACTGACTGTCAATTCAAGCTTTGGCTTGAGATGGATGGCCGAAGGCAGGCTAAAGAGTTTATCTCGGGGCCCCTCTAGGCAGAGATATAAGGAATTGCTCTCCCTCTCCAAATCTAATATTAGGTTGGTCGTTGGCCTACTAACAGGTCACTGCCTTCTTAACAGACATCTTTACTTGATTGGAATCAAAGATGATTCAATCTTTAGGGCATGTCAGGTTGAGGAGGAAACCGCCTCTCATGTGCCTTGTAGGTGCGATTATTACGCAGTCTAAAGATTCGAGCATCTTGGTATGCATCAGTTGGAAACCTCTGATTTCTATAAAATGCTGGCCAAGAGGATTCTCCGTTTTGTGTCGGATATCGGACTTTTAAGTCATAAGGTTTGGGGCTGCACAATGGACCACTGGTCGAAGTGCGCGAATGGGCAAGTCATTGCCCTTCTCCTCTTTCATTAATAATAATAATAGGCTGACGGTGATTTAAACATTTCCCCTTGTCTAAACCTTGATAAATATTATTATGTTCATGCAGTACTTTGCGTTTTCTCACATTTTTGATTCCAAATCAAAAATGGTTTAAAATGTTATTTTAAATGGTCCAAATTGAATAGGCGAAACTATTAAGTTCTTTTGGTCTTGCTCATCCTGTTAATATGGGAAAGAAAAACCACGAGTGATTGCTACTGTACTGCACAGAGATGCTCTTCCATTTTCGCACTTGCTCCCTGAAAGAATGTGCTTGAGACGAAACTAACATAATGACCGTATTTTATAGAAAGACCTATTCACAAGTTAACCACGTCAATTAGTCACTTGCTCCCTGAAAGAATGTGCTTGAGACGAAACTAACATAATCACCGTATTTTATAGAAAGACCTATTCACAAGTTAACCACGTCAATTAGTCACATGAATCCCCATTGTTTCCGTCCACATTGACGTAATGGTTATGCCTATTCCCAAAGATGTCATATTCCAAAACATAGTCAACTGCATCATATTGATGTTCAAATATTATAAAACATCTTTTTTATCAAAAAATTTTATCCTTATATTTTGTCATAGAAATCGTAGAGAAACTGTTCTATACGTACCCTGGGTTCATGAAATACCACTTATTTATCAATTTTAAATACAATGAAAAATGGAAATTACATCAGTATTTTACCAAAAGTGTAATATGAGTTTGCTATATGTACAAAATTTATCATCTAAGGCGGTATACAACTTTTTATAAAATTTACACTACCTTGAATATCATTTTACCCTTTTAACCTGTGTCCAGGATCGATAATAATGTTGTATTTTACATCTACTAAAATCAATCAGTAGCCAAGTGTTTGCCACTGACTAGATCTACCAAAAGTTAAGATTATTATTATTATTTAAATTATTTAGAAAAATACATAATAAAGGTAGATTGTTTTTTTATAAGTTGTCAAGCGACGTGGTCACATGCCATTTTTCAATTGACAGGTGCCAGGAAGCATCTTTAAAGCCTGAACCTCAATTTCACATCCACGCAAGCAATACTAGGAAAAGATTATTATATGCTCAATAAGAACCTCATAAATTAGATTTGATAAAGAATTTAGTGAAATATTTATAATCAGCTAGGCTAATACCCAAGGCACCACCTTAGGCCTAAGTCATCAAGCGACTTTTGAAGCCTTTTAATTCAGGTGGCCGGTTTACAATGCGTAGGAGGGTGGTGGCAAGCCCTGCATGCCACGTGATCGAGCCAACAGCTCCATAGACTAACTATTACCGTTAACCTCAACACGTTTTTTACGGTGGACAAGGGGGTCAATCTGTCTGGGAATAGCTTATAGCCTAAAGGAGATAGGCCAGATATGCCTACCTCAAAATATTAAAGTAGCCGCCTAGGGGGCCTAAAAAACTTCAATTCCTTATATTTCTACCGAAATCACTACAGGGTTCTTAGGAATTGAAATTTCGAGGAGCTCACCATATTTTGATAGCATTAAAAGTAGAAAAGATCCCAAGAGCATTCTAATGGGCACTATGAATAAAAATAGGGACCCCACTTACTTGGCCTAGCTGACAATGCTTTCATAAATCTTATAAAGTAAGATTTAGGCTCGTCTCAGATGAATTATTGCAAAACGTCAGCATATTAGTATGTACATTTCATTTCAGAATTATTTTTTAAATAATTCAAGGAAAGCTAATGCTTAAATGAATTAGTAATCACAATTTCATACACATCACTTCTAAAATCTTGAGTTTTTGGCCAGTCTTATAGGCTTATAATTTTTATTTTGCAGTAACTTACAGTAGTTACAAAAATTATTTCATTATGAGTTCAAAAACAATAAGGCACTTTAGTATATTGTTCACTACACAATAGAAATCAATACCGAGACAGAGAAATTGAAGAAATGCTGGTTTAGAACATCCAACCTAAAAAGAAAAATTGGCTTATTAAAAACTGAAATTTTTTATTTTCTTTGACAGTAAAAATAGTTGCTATGCTCCTCCCTAGAATCTCAAACATAGTTTTTCCAAACCATAACACCATGAAGTTGTAGAAATGTATCTACTTTTAAGGCATTAAATATAATTTTTCACTCTAGCAATGCATTTCACTATACCAAGAAATAACATATGGAGAGTTTTATTAGTTTCATTTTAGAGCATCCAATTAGCACATATTTAAAAAAACGGTTAATGATAGCAGAAGTGTATAATATATTATAAGATAAGTATTAATCTGCTTATATTAATGATGTTAATTGCTTGAAACATGTACCTTTGCCGAGCATTGCCAATTTTGTAAAATGCATTTTGGAAGAAAACAGTGTGCGGCAAAATTTATCATACAGTAAGTCATATTATAGTGTATGAATTTCTAAATATGGTCCAATTGCTGCGTATATCCTTGAAGGTATGTTTGTATTGTTGATGTGCATTAAACATTTCATTTCTTAAAACTAACACTGTGAAAATGATTAATTAATTAGTATAGTGTATAATTTTAACATGGTTAGGTGTACTCATCCAATTTAACAAGAAATTCGTACCAAATGGAATACGTGTCAAGCCTGTGAAGGTACATGTTTCATTTTTATACCCTAGTTGAATATTTCTCTCGTAAGAGCTATATTATGAACTTCTGCTGACAAATATACTAAAAAAAACATTTTACCTGTTTAGACCATTCCAGGAGAAAACTGATATTTACAAATAATTATTATTCAAACAGGATCTTTATTTAAGTCTGGAAATATTGGCTAAACTTAAAAGAGCTTGAGCTCCTTCTTCTAGAGATCTCTCCTCCTCCTCTTCTTTTACAAAAACTTTAAGCTTTCGACCATCAACTATTACTGACTGAACACACTTATTAGGTTTGGAAGCGTTACTCAGGTCGTATGATATACTTCCTAAAGAGTCATCAGATTCTAAGTCTTTTTCAAAATTCATTGGTAGTAGAACTTCATCATTGTTGTTTATTATATTATTATAAATGATATGCAATCTTGGAAGTTGAGACTCTTTCTTTGAATCCAGTAACTCTTCGTTTGCTTGGTGTGTTGAGGCACTATAGGTATGATCAGCACTTGATTTATTGCTTAGCATTTCTGATGTGCTTTCATTAATTTTTCTTGCTTTGACATTGTGTTGATAAATTCCAATATTAGTACTAAAGTGAGAAAAAGGTTATAATCTAATTGAAATGTGCAGGATTACTTTTTTAAAATGAACATATAATAGCTAGATTATTTCATAGATTCTAATTTTTGTGTTAACCATTTTTGCAAGCATTAAGATGATCATCTAGCACATTTTATATGCTGTTGTGGTTATAAAATGAATGAAGATTTCTTTAATCAATTTTCAAGTGCATTCCTTTTCATGGTCAATTTATTTCTGTCAGAAGAGGCTGCGGGGCTAAACGAAAGCTGTACTTTTATCAGCGAATCGAAAGCCAAAGTTTCGACGTCACTGAGTTTTACATCACTTAGCCCAAGGATCAAACCGAACCTTGGCCTTGACCTCACCCTCGGGTCTTCTAAATGTAAACGAGGATCATACGGGCTTATTGAAAACATAAATATTGCCTTAACTTGAATAGTGAAACTTTATTTTCCTGCGAATTCTCCTTGGTTTCTATTAGGGGTTATTGATTAGCCCTGTGTTTTAAGTTTTATTTTAACAAAAGTGTTTTATATAGGGGTTTGAAAACCAAAAAACCCAGTGGGTTTTTTGACCCACCTACCTCAAAAAACCCACATCAGATTTTAAATGAAAAACCAACTTGTTCAATGTGCAATGACTATTTTAATATATATCTTAGAATTAATTGTAATGTGATATAAACTTTACAAAGTTAACTGGCTTGTTATATTGAAACTTACAACTTAACTTCTACCAGTCCTTTAGTTCAGCTTTGCAATATCTGTATACTTTTACATATTGTCTAATACAAATATGGAAATTGTGTACTAAAATAAAAAACCCACCAAAATGAAAAAAACCTTTAAAGGCCGACTACATAAATCTTCGGTTTACTCTTGTCTTTCACTGGAAGTAGGCTGACTGCATGGCACACGTGTATTGCAGTAAGCCTACTTCCAGTGAAAGACAGTAAACCGAAGATTTATGTAGTCGGCCTTTAAAAGCCCACTAAAAAAACAGTTTTTTCAAACTCTGGTTTTTATCAGATAAATAAAATACCCTTAATCAAGCTCTAAATAAATCTATATTTTCTTTTGTATTCTTTTTATGTAGTTGAAACAAAACAAATGTCGTAATTTAGGCCAACACAAATATATTTCAATTGATTCGGTTTGAACAATTAGTTTAAAGATTTAAATACGAAAAAGAAACTCATAAACACATTAAATTTTTTGCTTTCATCTTTCACTTGAGGGAGAATTCTAAAATACTTCTTTCACGCTCGTGTATCAGCAGGTATCCCTAATTTCCTATGTCTACGGTCTTCAATGTGGCCTGAAATTTTGGCCTATTTTCCCACCATAAAATTCATTATTTATTTAGCCACACGAATTTTCCATCAGTGCCGTGCTAAACATTTTTAAGCCCTCAGGCTGAGTTTTTGGACCTTCGTTCAATCTTTGATTTACCAACCACTGAAGTTTCACAACTAATTAAGATATGGACTGGCACATCATCATTGCAAATATCATTATTGATTCCTACATAAATATAAAAAATTACTTACTCAAGTTTCAAATACCTCTTCCTCCTCTGTTCAGTAACTATGTTGTGTATAAAATATAAATATGAAAATTAAATTTTTATATTGCAAAGAAAAAACCAATAAAATTTAATAAACTGTCTCAAAATCTCTCATTTGGCCTTTGCATGCTTGAATAATTTCTTTGACCTAATGTAAAAAAACAAGTTGAAATTACCTTGAGGAGTACAACTTTCCGAAACATCATCTAGGAGAGTAGATTTCCCACTGAAATATATGTATTGTATTATACAGGATATTTACAAAAGAGATATTGCTAAAAGATTATTCAATTATTATCGGAGCCCTAAGTTCAAGTTTAACTTAATTCTTCAAACTATTTGAATTTTCTAATAGCCCTTTCTGTTATTGGAAAATTCATATCTTCCTTGCCAAAAATTCAAATCACCCATGAAGAAAAAATTTACCCTAGTCAATAACTAGCAAGATTATCAAAGGAATTCTCATCCACTTTCAGATTTGTTTTCGGCATAGTGGATTTTACACTTAAAATCAGATAACTTTTTTTATAATTCTAACCACACATTATATCACTTTATCAGTATTGTAAAATTCCATCTAAAGCCACCATCACTAACACTATGCTTGAAACCAGCTCTCATGGCAAGTTTCTTATTGGTCAACTACCTTAAACTGAGTATTAAGGTGGATTTCCCACTTCTATCAAATGGCGCGACGCAAGGTCCGTCGCGTGTTTCCAACAGGGTTGCCACAAAATTTTGAGATTCAAATTCCCTGACTATTCCCTATTTTCCCTGACCATTTTAAGAGATTTTCCCTGACTTTTTAAGGGCAAATTTTTATTTTATATTTGACTTTTATCAGAAGTTAATAAATTTTAATGAACTTATAATTCAGTAAAAAGGTTATTGCAATGTTGAAAAAATTAGCCAAACTTTCAAGGAAATAAATAATAATCATAGAATTTGTCATAGATCTGGTCTAAAAAATAACCTTAAAAAAGTGCCAAGATAAAATTTAATTCCCTGACTTTTTACAAATTCTAAAAAATCCCTAACATTTCCCTGACTTTTTAGGTCAATTCTTAAATTCCCTGACTTTTTGGGTTCATTCCTAAACTCCCCGACTTTTCCCTGACTTTTTAGATCCATTCTTAAATTCCCTGACATTTCCCTGACGTGTGGCAACCCTGTCCAAAAAGCCCCTTAGAGTGGTATGGTGCCATCTTCAGAATAGTCTTGAGTAGAAATCTCCTTAATTTTTTTCCAAACACAAATGTCCCGAAAATGTTTTCAATTTCTCACCATATGCTTTCTGGTAACAAAGAATGGAAGCATTACCTGCAACTTATATCATCTCCCTTAGCATCATCTTGATCTGACAAAGGATATAATGGTGCTCTTTTAAGGGCTTGCAGTAAATTTGGACGGAATTCATCATCAACACACCACAGAGATCCTTTACCCATATTCTGAGCAAAAAATGTATATTAGGAAATGTTAAAGTGTTTAAAATAAATAGAATAGAATTAGAGTAAATTAATTTGGGAAAAAATTAAAAAAAAAAAACAAACAAATAAATAAATACAACCATACGTTTTGGGGGGCACACATTGTCACTATAATTAAAATCCAGGCTAATAACCCTAAAGAAACCATCCGCAAATCCACTACAACAACAAAATTCCAAGGAATTTAAAAAAGATCCAAAAAAATTAAGCTGTTAGGTTCCCTTAGTAAGCAAATATAGTCATATCTTATAACATACCATATAAAGAAAAAAATTATAAATCTCTTAAGATTATTATCAATGTTGTTGGGACTCAATTTACATAAATAGGAACGGGTGTATCAGATACTATAAAAAGTTTATAGAAAGAAGCGCGAGAGGATGGCTTCAAACAATTTCCTTGTAACTCTATATTGTATTAGACTTAATTCTTAATTAAAGTCAATCGTAATCATTTAAGTAAGATTAGAGTATAAAAAATATCAACCTTAATTTAAAAATAAATTGGTAACCTTTATTCACAATTTGGTAATAAAATGTCCAATCACCTGTCTTTGATCTTTATCCACTTTGCAAAAACACTTGTTGAGTGATAAGTTGTGTCTCACTGAATTTTTCCAACCAGTTGGTGCATGTCGAAAATATGGAAAATGACCAACAATCCAAGAATAAATGTCTTTAACTGGAAGAGCTTTTTTGGGAGATTCCTCTATTGCCATGAAAATGAGACAGCTAAATGAGTAAGGAGGTTTAGTATTGACGTGAACCAACGGATTGTAAGGAACTTTTAAGGTAATAGTCTTTGAATTTTTTTGGGGTTCTAATTTTTTGTCAGTTGGATCATCCAAGCTGTCGTCGCTTAAATCACTAGTAGTTCTCAAGTTATTACTGTCAGAAATATTCATTTCAGTCTTCTCTTTAGTAGTGGATTTACAAAGGTTCTGTAGCAAATTGTTATCGTGAAGCCACGAAAGGCTCGTTAGATCTTCATCAACTTTATTTTCACATTCTTTATCAGATGAATTGTGATTATTGTTAATCAAAATACACTGTTTATAACCACCGGACAGAGATGTCGTACTGCCACATTTTCCATTTGTGAAATGAGAAGAATCTTGATCTCCATCATTTAGCAAAACTGTTAGGTCCTTTGACTTGCGCACATTAATTGAGGTCAAACTAGCTGTGCCACTTAGTACAGAGATATTTTTGGAAACTCTTAAATCCATCTTAAGTACTAAGATATTTTCATAATGGAAAATATATGATATGGTACTGTACTTTTGAACCTGTATGAAAAAGAAGGATGGTTATAATTTTTTCAAATAAAATAATCCTCTTTGTAAAAATCCTTTCCCTCAACTACACAGCTTGAGATAGAGAATTTTAACTTATTTGACTTTTTTCTATTAACCAACTAACAGATGGAAAACAAAAATTTTGAAGTATTTCGAAGAAAATATATTTTTTTTTAGAATTACGGAAAAAACTAAGCTTTGTTAATGTTTACAAAAATTATCTTTTACCTATTTTGAAGAGTGTAAATGTCAATTTATTTGGTAATTTCTATAACTAGGGGTTCACTAAAAACATTGGAAGCTCATTAAAAATTCCTCCCCTTTTTCAAATAAGCTTATATGATAATTTATATTTACTATATAGCCACCACCCCTTGCGAAGTTTTAACCAAAACTGATAACTTGTGTCTGTTTTATCTCCAGCTAATCTTTGAATGGTCAACCCAGTTTTTTTCCTCAAAAAAATCATGGTCCCCACAATATCAAAACAACAGCTCTGACATGGGTTTATGTTTAATTTTAACTGATATAAAACCACAACTACTTATCTAATTCCAAGAATTCTAATGGCAGCTGTAATTTGGACAAGTGAAATCAAATCATTTGTGAAACACAAATGCCATATTTTTACAACAAGTGGATTATCAGTATAAAAATTCTAGTGGTTAAAAATTATTTTTCCAATTTGACTTATTTCACCTAGATTTGGTTATAATTTTTTAAAAGCACATTTATCAAAAAAATTCTTTAACAGAGCAGAGTGTATTAGCAATAAGTTAAGTTAGAAGAAACTACCTATGGACTGTGAGAAGGATGATAAAATGCGAGAAAAAGTAGATTAGTCCTTTGTATTAGCAAATATGGAATGAGAATTAAGATTGCAATTTTTTTTATTTTCAAGAAAAATAAAGGGAACTAATAGATCGTTTTAGTTGGGGATTCATTTTCTTCAATATAAGTCATAGAACATATTTCTAAAAAAATTATGATACAAGAATTTTAAGATTAGATACACAGATATACATAACATAAAAAATTTGTTTCCTCATAGCATCTTCTAAACGTTTTAGAGAATTTAGCTTCAGATAACTGTTTCTGAAATTTTAATTTGGGGATTCAGGAACATGTGATAAAAGGAGTAAGTTCTGCAAGTGAATAAGTGATTAAGTAAATTATGATAAATGGTATATTCTAAAATCGTCTAGTTCAAGTCAATCTGTGATCAGCTTCCCAATAGGGGGGAGTGAACATACCGCCTCTTTACTTAGGGAAGGATTTTAGAAATTGGTGAAAGTACCTCAAACTAAAATTTTACCTTACATAGGCAGTAAAATTGTAAACTGTCTTCAAATTGAATTTTAAAAGTGAAATTTTTAGTATATTTCTATCATAAAATTTCATGCTATATTTATAACCCAAAGGAACAAAGTGGAATACGTTTTAGCCCTCGGTTTATACACCCAATGGACCAACAATTAATTTACGGTATTGCCCATGTTTGAAGCGTGGCAGATTTTTATCTTACCTGCTTCTTCAGGTGTATTGATTCTCAGTAGTACTAGCGTGCCCAACAGTGAAGTTAGGAAAATGTGAGAAGTGCTGTGCAAGGTGCCCATCCCCCTTATTTATTTCCACTAATGGTATTCAATAAGTCCAAAAAACCACACAGCACTCCAATTACAAAATGAATTAAGAAAAAATAAAACGCTGAACTAACAAAAACTTAGCATTGCTATGTTAGACCATACACAATACTTTATTGTTAATTATTCTACATGTTACCCATAAACTAACTAACTTCAATCGTTTTAACAATCGGACAGGAAACGTCAACAAGGGAGATTCGCTACCTCCAATCATTTCAACTAGGGGTTAACAGCTGCAATCAATTAATAATTATATATAGTTCACCATAAAATTATAATTAAAATGACTTTACTTAGGCCTTGGCTTGAATGGTGTCACTTCCCTCATTTTTTACATACATAATCTTTTTAAAATATTGAAATTTGTAATTAAAAAAACTGAAATGAAGATCGACCACGATTAAAAAGCACTAGTCCTAAGGTCAAATTTGCAGACAACTAATAGCTAATTTAGTCCCGATCGTAGCACTCTGGGTGGATATAAAATTAGACATATTAGCAGACAGCGTAACTAATTTTTTCTAGGGAATATCAGAGATTTTCAGGGACTGAAATAAGTTTATGAATTAGCAATCACCATCGTTAAAGCAAAGAATATCGATGTTTCTACAGTATAAACCGTCAAACCAACCGCTAAATCCCACTAAATAATTAGTCGTTAACCGAATCCTGCCATCGTGGGATCAGAACCAAACCGTTGGTAAAGTTATCTAGTTCCTAACCTATCCGTGCGTTCGGCGTAGGCGGAGACATGAGATCGAGCTGAAACTACACGATGGTCAAAAAATAACAATTTTAAAAGCTGAATTTTCTTCTTCTAAGCAAACGCTTTTTGATAAATCGCAGAGGAAAATCCGGCAGATTATGAAGTTCTCACGCTGACCGCTACGTGACTAGATCTAAGGCTAATTGACCTATCCGTTA
Organism: Leiobunum rupestre; assembly: GCF_980474605.1. NCBI lineage: Eukaryota > Metazoa > Arthropoda > Arachnida > Opiliones > Sclerosomatidae > Leiobunum > Leiobunum rupestre. Next base: position 17,947,617 of record NC_143389.1, read on the forward strand.
TGTACGTGCAGGTAAAAATATCTTAAAAATCCATAAGAAACGTACTACTTCAAGTATCTGACGTTTCATTCTAAGAATCCGAGTCTATTTCCATTTTTCCGGGATCTAAAACAGATACCGATCCCGGGTATAATTATGTTTTACATTGGGACGTTGCTCTCAGATATAACAGCTAATTTTCATTATATCTGAACAACGGAATGGACGCTTCAATAAAAGATACTCGGTTTCTACTCCCCTCTCCAAATTCATCTGGGAAGGAACTATTTCCGGTCGGTTGGTTAAACGGTTAAAATGGCTAGCCAAATAGTCATATTTAAGCCAATTGCAGACGCGTTTTTGCCCTCATGAGAATTTTGCGTCAGATAAGAAACGCGTCGGCTCACGTGTATAAGGAACATACTAATATTAATTTTCGATAATATATTTTAAGGTAAAATATATAATGTTACTAAAATTAAGTATAAGAAGATAATATTATTATTATTATCATCCTCTTATGGTATAAATAATTAAAATTATACGGAATATTTTTATATTACCGGGCAATTTTAAGGCTTCTCATGGAGGCAGAGTTAATTCATTTCGTATAAAATTATCGTTCGGAAAAAGATGAAAACTAATTCCTTACGGTATGAAACAAGTGTTTCCTTTTAACCAGGTAACTTTTTTTGTTAAGGCTTAGCAAAAAACCGATGTTATTTTCGAGAAAAGTTTCCAGGGGCCTTATTCTATCTCTTTCGTTATCGTTAAAAATGGCTCGTTACTCGTTAAATTTTACGAAAATCGTTAAGTTTGTCGAAATCTGATTTTTAGCAATTCTATCTCTTAACGGCAGGGGCGGCTCAAGGGCCGGGCAACTGCCCGGGGCGCCGGTTTGAGAGGGGCGCCGAAATTGAGTTGTGAGCCTTTTTGGTTTACCAAGAATCGAATTTGTTTATAAAAATTTTAATGAAAGCATAACATAATTTGAAAAATCTTTAGCTAATTGGAAATACAAGCTGTTTTACCAACCAAAATGTCCAACATCGTCTATGAACGTTTTTTGCGAATATTTTTTTACAATAGTAAATAAACCATAAAATTACGGTGCATAGTTCTGACGGATAAAGCATTTTCCTGGTATTTTCATTATAAACCAGGGTATATAATATGAAGAAGAAAAAGTGGTTGGGCGATAGTACAAGAATAGAAGGGTGTCAGAATTTTCAGCCCGGTGTACCTAGCAACAGGGGCCATACCACCGGAAGCCTATCATCATAGTGCCCTACGCCAGCGTCCCCAAGCCCGGACAGGTGACAAATCCAGCGAGGGGCTAGCCAGTAAGAATTTGTCTGTACACCAATTACGTAATCAATAATGAGTACAGATGAGTTCACATGATTACGATGAGTACAGAATGATTAGGATGAGAACATAATGATTACGATGAGTAAACAGGCAACCCAAATCTTTAAAATTGTTACAGATGAGTAATTAAGTACGGGGTAATTCCAATGAATACGCGTGATTACAGATGAGTACGAAAATTACAAATGATTACGGGATTACAAATGAGTTCAAAAGATTACCGAAGATTACAGTTAGGGTGAACACCGATTACGGGAAGTGGTTAGCCCCTCGGGTAGTAGTACCCTACTACTGATGGTTGCACCTTTGACGCAAACCACTCAACCCAGCAGAAGGTGAAGCAATGGGTGGACCAATCCTCACTTCGCACACAGCCGTGGGATTAAGAGTGGATGCTATAGCAACTCCAGCCGACACCCTACCTACGTAGGTAAAGAGTCATACCCTTTGGAGAGAGCTCCTAAAGGGGAACGACGGGAACACAGCGGTCCACATAAAACGGGCACAGCTGGCACCGGAGATCCCGGTGCGACTCCAAAAGGCCGAGAAACAGGAACAGAATTATCAAAATTATTTTAAGCACTAGAGGAAGGTTCAGCCTAATAATAAAAATATAATTCAATTATGTAATTGTTAAACGTTGAACGAAAAAGAGGCTTTTACTGTATTCTTCCCCCTTAATCTGTCGTGTGTCCGTGGTTAGCGTTAGTCACTTCTATTTTACGCGCACGCGCAGAAAGCCATTTATTAGTTTCAGTTAAATAGTTTTAGTTAGATAGATATTAATTAGAGACACGTTGAATTGAATTGAGATTATAAAAAAAGGAAATTAAGAGAAGCCGTTGAAGCAGAAAAGAAAGCGACAGCTTAAAAAAAGTTCTTAAGTGTAGGCCTTAAAAAATCCCGCCAAATACTGTTTTAATTAAGTTGTTAAAGCAATAAAGCGTTCTATCAAATAGGCCCAAAACCGGCCAAACGTTTCATACAGACTATAGAGCTAGTTCATCAGGACTAACAAAGTTTGTTATTCTTTGGTTAGGCTTATTCGTTAAAGATAACGAGAGCTATTTTGGCTCGTAAACGGTTACGACTGTGCTCCCATTGGACGAAAGTATTTGGTGGTTTCTTTAAATACATCATTTTTGTGTGAAAATATAGAATATAATGGCGGTACGTGGTATCTTTAGGTTGGAGTTTTTAAGGCAATTATTTGAAAATGAAAATAACAATGAAATTGGAAATAGAGATTTAAGGAGACAAAGAGTTATAAGAGATGCTAATAATGCATGGGACTTAAGTGAATATAAGTTCAAAAAGCTGTTCAGACTTCCAAGAATTTTGGTTTTAGAACTTTGCCAAACTTTGGAAAATTGTCTTTCTGGCTCTCTGAGTACTGCTGTTCCAGTTGATAGCAAAGTATACGAAAACATGTTTAATATTTTAAAGAAATAATGAATTTATTATTATTACCTAACTAGATATTGATTGCATTACGCTTTTACGCGGTGGGTTGCTATCAGGTTCCTATTGGGCAGGATCTTAATCTCAGATACAGTCAGTCCACAGTAAGTAGGTGCATAAACAGTGTCAGCAGGGCAATTTGTGAACATCCTCAACTTATGAGTCATCTAATAAGGTTCCCAGTCACGGATGATGAGCAAAAATCTGTCAAAAAAGGGTAAAATGTTTTAACTTTTAATCGTTCCTTCATAATAATTTATCCCTGCTAAATTTTTAGATTTATGGAAGCTTTTGGATTTCCAGGTGTAATAGGTTGTGTTGATGGGACACACGTTGCTATTATTGCACCACCTGTTACTGATGAAATTTTCAGGGAAGTGAGATATGTGAACCGTAAAGGGTTTCATTCGATTAATGTACAAATTGTATGTATGAGTTAAATAAGTTAATATATTGTTTGGTAATCTATTGATCGTATGGGGACCCGACCCCGACCCGGTAAGTCTGGGATCACCGGGTTTTCAACCCCGACCCGACTCGGGTCGGGTTGTTAAATTTTTGGGTCGGGGGTTTTTTTTTTAAGTCGGGTTTTCCAAATCCAAGAAAAAATTAATAAACGCCCGAGCGAGCGCTTAGCCTACAACCAAAACGGAGAAGGAGGGGGCAAGCCAGCAGCCTAATCTCTCTTTAGAACTTAGAAGGTACAAAGGTCGCGTCAGACTCGTCTCTCGTTCGCCGTGATTTCGTTTTTGGTCTTACCAGAAGTTTATAATATTGTTCCATAAGATCGTCACTTTGGAAAATATTTTACTGAGAGCTAGTAACCAAGTGGCGTCATCAAGAAAATATCCCCTAGCGAGTAGCTGTCAAAGGCTACGTGTGGCGCGTTAGCAAGCGGACGCAAAACGGCGACGAAGCCCGTAATGAAGTCTGTTTTGTCAGTAAATGTTTTACATGTGAAGAATAGAAAGTGCCACACTTATGAAACAATATTATACACTGATGAATTTATTTTTATTTCTAAATAGTCGGCCGCTGAAGTGATGCGACTACTATCGTCATTTTCGTAATTAGAAATCGCTTAAAAGTGAAAATTCCAAAAAAACCCCGACTCGACCCGGTTTTTCGGGGTTTTTCTGTCCCCGACCCCGACCCCGACCCCGAGTCAAATGTCACCCCGTACGATCACTATGGTAATCATATCTTATCTTTTCTCTAGGTTTGTGATAGTAAACTACGAATATTAGCAATCAATGCCAGGTTTCCTGGTTCCACACACGATTCACATATTTTTAAAATGTATCCCGTGAAACTTTTTTTGGAAAATGAATATATAACCAAAGGAACAAGTGCGTGGCTTTTAGGTAACATGGTAAACTTGATAATTACCTGCTTGTGCTAGAATAAAACAATTTTTCAAAACTTAAGGTGACAGCGGCTACCCGATTTCACCATTTATGATGGTTCCTTTCACTAACCCTGCTGCTGATTCACCAGAAATTAGATTTAATACTCTTCACAGCAAAACCAGATGTGTAGTGGAAAGAGTGAATGGTGTCCTGAAACAGAGATTTAGAGCATTGCATGGACACAGGGTCTTACATTATCATCCTACGCCGGCTGGTTTTATAATTAATGCATGTGCTACGCTTCATAATTTATGCATTATGAATAATGTAGAACTTGATTCTTCTTCGGATGAGTCAGATAGTTCATCCTCTGATGAAGATGAAGTTGAAGATGGAGGTTTTTTTCCTGTACTCGAATATGATAATTGGGGTGCTCCTGGAAGACATACTAGGCTTCGTCTATTAAGGGTGTTTGAAAATCGTAGAAGGATTTGAACATTATTTGATTAACACTGATTAACGCTGTAGGAACTTTTTATTTCTTAGGAACGTTTGTAGTAAACATGTTTACATATTTGTACTTAAAATCATATTGGAATTATATTTTAAAAAATCATTTTTCTTTTTTAAAAAAAATAATCAAAAGGGGTTGAACTACTTTCAAAAAAGAAGCAACAAGATGAGTAGTGCCAGTTGCAGCAATGGATTGCTGTTTGGACGCTACTGCTTTATCACTTTCAGCTTTTGCTAATATATCATGAGATTTTGCTAACGCTTCAAGTGCATTTGCCTTTTTCTCTTCTGCCTTTAGAATATTTTCAACGGCTATTGCTAAACGTTCTGTTGCCTTTGCTTGATTTTCTATTGCGGTACAAGTTGCCATTTTGATTTTATTTCGTTCCTGGTCTATAGTAAGCATGTTCTTTGCAGCCAACTCAAAATCTCCTCCATCATTTTTCTTCTTTTTCCGTGGCATTCCTTGGTAAATAGGTTATCATATTAAAATCGTATTTGAAACTATAATTTATACAATATTTTACTTTCAATATCTGATTCTGTAGAAGTATTTTGAAGGTCTCTCCATGTTTTCTTTTTGGTGGAATTTGACTTTGCATCGTTAAGTTCACTTGTTGTACTAACTTTTATTGGCGTTTTATTTTCCAACCAGAAGTAGTCGTGGTCTGCAGGTTCAATTGTAGAGTTGTCAATGATTTTGTGGTCCACAGGTTCAGTTGTAGAGTTGTCAATGATTTCGTAGTCTGTGTTTCCTAATGTAGTTACTATTGGATTTTGGTTCACCTAAAAGGTGCCAAGATTTTATTTAATATGGGTATTAATTAACATTTTTAAAGGACTTACAGGTTTTGGTATTCCTAACTCCTTACTAGGTTGATCATTACTATAGGAATTGATATCTTTCGCTAATGCATATTGTTGAATTCTAATTGGAAAATTAGCGCATGGCAAAGGTACATCTGAGTTTCCTTCAACAACTATTGGTCCTATAATTTGAAGCAATCTCTTCTCTAATTCTGTTAATATTTCTTTTGTTTTTTCCCTCCACCAGTTCCACCAATGCTGACTTTTATTCTCGCTGCTTTTGCTTTAGTAGATGATCTCCAGTCTTGCCATGTCTATAGTACAAATTTATTAACAATCAAACAAAATTTTTTAAACTTAGTACCATCAATTCATGATGAAAATACCTTTTTCCATTTATCAACATCTTTTATAGGACCAGTTCCATCGTTATTCAAGCTCATAGAGAGTTCTTCCCACATTTTATCCGATTTCATTTTAGTAAAAGAGTCACTAAATTTACCATTTAAAAATTCTGGATGATTCTCCATATATTCTAAGAATATTTCTTGTTGTAAACTTGTTACACGACCACCTCGTCACTTCGCCATAATGTAATTAAAATATTTGAGAACTTAAAAATAATGGGCTATGAAACAAATGAACACAAGTGGTGATAAATTTCAAATAATGTGAAAAAAGGCTCCTTTGTAACACCACATTTCATTGGCTTATCAATCGGAACTACGTCATCACTCGTTACCAAAACGAATTCGGAAATAAGGAGAAAAATTAAACGAGAGCTTAACGAAACGCGAGATAGAATACGTTTTTAACGAAAATTCGTTAAGCGCTCGTTAAAAGAAACTCGTTATATTTTACGAGTCTTTATTTTACGAAAAAGATAGAATAAGCCCCCAGCTTCTAATATTTCAACAAGCACTATATAAATAGTAACTTATGAGTCCTGGCTGTCGGAAATATTACTTCTTGGCGATTTCTGGGAAGATGTTTTATTTAAGCATAGTTGAAATTTTAGCCAGAGGTCTCGCCGAATACCCACCGAGTTTTAATGGACAACAAAAGTGGTGTTGGGAAAACTAATGGCGTTTTCCATTGGAGTCCTCTGAGCGCTCCTGGAGCGCTCCTAAATATAAAACGTGTTCCATTGGGACAAAAAGGGCAATTCCAAAAAGGAGGCACGTCTTCCATTGGCACTGTTGCTCCCTCGCAGATTTTTTTCAAACTGCATGGTCAAATTTTTAAGAGAGCAGCGTATCATCTGCTATCTTCCTAAAGTCAAGAAAAAGTGTATGAAGTTCGTATTCCATTGGCGATACAAGCGATCTGAAAATTTCACTCCGTCTCGAGAGATGAGGCCACCTTGGATCTATGTGCGAGGGAGCAACAGGGTCAATGGAAAACGTGAATCCGTCTCGGAGCTGCTCCTTTTTCCCCAATGGAATACGTTTCGATTCTTGGGGCGATCCGAGACCCTCGGAGCAGCCCAATGGAAAACGCTTTTATACTTCTAGCGTAATACGCCAGTGACACAGATGGAATACATTAGAACTACATCCGGCCACAGTTTTTCCTTTTCCAGTGTCAAGGTGCCGTTCGTTCAGTTTCTGCCATGTAGATATATCCACGTCACTTTTGTTGCGCTTTAAATTTAATCTGTGAAAACTGCCAGCTAATTAAAAATTATCTCTGTACAAAGCTGAATGTTTCAGAGTAACAATATTTAAATCCAAATGTCGTTTGCTATTTCCAGGCCCGTCACCAGGGGGGAGGGGCGGTGGGATGGGCCCTACCTAGAATTGTTGATTTTATAAAAGGTCTTTACGCTTGCCCAACTTGTTGAAATGTTGCCCTGGAATAGTCAGAGAAAGGTAACTAGAATGCTGCCGTGTAACTGGCAAATGGACCAAACGCCGTGGCAGACAATAGCCAGATCTCAGCCAATCAGAGCTCAAAGAGTGGTTCTGCCAAGGACTCGATTTAATGTCACCAGAGAGAATGACGTCACCTAGCTCCCGCGATAGAAGCGGAACCAAGGAGGATTATTATCCTCCTTGGCAGAACCACTATACGGCTTCTCATTGGCTGAAGGTTCAAAACGAACTGGCGACAAGCTCGACTGTAGGCGGCAGCATTCTAGTTACCTATGAGATTTCTATGGGAATAGTTCAGCCAATGCCTAAGAATGATTTCATAAACTCTTTAGTGGGAGCATAGACAGTATATACCCCTAAGGGGACGAGAAATCGCCTACCTTCCACTGCATTAACGTCGCTGTGTCTCTCAATGACGCTCTGTTATTGAAAGAGGGGGGAAACACGTAAGCTTCTAAGCGCTTAAAATGACCTTGAAAGTTCCCGTTTTTAAGTACGGCCGTCTTTATTCAGTTGGGGCCCTAGCATCGACACGAACTCTTGCAGCTGGCCGCAAAGCGACTGTGATGGGGGTCTAAAAATCAGAGCCTATTCTCGTCCCCTTAGGGATATATACTGTCTATGGTGGGAGAGAAAACCATTGAGTTGGAAATGTTAATCTAGAGGTCCAATCAAAACGTCAGATTTCAGTATTTCGCGAAACCAGTTTTAAAAAAATAAGAATACTACCGTCTGCTCCCAAATGACGAGAAAACTTTATCATTCTACCCGTGGCGCCGTCTATCTCTCAATGGTTTGTTCAAATAAGACGCGTTTTCCGGCAAAAATATTTTTTTTCAAAAATAATTAATTAATAAGTAATTATCGAGGAGACGACACATTCGTAACTTTCAAGGAGGAGCGCTAATTATGATGAAGTGTCTAGCGAAGAGATACGGACGAAATTTTTCCACAGCCTAAACCACGGCCAACATTTCGCGCTCAACCGTTGAATAGTTTCTTTCATTCTTATGTAAAGTTCGGCTTTCGTAACTAATGACTGTCTCCTTTCCTTTGTGAACTGTGAAAAAGTGAATCCGATACCCGTGCTTGAAGCGTCAGTCTCAACCCTAAATTCTTCTTTGAAGTTCGGGTACCCCAAAATTGGAAGCGATGGTAGACAAGTTTTTAAAGTTTCAAAAGCCTTTGGCGAAATTCCGAACAAATCGTCGCGAGTCCCAAGAATGACTGAACTTGACTTGCAGTACGAGGGACGGACCAATCAATGACTTTCTGAGTCACGATGTGACCAAGGTATTCTAATTCTTGTTGGCAAAAGATACATTTATGAGGATTAATCTTTATTCCGGCACAAAAATGTTCGGTAAAAGTTTACGAGAATACAATGATGTCGTCCAGGTAAATAAGACAAACGTCCCACTGTAATCCACGTAATACACAATCCATGAGTCTTTGAAAAGTACTTGGACCATTTGTCAAACCTAACAGCATTTTATTGAATTCGAACAGTCCCTGTTGCGTAATAAACCCAGTCTTCTCCTTGTCATCGGGATGAATTGCAATTTGTCAATAATCGGAAACCAAATCGAGGGTGGTAAATAATTTAGCGGCTGACAATTAATCCAGAGTTTCGTTGATTCTTGGTAGACGGTACGCGTCTTTCTTCGTCAGGTCAATCAGTGGCCGATAATCGACACAAAATCTCCAAGTGTTAATGTCTTTCTTCTTCACCATAACAATCGGTGCAGCCCAAGGACTCGAACTCGACGAAATCACTTTATGATCCAACATTGGTTTTATTTGTTTATCAATTATCTTTTTCTGCGCGTTTGGAATACGGTACGGCCTTTTCTTAATTGGACGAGCATCTCCAGTGTGTATGTGATGTTAGACGTCCTTGACTAGTCCTAGTTCAAATTGATCTTTGGCAAATAAATCTTCATTCTTCAATAGAAAATTTCGTAATTCCTTTTCGGCGGTTGATATTGGACAGTTGTGGAGGTTAGTTTTATCCAGTAAATCTTCAAACGAACTCGTACTCGAGTCTCATCAACTTCATTCGCTTCATGCAAAGTACCAATGGCACAATCGCGCTAAAGAGCGGTAGGTGAATTTCCTTTGTTTAGTAATCGGACATAAAGAGCGATTCCGTTAGTGGCGACCAGCGATCTTCCCAGTGACAAATTATTCGATTGCCAGAAATCCCTAAGGCTGATTGAATTTTTGAAAGCATCGGGTTCCAAACCATTTCCTATTTGTCGACGGACAATAATTTCAGTTTCAGTTGGTATTTCGACGTTTTCAACGAGAGTTACGCGACACACTACGGGACCGCTTGAGTGTTGAGATCGAATCAAAGGTAGAGAAATATGACCAAAAGCCAAAGTCTTTTCACGAAACTCCAAAACTGCTCCCAAAGACTCGAGTAGATCACATCCAATAACGCAGTCATTGACTAATCCGTTGGCAATATAAACATCCCAATGCTTTTTGATCGATCCGAATTCATATTCTACTTCTGTCACTCCTATAACTTGTATAGCTTCACCAGTGATCGAATATATTTTTTGTTTAATTTCTTCATTAGATCGATGTTATCTAAGATTCCAAGGTCACGAGCCAAAGACGCACGATTGATACTGATCGAGGATCCGCTGTCGATAAGACCAGATGATTTAACTCCTTCGATCTTCACGGAAACATAATACGTTACTCCATTTTGACCTTTGACTTGACTAGCTTGATTTGAATAATTATTTCACGAAATTCGATCTTGCCCAGCATACTGACAAGGAGGATAGCAGGGAGAGCCAACTCGACCTTTGGACTGTGTAAAGTGATTTTTGAATCGCGAACCTGCTGCCCTTTGGTTATCCTGCTGAAAATAAATATTTTTGGGGGTTGGTAGGAGACAGGTGAATCAGAGAATTTCGCGATGGCGGACCAAACTCAGCAAATTAAGAGTTTTTCCTCAAATTGGAAATATTACGGTGATAAGGTTTGCCGTTTTTATATGGCGACATTGCACTGGTAAAGCAAAGCCGGGAGTTTATTTTTTTGGCTTTCCAAAAGACAAGCAAAGGTTAGTATTAATTTATAATTTATTTTCACGAAAGACTTTGATATATTTTGCACATAAATACAGAATAAGAAAACTTTTTTAAACTGCATTAATCTGATCTTTTTACATTTACAAAGGATGTTATACTTTTTTTTTACCTGAAGTCAATAAAGGTTTTCCTAAGTGGAGTTCTTTAGAGTATCAACCTTTCATTTTCAATTCGCCGCCCATTTCTCTTAAGCCTTTCTTAACAGCCAATTTAGCAGATAACAAAATAATAGTTTTCCGCATGTTAACCAGGGGCCACTAGTGTCAGCAAGTCTACCAGTCACTTTCCAAAAAATCTACTGAGTTGGCTCTCCTTGATACTGATCTGGGCGTGTCTGAAAATTGTTGCGATCTCCTCTGTTACGATTCTCGTCGGCTTGACGTTTAAAACATTATCTCTGTAGGTGACCTTTCTTTCCACAATAGTAACAGGCTGGTCTCGAATCGCCATACTGAGGTTGCTCCAAAAGCGGTTGATTATAATTGGGAGCTGGGAAATACTGTGCTTGCTCAACAATCTGAGGACCATAGTATGGTTGGTAGTTCATAGGATAAAATGATTGAGACTGGCTGAATTGTGTTGCTTGCTCATACGGAGTCGCTAGTATTGTGGCGAACAAAAATCATGTGCACTAGCTTTCATTTCCTGGCGAGACGATGATCCAGATTCCTGACGATATTTCTGAAGACGTAGTTCAGCGATTTCAACGGCTAGTTTTTGTAGCGACCAATTTAAAATTCCATAGTTCCGTTATTTACAGTTCCTTTAAACACCTTGTCTTATTCTTAAATATATATTTCTTTCCCACGTTTTCAAAATTCGACCTTGTCTCTTTCTAAGAAATTTATTAGTTAGTATAGCTTTGGGCTACTCTGGCGGCAACGCTGGACGTCACCACCAGGGGGCCCGGGTGAAGCTCCTTATAGCTCTATGAAGTGACCGCGCAACGGACGGTCGTTGGGAAGGGGTCGTCATAGGTGACCTTCTGGCCAAAGATATCCTGAATTTTCCCTCCCCGTTATTATTCTCTCTCTCCGTTCTCTCACTGTTGGGATTAGCGAGTACCCAACTTCTTTGTAGTGTGCCGTCGCGAGTCCCCTTTAACCCTTTATCTTCCCTATGAGTTTATTGCCAGTCCGAATTGAGGGTTGCCAATTATCTATTTCGGAGAAATTCTCCGTTGTTGTATATTTTAAGAAATTTCGATAGTTTCTTGTTTGAATGCCTGGCGACTTGATGGCGCCAGGTTTGACATTACTTTTAAGCAGTGATTTATTGAAGACGCTACGGCTGACCCTTTGAGGTATCCCGCTTGTGGGAACTTGAAGATGGAAACAACATCATGTCGCCATCGTGATGATTGGTCGGGTCCGGCCAGGTTGACTGGTCTCGAGCCTCTTGATTGGGGTGGAAGTTCGCGCCACCGAAAACCACGTGACGAGGCCATGAACAAAACCGAGGTGTTGGCGCATTTTTGAGAAGACTTGACCGGGTCTCACGGTGACACCGAGACCACGAGGGTGACCGGAGCGAGAAACTCCTCGGCCACAAGTGGCGGTCGGTCAGACCTATTCCGGGAGTCGCAGACGTTAAATAAGTTAACTCACGCCTAAATGACTTCCGAGTGATAAACAGGCGAATCTACTGAGAAAGAAAAGTCACCAAGTGTGTGCGGTGTGCGGATTTAAACGCGACCGTGTGGTCCGCGAACGAGTGCGGGTTTAAACGCCGATGGTATGGACCTGGAACCGGACTCTTAAAATAAGTATCAAATTTATCGAACTATATTTGTAATCATCTGTTTTGTAACATAAGTGCCAAATTTCAATGTCTTCATTCAATCAATCTAATTATTTTTATTCATATTCATTAAACTTTCTTTTGTTAATTATATTTATGGCAACTCTCTGTCATTTAATTTCAAGCATTACCCCTAGACACCCTATTCAACCTCGCTAACCCCACCAGTAAAGTTACGCGAGAGGGAGGACCATATTTTAATGTAGGCTTGGTCGCCGGGTTTCCTTTAGGTTAGGAATAGCGACTTGGGTTTAAAAGTAAATCCCCTACATTTTGGGGGTCCCGTCCGTTTCATGTACTCAGGGTCGAAGTTTGGTTGACGTATCTAGGTAATTGTGTCGATAATTATTGTAAAATTTTCTTTATTCGTTTGCGTTGGTTGTTGGATGTTCCCGTTTCTTATGTGATTTTTTTTTGGTGTGCATAACGTTCCGTTAATCTGTAGCTTTGGGTATTGGGAAAGCCATTTGCTTAATACGCCCTCGTAGTTGAATGTTATTTGGGCTTCCTTGTGTGTGTACGGTTTTTTTTTGTCCCCTTGTCGACGCTGAATTTTTTTACAGCCCTTTATTTATGTATATAAATATTTTTTTTGTATTGATTGTATATGCCTACGACCGGAGATTCTTCCTATGTAACTCATTGCGCTTCCAGTCGCGAAAGTCGTTACGCAAAGCGGTTAGCTTGTCGCGAGCGCATAGAAATCAGCTCGTCGGAACGTGCAAATCCCGTTTATACTATGAGTCCCCCTACTCTACCTGGTGGTTCCGGGAATAGTGGGATTCCTCCGGTCAATAATTCGAATAGTGGTGCTTCGCCACCGGGTGGTGGGCCACTAAATTCTACCCCCACGCGCCCTACCGTTGTAAATAATTTGCGTCAGAGTTTCAGTCATTCCCCTAGCGCCACAGTAGCTGTACCCCAAGATGTTCTCAGTAACATTTTAAGTCGCCTTGATGACTTAACGACCCGTCGCGCCTGGCCAAATTCAGGGTGGATCTCTTTCCATCCCCCAGGGCCCGACCCTCCCAATTATCCCGCTCCATCCGCGCCCCCTGCTGGGTTGCAGTGGAATTTTAATTTACGGCCTCCTACCTATGCGGGTAAAGCGACGGGTCCGGGTCCCAAGGAGTTTTTGCGTTTAGCGCACCAAATTTTAGTTACGCAGAGGATGAATTCCTCGCTGCGTGGGTGCCCGCGATGTTGCAGAGCGAGGCCCTGGAATGGTTCTACACCGAGGGCCCCTTTTATTCTTGGAACTCCTTTTCTACCGCCCTTAAAGATGCGTTCGAAGGAAAGTGCAATGACGAGGCTGTCATGAGTCGAATTGTCCTCACTACCCAGGGGGAAGACAAGACAGTGCTCCACTACGCTGAAACCATGCAATCGTTGTTTGGGCAGCTCAATAAGAGTCTCACGGGTCAGGAGAAGGTTCGTTATGTCTTACGTAACATGAAAAGTAGCATTAAGATGCTGATAATGACTAATCGGTACACCAACTTACGCGATCTTCTCGACGACGCTACGCAATTAGAGGCGGAAAGTCGCATGGTGGTTGACTCCCGTCGACCTGTTTTTCCCCCACAATTTTATCCGCCCCGGTTTCCTCCACCTAACCCTTATTTTAATCCCCAGCAAAATGGTCAGTATGGAAATAACGCCTACGCGGGTCAGCCGATTTGCTTTAAGTGTGGTCAGGCGGGCCATATCGAGCGCGTGTGTCAGTCTCAGCGACCCTCCGGTGGCATCCGCTGCTTCCACTGCCATCGGGACGGCCACCGTCAGCACGAGTGTCCCCAGAGAGCGCGTGATTTTGGGGTTGGAGGAGGTCCTCGCCAAGACGTTCGCTCAGGTGGGCCACCACTTCCCCGTTTCGGCACCCACGGTCCAACAGTTTTCCCCTCGGTTCCGCGACATTGAAACTTGCCGGTGGGGGCGTCCAACGGATTCCCCCCACAACCCCGACAGTAAAACTAGTGACACCCCAGCCTAGCCCTAGTCGAAGTTTTGGAATTTTACAATCCGCGTGTTCCCGAGGGCTAGGTTTGGAATTTCTCGACATTTTTATAGGAAACACGCCCGTCACTGCTTTAATTGACCCAGGATCATCCCATACCTTGATTAGTTCGCGATTTCAGTCTAGTATAGAAAGGGATGGTTTTCCTACCATTAACAGATTAGTGTCGTTAACTCAGCCCGATTCGTCCTATTTGGTAGCGGAGGGTTCTGTTCAGGTCCCATTTGGCCTTCCTGGTCGAAAGGTTTGCTTTGAAGCTCTTTACGTCAACAGTATTATTTATCCTTGTATTATAGGTCGCGATTTGTTAGCAGAGACCGGTTTGGTAATTGATTATGGCCCTGGGGTTGGTAATTGGCCCGGCGAAATGAAGCATTTCAATTTTATTCGGAATTCCGGCTCTGCGCGACAGTGTTTTAATCTTAACTTTCCCGATGTTGACGTGGAGGGCATTGAAAAGGCTTTAACCATGACCAGTTTAGATAGGGCGAGTAAAGACGTTTTGGGATCTCTTGTACATAAATTTGGGGACGTATTATCCCTGAAACCAGGTCGCACCACATGTGCGGAACACTATATCGACGTCGGGGATAGTGCCCCGCATGCCTGTAGCCCGCATCGTTATTCTCCCGCCAAGCGAGCGGCAATGGATAAAATTATTAACGAAATGTTAGACTTGGATCTCATTGAACCATGTTTTAGTCCCTGGGCCTCTCCCGCTATATTAGTGAAGAAAAGTGATGGTTCGGATAGGCTATGTATTGACTATCAAGTTGTAAATAAAAAAAACCAGGCAGGACGCCCATCCTTTGGCGCGTATCGATGACATCTTAGATTCCCTACACAAACCCAAGTTTATAACGACTCTGGACATGCGTTCCGGCTATTGGCAGGTTCCCCTCCACGAGTTTTCGAGAGATGTCGCTGCGTTTGCCACCCATAGTTTTAATGTTTGGTTTAACAAGCGCACCGGCCACTTTCCAGAGAATGGTCAATAACCTCTTGGGTGACTTACAGGATGACGGAGTTCGCGCCTACTTAGATGATATTATTGTGGCCTCCACCGATTTCGAGAGCCATCTAGCTACTCTAGAAAAGGTGTTCCAGCGGTTAAGGGAATCGGGCGTTACGATCAAATTATCCAAAACGCAGTTCTGTAAGGCTTCCACCAAAATTCTGGGGAATATTGTTTCCGAAAAAGGGGTTGCGGTGGACCCCGATAAGACCTCCCTATTCCCCATAACGTTAGGAGTCTCCGTCGATTTTTGGGCACAGCCAGTTACTACCGTAGATTTGTCCCAAACTTTGCTAAAATTGCTTCCCCTTTAACTTCCCTTCTTCATCATGATATTAAATTTAATTGGACGGATGCTCATTCTTCAGCTTTTAATTCCCTTAAGGAAAAGTTATGTTCTGCCCCTATTTTAGCTACCCCGGGTTATAATTACCCCTTTTTCTTGTTTACCGACGCGAGTAACGTTGGCCTGGGCTGTGTACTTCAACAACACATAGATAACAAAAAGGTCGTAATTCAATATGCAAGTCGCGCTCTGAGCCGCGTAGAGCAAAACTATACGACAACGGAAAAAGAATGCTTGGCAGTTGTGTGGGGGTGCGAGAAATTCCGTCCCTATATCGAGGGGTCCGAAGTTCACGTCTATACCGATCATAGTGCTATCTTGTGGCTGCGTCGCGCGCCGGACCCCACCGGAAAATTCGCTAGGTGGAATGCGCGCTTACAAATTTTTTACCCTATCCTCCATCATTTACCGGGCAGTTCGAACGTAGTGGCCGATGCCCTCTGGCGGGCTTCCGCTCTCGATGCCGCCGCCGGAGAAGGTCATTTCAATGCGCTGACCGCGTCGGTATCGCCATCTTCCGATCCTTCCGGTCTCGTGGGCTTAGATTCAGGAGAAATTAAGGAAGCTCAGGCTCAAGACCCACGTATACATAATGTGCATTTAGATTCCACGGACAAATTAGACCAATGGGTGGAGCGTAATAAACTAAAATGTGAGATTAGAGACGGGATGGTATTCCGCGATGTTGGAGATGCCCGATATAAAATACTCGCTCCTCCCTCAATACTTGGCAAAATTTTTGAATTGAGTCACGACGTTCGTTCTATGGGTCACTTTGGTCATAAGAAAACATTGGTTAGAGTTCGCAATAACTATACTTGGGACGGAATGACGTTGGATGTATTGAACTATTGTCGCTCTTGTGACGTTTGCCAGAAGTATAAAAGCTCAAATCAAGCTCCCAGCGGTTTAATGAAAAGCGCGTCGATAGGTGGCCCTTGGGAGGTTCTTGGGATGGATCTTAAAGGCCCGTATCCGCGCAGCAAAAAAGGTTTTACCTACGTTCTAGCCGTCACCGATTATCTCACCAAGTGGGTTGATTTGTTCCCCCTCCGTAAAGCGACTTCAAAAACTATCGCCGAGAAGTTAGGCGACGAGGTATTTTCCAGGTTTGGGTTGCCCTCGTGCGTGGTTAGTGATAACGGAAAACAATTTACTTCAGGCGTTATGCGGGACGTTTTTGGCATTTTAGGGGTAAAACAGCGTTTTACATCTGTGTATTCTCCCCGAGGTAATATTACGGAGATAATTAATAAAGATCTCGGGCGATTGATAGCCTCGTATGTGGGGGACAACCATCAATCATGGGATGTTGGCCTTTCGCAGTACGCGATGGCAATGAGATCTAAGTTACAAGATGCCACCGGGTATAGTCCCGCGTATCTAATGTTCGGACGAAATATTCGGACCGTGGCAGATATTCCAGCGATTCTAAATTACGAAGATTTAGATGAGATTTTAAGTAGAGGTGCCCAACAAATCCAAAGTCTCACGGTTGTCAAAAATACGTCTGAGGCCATTGAGAACGCTCAATCGAGTATAAAGCTTAGTCAGGCCCAACAGAAAATAGCGTACGACAAGCACCGTAGAGATATGAAGTTTGAGAAGGGCGATATCGTTCTAGCGCAGGCGCATTTTCAATCGTCAGCTCCGAATGCTTTTTCCGCGAAGTTGGCCCCGAAATATAGTGGTCCTTTTAGGATCAAGGAAGCTCTGTCGGCTCATACATATGTGTTGGAAACGTTGGTTGGGAAACGTCTGTTTGGAACCCACCACGTGGAAAGTTTAAAGCACTATCATGGGCGCAATGTCAGCATAAGGGAGTCTCTGGGTTCGACGGTCAGGGAATTAGCTACTCCCACGATCCCAATCGAAGAACCGGTCAATTTAGGGTCAAACACTGTTAGCTTTCCTCTACCTACACGGCATGAAAACGTTAGGTCAGATTTTACAGTTAATTCGACTGAGTGCGGCAGAGACGCGAGTGATAGCGAAAGGGGATTGGGTAGAGTTCTTAGACCCCGCGATACACGAGGACGTGTGGTCAGGCATAATTAGGCCTATGTAAATCATTATTTTTTTTAAATTTGAGATTCAAGTGCACTATTTTTTTGTTATTATTGAGTTTTGCGTATTCCGGAATAGTGTTAGTGTTAGTGTGTTTTACTGATTTTTTTTCGCGCGATTTCATTTCATTTTTCTCTCGTAAGGTTATATTGCTCCTGTTAAACTTTTTGTGTGTTTGGTTTGGTAATATTGCGGGTTGCCCCTGATTCGGATTCTCGGAGCGTTGGCATGGTCTCACGGGGACGTGAGACGTTAGGAAGGGGGAAATGTAGCGACCAATTTAAAATTCCATAGTTCCGTTATTTACAGTTCCTTTAAACACCTTGTCTTATTCTTAAATATATATTTCTTTCCCACGTTTTCAAAATTCGACCTTGTCTCTTTCTAAGAAATTTATTAGTTAGTATAGCTTTGGGCTACTCTGGCGGCGACGCTGGACGTCACCACCAGGGGGCCCGGGTGAAGCTCCTTATAGCTCTATGAAGTGACCGCGCAACGGACGGTCGTTGGGAAGGGGTCGTCATAGGTAACCTTGTGGCCAAAGATATCCTGAATTTTCCCCTCCCCGTTATTATTCTCTCTCTCCGTTCTCTCACTGTTGGGATTAGCGAGTCCCCAACTTCTTTGTAGTATGCCGTCGCGAGTCCCCTTTAACCCTTTATCTTCCCTATGAGTTTATTGCCAGTCCGAATTGAGGGTTGCCAATTATCTATTTCGGAGAAATTCTCCGTTGTTGTATATTTTAAGAAATTTCGATAGTTTCTTGTTTGAATGCCTGGCGACTTGATGGCGCCAGGTTTGACATTACTTTTAAGCAGTGATTTATTGAAGACGCTACGGCTGACCCTTTGAGGTATCCCGCTTGTGGGAACTTGAAGATGGAAACAACATCATGTCGCCATCGTGATGATTGGTCGGGTCCGGCCAGGTTGACTGGTCTCGAGCCTCTTGATTGGGGTGGAAGTTCGCGCCACCGAAAACCACGTGACGAGGCCATGAACAAAACCGAGGTGTTGGCGCATTTTTGAGAAGACTTGACCGGGTCTCACGGTGACACCGAGACCACGAGGGTGACCGGAGCGAGAAACTCCTCGGCCACAAGTGGCGGTCGGTCAGACCTATTCCGGGAGTCGCAGACGTTAAATAAGTTAACTCACGCCTAAATGACCTCCGAGTGATAAACAGGCGAATCTACGGAGAAAGAAAAGTCACCAAGTGTGTGCGGTGTGCGGATTTAAACGCGACCGTGTGGTCCGCGAACGAGTGCGGGTTTAAACGCCGATGGTATGGACCTGGAACCGGACTCTTAAAATAAGTATCAAATTTATCGAACTATATTTGTAATCATCTGTTTTGTAACATAAGTGTCAAATTTCAATGTCTTCATTCAATCAATCTAATTATTTTTATTCATATTCATTAAACTTTCTTTTGTTAATTATATTTATGGCAACTCTCAATCATTTAATTTCAAGCATTACCCCTAGACACCCTATTCAACCTTGCTAACCCCACCAGTAAAGCTACGCGAGAGGGAGGACCATATTTTAATGTAGGCTTGGTCGCCGGGTTTCCTTTAGGTTAGGAATAGCGACTTGGGTTTAAAAGTAAATCCCCTGCATTTTGTGAATCATTGAAGAATACCGTCACAAACGTTTTGTGACGGTATCCCTCATCGATTGAATATTTCATGGGTTCAGATGAACTGGCGGTCGCTCCTTGCGAGGCTCCGTGACAATGGTTGAATGGGAAGTACTGACGAGATTCATTTCGTAGTAACTCATTTAGCGCATCAAACCGCTTCGCAACCGACAAAGCTTCAATCAAATCACTTGGGTTGGCTTGAAATACTCGGTCTTGTAATTCAGGTCGAAGGCCATACTGAAATTGCTTCAGAATTAACGTATTGTACGCAATAGCTCCTATTGAGGTTAACGGTAATAGTTTGTGTAGGGAGCTGTGGCTCGCGTGGCATGAAAGGATTGAAACCAGCCTCCTATGCATTGTAACCCGGCCACCTGAATTAATGGCTTTAAAAGTCACTTGATGACTTAGGCCTAAGGTGGTGCATTATTATTATATTATTTTTATTCCTGGCATGGCTCTCTGAACCAAATGTCGAAGATCCTAACTAAAATCATCACTGGCTGTTGAAATCTGGCTCGAAAGCCCGCCACGTAAACTCGTTGTCGTTTCGGCTAAACAAAAGCGTCTTTAAGGGCATTAATTAGATGAACATACGTTCCCTTCTGGTGTGCTGTTAGCCCATCGTAAATGTTGAAGGCTCTTCTTGTAAGGAATGTCGGTAGGATTGTTCTCTTCTTTTCGAGGGGTCCGGTTGTCTTCACGACATTGTTTCCAAAACTTTTTTTTTGTATAAAGAACGTCGATTCCAATGAGAACCTTGATACTGAAATCCTGAAACCGACAGTCTGGCTACGGAAATCGATCCAACTGCTGTCAAGATTTCGGAAATACCAATTAATATCGAGCTTAATGTTACAGATTTGGTGAAAAAATTTGAGCAACATTTTACTTCGTCTAAATCGCTGCACCAACAATCCTACAAAAAATACAATAGCGACTCAGGTTAATGACCACCATAAACTGTACTTTATTCGAAATAGAGAGGTGCTAGCTACTCTCGCGCTTCGGGGACATAGGTCAGAGAGTATGCCAAATAATGCCAAAAATATGCATAGTACTATTCAAAACGAACTAATTAATATTAATCCACGAGCCACCTGAACACCCACGACCTCATCCGCCCGTTTCCGGAGCGGTTTCAGTAACTGAGACCCAGCTTTTGCTTTGTTGATGTCTGGAACGCCGGGTTGGAAAGAGCGGGCCAGGTAGATATATTCTTCCATGAGTTTATTAAAGCCTTTGACTCCGTTCCCCATGAGCTCCTGAAGACCAAGCTCCGCTCTTATGTAGTCAGAGGTAACACTCTGGATTGTCTCAGCGCACAACCGCCAATTCCGGGTGATCCTCCCTGGGGCCACCTCTTAGTGGTACCACGCTGCTTCTGGCTTAAAATGTTCCTTATTTATTAATAATTACATTATTTTTCTAAAATGATTAAGATACCAAAATCGTAAAGAACCAGGATAATCCTATATGAATTTCCCGAGCTTGGCTATATTTATCCGCCGAGAGATGACGCGTCGGGCGTAGCGTAGTCACTCTATCGCCTCTCATTGGCTGAACGGCCCCTGGCGAACCATCGACAGGTCCCGCATTCTAGTTACCAAAGGGATTTCTAAGAGCGTTTTCCATTTGATTGCCCGAATCTGTCTCTGATGTCATAGATCTCGTCCCAATCGATTAGAGTAAAACCGCTAATAGAACATTCCATTATCATATTCCCGCACTTTTTTGTTTTAAGTAATTTGCGAAAAAAAATCTAAAAGGAACGTGCAAAAATTTGCTCCGATCTCGATCTCGATCCGTTGATCTGTTTAAATTGGCAGATTGGTTTATGGCGATCTCGGAGCACCCGAGAGCTGGAAACGGAACACGCGAAACTTGATCGGAGCAGATCCGAGCACGCAAATGGAACATAAAATGTTGATCAGAGCGATCTCGAGCGCTCGAGAGCAGTCAAATGGAAAACGCTATAAGTGTACCAGTTCGCTGCACTCCTGGGCTGCGTTCAGTAACTCTTAACGAAATATCAGAAAAATTATTTTCGTTGATAGCATTGCTAAACGTGACGTAGGATCTTGTTCAACGCTTTTTAAGCTTCTTGTAAATTTTGTAAAATATCGTCTACCACAGCGTCTGCAGCTATCCTTTCTCCGTGCTGCGACGTCACGTGACCGTTGATCAATGAAATAATCTGGTCCTTCAGCCATAGAAATCGGAGAAACAACTAGAACGCTCATTCGAATGGCGGGAAGCGCGCCGATTTGAAGCTGTAGGTTTGACCGTTATTTTTGTTAGGCGGATGACGAAAGTATCGCCATCTCTGTCGTACCTTGGAAGTTCATTTTCTTAAATGTTCAGGCCTTCTTTCTATATAATTCAGTGTTTCAAAGATCCCAAATTTTTACAAAAATTAAAAAATGGTCTATTACAAATGTTATTTACATTTTTGTAAAAAGGAAATAATGGAGAGTGACTCAACACCAAAAGTTTTTAGCTGTGAACCCTAGCGGTGAAGTTACTTTCCCTAGAGGAGGTTTTCATTAGTGTCATTCGATGGATCTTCGTTAATTTAGAACGTGGAAAAAAATTAACACTCATAAGTTATTTCAAACAACAGTTACAATTAGTTAAAGGCTTCGAAAAAGCCATTTTGGAGCACGCGATTTATTCCGAGAGACGAGGGACGCGTGTAGGATAACTATAATTTTTTCAACGTTTATTAGTATATGTTACAATTAGTCCATTTAGTAAATTTTGTTAAGTTTCCCATCGCAACCTTTGTAGAAAAATGGGTTTTAAAATTTAAAAAGTAATAACTAAATTCCTAGCGAAAATTTAGCTAAAAATAATTGTAGCAGAATAGTCCTACCATTGCGGAAATTAGTGTTACCACTTGATAAAACTTATTTGCACACATAATTATTTTAGAAACAATATTAACTTAATCTAATTTGTACCAGTAATCGCAAGAGTACATAAAAAAAGATTACTCCCCGTAATACGTGTACAAACTTGCAGCTTTTGACTGTCTTAAAGTGATTACCGAATTAGCATTGCCAAAGGCTGTACTCCGTTTCATATGCCTGTAATCGGTGTACAGAATTTTAGGAAGAGGTTAGCCCCTCGATAAATACTGATAAAAGTTTAAAACCGTGTATAATAGCCACTGTCGACTCTATCAATGCCACCTGTATTATGAAAAGGCCCCAGTTATTAGAGATGGCCATGAATCTATCCGATTTAAAATAAAGAAATGCGTGGTGCCATCTATTAATGGCAAAGGAATCTAAAATTCAAAATAGCCAAATGATAACGTCGTCCGTGAACCATCGTAGAGTATTATAATTAGACCACTTTTACTCTATTTAGTGGACTTTAACCTAAATTATATATCCCGTGTAAAAACGAATGTTATTCACCAATTTACGAACGATCTAATGAATCCATTGAAAAAAGAGTTACTTCACTTCGAAACCTTACGTAAGATAACCATTACCTCTTGATAAAGATAAATTTATAACATTTAAGAAAAAATTATTAAAATAAAATTATTTTATCTCTGCTCTCTTTTGTAGTAAAAGTCTTTCATTAAAAAGATAAAATACTTTTAAAAAGATAAAATACTTTTAAAAAGATAAAATACTTTTAAAAAGATAAAATACTTTTAAAAAGATAAAATACTTTTAAAAAGATAAAATACTTTTAAAAAGATAAAATACTTTTAAAAATATTGAAACCATTTTCCGAAAAAAGTTACTTTTTTCTTTCCGATAACTTTATTTACTTTTAATATCCATCTGTAAATTAGTTTTACCCAATTTATTAAACATTCCTTTTATTGCCGGTTAATACAACTTATAGCCAAATATGGCGGTTTTAGCCTTGCTTTTCGATAATATATTCTCCAAATTTTAAACCCAACTTTCTCCATAGGAAGCTTAAAAAATTATTAAATGGACTAATGGTAACGTTAATTAATAAACGTTTGAAAAATTATAGTTATCCACATGCGTCTCGGAATAAATCGCGTGTTATCTTGCTCCAAAATGGCTTTTCCAACCTATAGTTATAACTATTCTTTGAAATAACCTATGGCTGTGAATTTTTTTCACGTTCTAAATTCGCTAATATCTATCGAATGACACCAACGAAACCCCTGTGCTCCTTCAGGGAAAGTAACTTCACCGCTAGGCGTCACGACTAAACTTTGGTGCTGCTCCATTATTTCCTTATTATAAAAATGTACATATTATTTGTCGCGGACTATTTTTTAATTTTTGCCAAAATTTGGGATCTTTGAAACACTGTGCACCCTCGTATACTTTGTAGCGAAAGTTCGTCTGAGTTTTAATCACATAACTATATAAAACATAAATGTCGATCGTCTGTGTGAAAAAAATTAGACTTTCTTTACAGAAGTGGCGCCAGGAGTTAGGCAAATCTAAAAACGATGTCCAAAATCTAATATTTTCGGAGTTCAGTTTGCACATTGAGCGCAAATTTACCAGTACAAACTAATTCACGACCATTGAATTGGGAATAGTACCGCTAGAATGGCAATTTCAATCTGCCTTCCGCGAAACAATTTTTGTAAAATTGAGAACTCTATCATTTGTTGGTAGCGCCATCCACTGTTAGCGGCGGGAACTATATCCCATACAATTGAATTTGTCTAATTTTTATCCAATTTTTATCTTTTATATTAATGTCATTTGTATTGTAATTGTTTTAAGGCTAATATCTGGACTCCCAAACATTTTATATTATGTGCTAAAGTGTAGTAGTGTACTAAGTTGTATAACTCTCTTACATTTTCCCGCATGGCCTCTCAGCCTGTCTTATCGGACTGCTCCCAGTGCGGCAAACAATTTAAAAGTTTAAACAGCCACTATAGTCGGTCCTCAACTTGTACTAAACCATCGGCAGTTCCACGTCTCGAGGTTCTTGGTAAATCGCCTTCCGATCTTCGCAGCGATTCCATCGTCAGCCTTCTCGCGAATTTAAAATTATCTCGGCGTGTCGTGCGTCGTATTCCTAAAGGGGCCCGTCATTTGGCCGCCAGTTGCCTTTCTAATGTCATCAATACGGTTGTCCGCGTTAATTCAGTTTCCTCGTGGGTTAGTCTGTTTAGTTTTCCGTCGGCGTGCCTGCAGGTTCCCGTGTCGGTTGAAGGAAAGCCCGCTTCACTCGCTACGCGCATTAAAGAAAATATCAACACGTTCAGTGACGGCCTCGTTCTACCAACAGCTTCGAGCATCCCTACTTCCTCAGCCCGGCGACCGACAGCTCGTAATATCGGCAAAATCGTCGAAGCCAAGTTATCGGTGATGTTACGGGTGCTGTTCGTATTATATGTTCCGATGATTCTTTCGCTCCCAACGACGCCAATCCGCTCGCGTCCCTTCGAGGTAAACATCCTTCGGCGTCGGGCCATACTGATTTTTCCTTCGAGTTGGACAACGATCGGTCAACTTTGTCTGCCTTAAACGTCTCTGACTTAGCCGTCCGCACAGCTCTGCAATCGTTTCCAGCCGGCTCCACCGGGGGCCTCGATTCGTTGTCCCCTCAGCACCTCAAGGATCTTGCGGGCCCAAATTCTGGGGTATCCGGCGATTGTCTGCTGAAGTCGCTCACGAGACTATGTAATCTTATGCTCGATGGCCTCGTCCCTCAGGAGATCTGCCCTGTGCTGTACGGCGCCTCCCTGTGCGCTCTCAAGAAGAATGACGGGGGTATCCGTCCTATCACTGTTGGCCATACCGTTCGGCGTCTGGTAGCCAAGTTAGCTTGCTCGCATATTGCGCAAATTCTCGGCCCTTTTCTTCGTCCATCGCAGTTGGGGTTCGGTACTCATGGGGGGGCCGAAGCCGCGGCTCACGCCGCCTGGCGCTACGTTAACCACCCTCATCAGGCTCCCACTGTTTTACTGAAAGTTGATTTCTTAAACGCTTTCAACATGATCCGACGAGACCGTCTACTTGAATGCGTTCGCAAGGATACCCCTGACCTCTATTGGTTCTTACGAAAATGCTATAGGGCGCCATCAGATCTCGCCTACGGTGAATCAATCCTGTCATCTGAACGGGGTGTTCAGCAGGGCGACCCATTGGGTCCAGCGCTCTTTTGCCTCCTTGTGCATAGAGTGGCTTCCCGCATGGCATCTGAGCTTAACATCTGGTACCTCGATGATTCAACGCTGGGCGGCAGTCCACGTTCCGTCCTCGACGACCTGCTACTTCTCCAAGAACTTTCCGCTGATATCGGCCTGGAGCTCAACCCCTCCAAATGCGAGTTATTACTCCTAAACCCCGGCGGCTTTGACCTTCAACACTACCAATCTATGTTCCATGCGGTGGCTCCTGGCGTTAAACTCTTATCACGCTCCGAATACATCTTCTTAGGAGCTCCCCTTTCGGACGAGGCTATCTCCACTTGCTTGTCCTCTAAGGCCGAGGCCTTGAATACCATGGTCGGAAATCTTCAGCAAATATCTGCCCATCAGGGTTTTTTTCTATTGAAAAACTCAATTGCTATCCCGAAGCTATCGTATCTCCTCCGCAGCGGCCCCGTTTGGCGTGACGTCTCTGGCCTTACGTCGTTCGACGAAACCCTTCGTTCGGCGCTGCAAACAG
Organism: Leiobunum rupestre; assembly: GCF_980474605.1. Classification (NCBI taxonomy): domain Eukaryota; kingdom Metazoa; phylum Arthropoda; class Arachnida; order Opiliones; family Sclerosomatidae; genus Leiobunum; species Leiobunum rupestre. The sequence continues at coordinate 17,973,608 of NC_143389.1, forward strand.
TTACGAACACTCTCATGGACGAGGCACCTTGGCTACAGTCGTCACTTCCCGTGTCTCGGGGTGGCCTGGGTATTCGCCACGCCTCTACTCTCGCTCTCCCCGCCTATCTCTCGTCGGTATCCAGCGTGGAGGCCTTAGTCCGCGCTATTCTGCCGGCATCTATCGACCCTAACGGGTTAGATTTTTCCGACGCTTCATCTCAGTGGGAAATCCTTTCGGGTGCGGTCTTGCCATCGCCGGATCTCCGAAGTCATCAACGCGCGTGGGAGGCCCCTCTTGTCGAGCTGTCTATCACTCGGTTGTCCGCCCGTTCTTCCAGCGACAGGGACAAAGCTCGGCTACTCTCTTGAACCCCCCAGCCTGTCGCGGGACGATGGAAAACGACCCGATGGCATGACATTGGTCCCATGGTCCGGTGGAAAATCCCTGGTCTGGGACTTTACGTGCACCGACCCTCTAGCCCCATCCTACTTGGCGTCTTCCTCTTCAGCCCCCCTCTGGGCGGCAACCCAGGCCGAATTACGGAAGAGCTCCAAATACGCGGGTTTGAAAAATCGGTTCATCTTTACTGCTGTCGCGGTTGAAACCCTGGGCTCCTTCGGGCGCGATGGTCTGGCCTTGATCCATTCGATAGGCCGTCGGATCAAGGAGGTCACAGGCGAGCATCGGTCGGTGACTTTCCTCTTGCAACGGATCGCCATCGCGGTGCAGAGAGGCAATGCGTCCTCAGTACTAAACACTTTCCCTCCGGGCGCCTCCCTAGGTGATTGTTTGTACTCCCTGCCCTAAGTGTTCGTGTGGGCGTTTTTTTATTATTATTATTTTTGTACCGTATAATTTAAAGTATTAAAGTTATTGAATAAATAGTACTAGTGTACTTTTAAAGTGATAGGTGGCGCCACCCGTATAATGATAGAGTTGACGGCTGAATGCGCCGACTCGAAATTTCAGAATTTGTTTTGCGAAACGCGCCGTTGTCATTCTAGCGGTACTATTCCCAATTCAATGTTCACGACTGAAAACAAAAAAAAATACTTTGCCTGACGATATAAAATGTAATAATTACCATTATAGGATATTTACTGATTTATAAACCATACTTTCCCATTAAAGTAGTTTTAAGAATTTATTTTAATGAGTAATAGGTGCTTTAACAAAACATCTTCTAGAAGAAATATATCCGAGAGCCAGGACCTGCAGGTAACTGTTTATATTGTGCTTGTTGAAATATGGGAAGCTTTTCACCTGTAAGCAGAACATCGTGTTTTTCCTTAGCCTGAATATGTCAAAAAAGCTACCTGGTTAAAAGGAAGCACTTGTTGCAAATCCTACAGGATAAGAGATGAAAGTCCTGACTATCGGAAAAATTACTTCTTGGCGATTTCCTTGAATATGTTTTATTTAATAGCTTATTGCGTGCTTTCCCAGCATAATACTTCTTCCGAAATTTTAAAGATCACCGGCAGCCTACGAAAGCATGTTTCAAGCAAACAACATTAGCAGTATAGGCTTCGAGCTTAGGAAATATAGCGCCATCATATTACTCAACTAATTATATGAAGAAACAGCAGACGCCTTTCAATTTCTTGGTTTTTCGGTTGAAACTTTCAGCTGTTGTGCAGAGATAATTTTGAATGAGCAGACAGCTTTCATATACTCCATTTAAAGTTTGATCGGTAGGCGGCGATACTTATGAACAAAATTTAAACTACGCACGTAGCCTATAGGAAGATGCTAATTTATAATGATAATTTAGTAGTATTTGTGACCGAAACGACTTTAGGTGGCGCTGCGTCACCACGCTATTCCTAAGTAGCGAGGCTAGCGCGTATGATGTAGCGTCTGTTATTGTTAAAATGACAGAAGAATGCCTAAATCTGGGCTTCGTGATTGCTCTGTGTTACCACGGAGGAAACAAAACAGTGTAAAATGAAACGAAAATACAAATATATGAACCTCTTATACTTTCATTTTAATCCACCCTGAGCCTCTTAATGGCGTTTGATAATACGCTATCAATCGATTTAATTATCATCCGCTAGCCTAATACCTTAGGCCCAAGTAATCGAGTGACAAGTTTTTACGGAAAAGGGAAACCGAAGAACTCAGGGGAAACCCCTTCAATCAGTTGTTCCGAGTTTTCACCCAGTGCCACAAGCTTGGAGCTGGTATCGAACCCGGTTTATCTTGCTGCGAGGTGATAGTGCTAACCACTACGCCACCCCACTTCAACCGCAACCAAAAGAGGGCGTAGTGATAAATAGTACCTTGCAGTTCCTGGCTCTCGGAAATATTACTTCTTGGTGATTTCCTTATTGATGATTTATTGAAGCGTCTATTCAATCCTCTGAAAAATAAAAGATATTTGTATTGTAATTTGAAGCGTACAACGAGACAGGAACCGGCTGAGAGCAAAATCCACGTAACAATGTACACAAATCTTAAGAAATTACGTGGATTTTGCTCTCAGCCGATTATAGTGAGAGGATACTAAGCCATTGAGTTGGGAATATATAACTAGAGATACAATTACGGCATCAGAAATCGGGGTTTCGCGGGACAAATTCGTCACTGATTGTAAACTTTCTCATTCGGCGGCGGCGCCTTCTATCTTTTCCAAAAACTATATTTTTTCACATTATATCGTCTACTTAAATACTTTTTTGCACGTGTTCACGTGTATGTTAGTGGTAATTTGAATTTAGATATTTAAATTACTGGGAAGAAAATCAAAATAACGTTTAATATTCTGATTATAATAAAAAGTAAAAACTGTATTATCCTAACATAACTCCAACCATAACTTTTGGCCTTTGAACAATATCAATTTAGTATTTTCCTAATGCAATCCCTTTTCACTTTCTCATTAATGTTCTTCGCTATTTTACTGAGTCTTAAGTCGATTTAAAAGTTAATTACCTCTTGGTCAAACATGTGAACATTCAAATCTGAGATAAGTGTTTCATCACGGTCAAATATGATCATGGTTAAAGCACCTTCGAACCAGCAACTCAATTTTCAAGGTAATGCGTTTATTTGAGGCGCCTTGATTTTCCAGATTAATGCTTCTTATGCATTTTTCCTTTATTTGAAGAATTTTAACAACACTCTGAGATGGATAAATTAACCCATCATGATTCCGTAGGATTATTAAGCCTTTCGATGTTAAGCAATAATCATGTTGGCGATATTTATCCCTTCTTCCTGCACCAGCTCAAGCAACATTACTAATAACCAAAGTATATCCTTAAATATAAGCTTAATTTGGAAATTTTACATTTAATTTTATTTCAATTTTTCCCTGGTTTTGTAATTTGGTTTATATTTCAATTGTATTTGTGGGTTCCTTTGCCCCGTGCTTTACTATTTTTCAAAATCTACTTTGCACTTTTTGTTGCAATTTTCATTAACATAATTTTTCTTTCAGTTTGATGTCATTTATGAATGCATTATTATGTTGTATCTTTTTGGTATTTTTGTACACAAGCCGGGAACGTCTTAACATTAAATAAATAAAATTTCAAAGTTGGCACTGCATTTTACCTGAGAGAACTCTTATTTTCGCGTTGTCACGATAAGAAGACTGATCAAAATGAAACCAGCAAATCGCGTCTTCCTGTTGTGGACATGGGCTGCGTTCAACGACTCTAAAAAAGCTCAGCGCTGAGCTCAACGGTCAGCGGTTTTTTGCTGAACGGGTTTTTTGACTTTTGGTTTTGACGTCACGTTGATCATCGGAGACTCAGCGGAAACATCGGCTGAGCGAGATGGTTTTTCCGTTTCTCATCGGTGTCGTGACGTCATTCGACAAAGTTAAAGGAGGGGTAGCAGACGATATTTTGTTCGTTAAGTCAGCGAACTATAAATCGTACAACAACTTTTAGATTTTTGTGACGTGCGTTGATTAAAAGAACTCAACGATAACTCAACGGTTTTTCTCCTTTGATAGTTGTTGAACGCAGCCCAGGTGTCACATCAAGTTATCTTATAGCCTCACGCCATTTCTTTACTAATGTCGGTCTTATAATTGGGAATCTAAATATTAAATCATTGCTCAGATAAATCCCTTCTATTCCTTATTATACACTTAGTTATGCATTGAACATTTTGGTTTCTACCGGTATTAACACAAAAATCAACAAAAAAACATGTAATTGAACCGAATGTAGGATAATATTTAAATAATAGTATAATATTTTTTTAAAGATTCTAATTTTTAAACGGTGTTTATAAATTATAAAAGAGTTAAAATAATATATTTCTTGGTTTCTGTTTAACATTTTAAATTAAATAATATTAATATATTATAAGCGCAATAAATTCTAATTGTAGGTTTAAACAAGTTTTAAGCTTTCGTCTTTTTAAACCTAGAATAATATTGTCTATTTAGTAAGGCTTTGTAATTTTATCTGACTGAAAATGTTTTCCATAATAAAGGTACAAACCTGAATAGCAATCATCCTCCTTGAAATGCAGGCTGCAGACCTTGTGTGTATCTTTTGGTACAAAATCATCCCGACAAATGTTTTTAACAACAAACTTCGAAGGCTTTCTTCGCTAGGAAACTCGTGCAAAGATAGGTCTTTCCAATTTACATGGTTTGATGTATAATATGGTACGCAACACGAAGGCATTGTGATGAATATTTCTATCTCTTACCTATTTAGTACCTAAGCATCTTTTAGTTTTAAGATTCCTACTTAGAACGGTTTTAAACTCGTGAATTTGCTATAGATATATTATTAATGAAAATTAATATTAATAAAGATTTATAAAGTTTAAGAGATACATTATTTACACATCAAAACGGTTTAAATGCCTCTACAGCCTTCAAAACTAAGTGTTATAATATGGCACCTTCGCCATCATAGAGTAACCAACTAACATAGAGTGGAAGGCCCTATGGAAGCGCATTAAACATCAATCCGAATGGGCCAACCTGTTTTCGAGGCAAACTGGTCGCCTCGGCGGATTGGGTAGCCTGCTGTGGGGCGGCGGGCCTCCGTATGAGGGCACGGCGGACCCATCTCCCGGCCTTTTGGACTCCCACCGGGATCTCCGGTGCCAGCTGTGCCGGGTTATGTGGGCTGCTGTGTGCTCGTCGTTCCCCTTTAGGAGCTCTCTCCAAAGGGTTTGACTCTTTACCTTCATAGGTAGGGTGTCGGCTGGAGTTGCTATAGCATCCACTCTTAATCCCACTGCTGTGTGCGAAGAGGGGATTGGTCCACCCGTTGCTGCACCTTCTGCTGGGTTGAGTGGCTTGCGTCAAAGGTGCGACCATCAGTAGTAGGGTTCTGCTACCCATGCTGGATTTGTCACCTGTCCGGGCTAGGGGGACGCTGGCGTAGGGCACTATGATGATAGGCCTCCGGTGGTATGGTCTCTGTTACTAGGTACACCGGGCTATAAATCTGACACACTGTTTTCGAGGCGTGAATAAATATAGTCCGAAGAGCGATGTTGCTGTTTGTACAATTTTTAGAGTATAAACTTCCTTTTTTTATCCAGATATTGTACATTACCTTTAGGTCAACTTGTTTATTTCACGCCTCGAAAACAAGACGTTGCGTACGAAAGGTGTTAACAAGTTTCGCTGATAGCCTTCCACTCTATGTGAGTGATTTACTCTATGTTCGCCATATTCATTTAATTTTTATTAGGTAATAATTTTTTTAACTTTTAATTATACATAAATATATTGCGAAAAGATAGTTTAACTTACTAAACCTTGTTTTTTTCTAAAAAGAATAGTGGAAAACCGAAGAAAAAACCTTTTCCCGCGATTTCGCTTGTATTCCCCGCCGTAGAAGGTTTTTGGTCGTACGTAGCGCCCCTAGCGGGATTATTCACACACGCAAATTAACGTTAGATGTGAGGCGATTGATTGGGCCGCTAAAGCGCGATCGAAGTTGGCCGTGACCAAACCAACCCTGAAATATCCATTTTTGCCATTTTAGGATTTAAAAAAAATAAGAGCGTATCCTAGTAGTAGTCGTTCGGTATGGATATGCAACGGGTATAGGCTTCGAGTTTACGGGTGATAGCACCATCTGCGTTAATATCAGTCAACCAAGTGTGAGAGGAAATAGCAGACGAATTTGGAATTAAATATTTCTAAGGTGAAATTTTCAACTGTTGTACGGGAAGAATTTTGAATAATCAGACAGCTTTCATACATGGAATTTAAAATTCGGTCGGTAGGCGGCGATACTTCTGATCAACTTCTTCGGTTTCCTCTTCCCATAAAAACTTGTAGAGGTAATAGTGAGTGTAGGGAGCTGTTGGCTCACGTGGCATGAAGGGCTTGCCACGAGGCTCCTACGAATTGTAACCTTGCCCCCATAATTAAATGGCATTAAAAGTCGCTAGAGGACTTTGGCTCAAGGTTGTGCCTTGGGTATTAGCCTAGATGACTATTATTATTATTATTATTATTATTAAATTTAAACTAAGCACGAAGCCTATAGTAATACATTAATTGTAGCTCAGGTGCTGATCGTTCACTGTGGGGTTTCTAGGCTCATAGTTATTTTAAATTATTTCGGTTGCAAGGTGATGAAATGGTTTTTATCCAAACCTACATTTAATAACTTTAATAAAAACTAACTACAAGGGCAACAAAAGTGGCTTACAGTATACAAACTGCATCGTGACACCGAAGCCAGTCTGCCAGTGTTGGAAATAAGGCGGTGGCGTCGGTCAAAGACCAGTTTATTTTGGGCTATGACCAGTAAATTAAATAGAATCTGGGGGGTTCACTGGTCATAATGGCCAGTTTATTTTTAAATAAAAGTATAATTCCATACCGAAAAGAGAAAATTATAAAAGCGTTGCGCTCTTAGTTTCTCACAGCCAATGAAATTGCGGATTTGGACACATTTCTACTCCTAAATTGAGCGTATTTCGTGGCATCTGGCAGTAATGCAATTTGACGTTCTTCCGCTACAATCAGTCAGATTCGTCGAACTAAATGCGAAACATCTAGATCAATCATTAAGAATATGTTTAAGAAACATAAGCATAGAAGACATTGCAATTTCTTTATGACTTTTAGAAACAAAAATAAGGTCAAAAAGGAGTAAAACTGTTTTTATTCGAAGAACAAGAAGATGATGAAATTTTTTTTAAAGTTCCTTAAGAAATGTGATAAATATCAAAGCTCTTTGGTTTGTGATAAATAAAACTCATTATAGTTCCTAATCTCTATAAACAATTCACTTTCAAAGGTAAAATAAAAGGAGGGGGGAGAGAGGGGAGACAGAAAAGTGTGGTCATGACCAGTTAATTTATTTTTAAGTAGGGGGTATAGTGGTCACATTGACCAGTACTTTAAAAGCTTATTTCCAACACTGACCGAAGCTAGTATCTTTAGCGTTGTACAGCAGCCTCAAAGGTGAATTTTCTTTGAACTAGATTATGCTACATCATGCCCCTTTCACCAGTGTTACGGTGCAGCTTAAGCAGATTTCGCCAGTTAGTTTTCCCCACGACACTATTGATAACGCGTTGATGTTTAAAAATTGATAATGTATGGCAGATAGCATACCGGAGGCGCCATCTATCAATTTGTTATGTAGCTCATTTAGTTTCTCGTAAAAGGAGTAGAAAGTAATTAGATAAATCGTCCGGTAACACGCGCTACAACTTGCCTTTAACGTAACTAGCGCCAATCACGGCTTGTGTCTGTTAAACCTAGTGGCAGAAATGTGAAATTGGTTGAGCCGCATACTCCCTTTGACAGGACGCCTTGTGCTAGACCTTTTCTGAGGGGATTTTACGATAGACTTACATTTCTACGAAGATTATCCGCGCAGCAACTTCAATAATTTGTTTCATTCGCGTCCGGTTGCGGCGAAACGTAATTCAACTGATTTTAAGTGATTTAGTAGGCAATGCTCTTGAAATGCGGATGTGGTGGAACATTAAAGTTCCGAACTTAATGTCAAATGATTACGGTAGCGTTGGCATTGTTTAATAATGCTGCCATATTTACCTCTGGCGAATAACAAAATTCCTTTCTCCGTGGATCGCATAAACTAGACCCGCTGCACAAACTAAGAAAGTCGTGGGTAAATAAAAAGAAAACGTTACGGGTGAAGTCACGCGTGACCTTCCATGACAGCCGCCTGGTGGCCCTTCGGATGCCGAGATCCGTGATATTTATTTCCTTTCATTTCCCTTCCGCGGGACTGATTGTTCGAGAAGACTTCATAAGCGCATGCAGGTAGGACTGCTCCATAATTATTTTCAGTTGAAAAGAAAAAAAAACAGTTTACGTAATTCGATAAGTACTTCGTAGGAATTTAAGAAATGCGGAGGCCGAAGACACGGCTGTTTTCGTTAAAATGTAATTTGTACAAATTGTAAATAGAGTGTTAAGGCGGATCTTAATTGCTCTTTGTAATTTAATGGTAGTAATCGAAAAATTGTCTGCTAAAGCGATACAATTGGGATCTAAGAAAAACACTTTCTGCCACTAGCGACGTGACCGTGCTGCAGGTCCTCAAGGTAGACTGATTATTCAATAGCTGAGCTTATATAAAATCCTTGTGAGAGCCAAATATAGACTTTGTACCACCGGTTTGTCTATTCGCGACCGAAAACTATCGCTACGTCCCTTGTGGTTCGGCATGGAAACCTAGATAGGTAGCGGCTAAAGCAGACGTTATTAGATTTTCGTAAATTTTACTTTATAAATAATGGTACTTGAATTTTAATATAATTTTTGCATCGTTTGCTTATATTTAGATAAGTTAATTTAAGAAAATAACATTCTTATGACTTTTTAATTTGCCTGTAGCAGACGCTAGATCATAGGCGCTACCTCGGAGGAGCTAGCACCGTTACGCCACCTAGACTCGCTTCGGTGGCGAATAGGCTTCGTGCGTATTTAAATTTTGGTCACAACTATCACCGCGTACCGAACGAGTTTCAATATGACAGATGATTTTTAGTTCAAAATTATCCCTTCGCAACTGCTGAAAGTTTCAACCGAAAAACATTGAAATTCAAAGGTTGTTTACTATTTCTTCACATATTTAGTTAACGGATATTAAGGCAGATGGCGCTATATTACCCAAGCTCGAAGTCTATGGTTTCTTTTTATATTTCCAAGGCTGATAATTTTTATATTCAAATTTCTGGCAGCATGCACTTGAGTGGGGGTCAACACCGGCGTGGATGATTTTATTGAAGCCCCTATTGGTAGTCTTAAGTAGATATGTATTTAGTTCATTGGTTGTCTTTAAAAAGAAAACACGCATTATCTGCATAGAGGACTTATAGCTCAGTCACGCCAGTAGTGGCAGAAAGTTTCTTTAAAGAAGTCCACTTGTTTTGTATTGTAGTGACTGCTATAAGGTACCTTCCCACTTACCCAAATTGTCGTCTCTTCAACGTAACCTTCCAATTGGGGTTGAAAAAGGGGATGAGGCGCAATTGGGTTGGTTTTACCGGTCAGTATTCGTCGGTAATTAGAATCCTTAAAGGATATGTGACAAAATTCTGCGTTTGTAACATGTTTTCAAAAGATATAACGCTAGTAGTCGAGGATTACGTTGAGAAGACGCGTTTCGGAGGATAACAGTTACTGTCCTAGATAATCTTTTAATAGACCAAACCGCCATCTCGGATCGGAACGGTTTTAAAAAACGTTGGGCGGCCATATTGTCTGTGATATCTAATAGTCGCTAATCGTGGTGCTATAAATGTTAAAATGAATTTTAATAACGAGAAGGATACATTTTGTGCTGGATATGCCGAAGGCATTTCTGGGAGTGATAAAATTAGGTATATGCGAAAATTATTTCTATTAACCCAACCTTGTATTTCACATTTAGATATTTTCACCAGTTATCTGTATTAGTAGATTCCACTATTTTATTCTGCATTTTTATATCAACACTTTTGGTCATCCCGGTACATGTCCACTATATCATCGACAAACTTAATTGTTCCGAATAAAAGCATTTACAAACAGAATTTCAGATTTTACGTATTAGAATAGTAGATCAATACCTTAATAATAATAATCAGCTAGGCTAATACCAGCAACACCACCTTAGGCCTTAGTCATCAAGCGACTTTTTAAGCCATTAATTCCGGTGGCCGGGTTACAATGCGTAGGAGGGTGGTGGCAAGCCCAGCATGCCACGCGAACCAACAGCTCCCTACACTAACTATTACCGTTAACCTCTACAAGTTTTTATGTGTGGCATATTCCTAAATCAACTCATATCTTAAAACGGCACCCATGGGTACCTGCGGATATTTTTCAAAGGGGAACAATCTTCATACATAGTCTAAGAGGGGGGCGGACTTCATTCCTTAATAATTTTCAGTTTAGTTTTAACGTAATATATTTAGGCTAACTGTGCTTTCTCTAAATATGTAAAGATAACTTTATCTTCAATATTTAAACCATTTAAAGGGCCACAGAATCGTTTGAAACATTTGGGCCGAATTTTAGGCAGCCCATCCTCAGTGATACCTTCCCGCTTCTCAAAATATCTGATTATATAGCTCCTCCCTCAATATTCAAACAATTCTGTAGTCCTTTAAAGAGCCACAAAATATTTAACTAGTCCCCCGAGCTAATCTCCGGAATTAGAAAAGAAAATACCGAATTTTGATTGGTCGGATCTGCTATCACGGGGTACGGAAGGGGAGGAGCGAACTAAAATTGGAAGTTATTTTTTAAATGGTCTGTAACTCCTTTAAAATGTATTCGTAGGAAGATACCCGTTGATTCACGGTTTTGGAAAAACCACATGAATGTATTAATTTCAATCGTGAATATGGAACTGCGTTAGGTAGTCGGCCTCAGTCACTTGGATGGGAGGGGCCTAGGTATTATGACGTCGGTCACGCACCGCCGCTCAAAAATTGTATCGAAGGGCAACGTTTTGAAACTTGACAAAATTCAGTGCCAAGGCTTAGCGCGAAATTTAATTTCTAAATTTTAATACATATCTTTTTTATTAAACGAAAATAGGTACGAATATTGCTAATTTGGATAGAGTACGGTTATTTTTCTAAGAATCACGAGTCATTTTCTTCGCCGGTTAAATCGCGCAATTGACGGATTTTTAAATGACGTTTTAGCGCGCGACACTACAGGTACACGTCTTGGGCACACAGCCTTCTTTGCGTGCTTTTTTGACCATAACATGTAGAGGTATTTTCACGCACAAAATGAATTTTAAAAGCCGTCAATTCCCGAAACGTTTTGTGCATCGAGTCAACGACAAACGCCTGTCTCCTGATTGGCTTAAATGATTGCGCAAAACGTAGAAAGGTACCGCCCATCTTAGCCCCAGATCGTAGAAAGGGTTATGATATAGTTCGATATTCATGGTTGAAATGAATGCATGCATGGTAATTATAATTTCATTATATAATTATAGTTATAATTTCATTATATAATTATAGTTATAATTTAATTTTAGCACATGTTTTAACAATTTTAAAATTGTTTCAGTAAATAATTTAAAATATTTAAAGTATTTTTAGACCCAATTTTGTAGAGTAGGACTTGCGGTTATTAAAGGTGAGCACAATCGTAAGAAAAATTCGGAACGAATTTCGGGTGGCTCCTCCCCCTCCTTCACGTAACTTGGCCTCCCAAAACACGCGATTACATCGCCCCACCCTATTCAGACGATAATGCGTAACTGTGTCCCTTTAAACGCTTCTTCCGAAACCCGCTAGACGGCGCGAGTAAAGGTTCGTATTCGCCAACCTTAGTAGCGCGATAAATTTCAAGGCCTCCAGTATGGAAAACGCATCGTTTTCCGACCAACTTCGGCTCATTTACTTCTGCTTTAATCCGTTATAAGTGTGAAGACCGCGTGTATGTTTTTGTTATTTTTAAAACACGGTCTCTATTTTCGTTATTTAGCGAGCCAGAGAGTCCGTATTTATTTAACACCAAATTCTGGGTTTTTTTTCCTTGGTTCTGTATTTGGGCAGTACGAACAGCCCGTTCGATTGGACAGAGGGAAGCCTGCCAGTTTGTGTATTTCGAGGAACGATAAAAAGGTTCTAGGCCCGGGGCTAGTTTTCCACTTCACGAACACCTGCATCGTCATTTTCAAAACGGGGAAGGCACTTAAGCGGGAATTGAAGCGAGCAGCTTAAGCTACGCCGCATTTTTCTTTGCCCCCAAAGTATTACGACAAATATAATATATAGTGTATGTAGCGAGAATTTCGGGTCAACGCTTCAGAAATAAATAGTGAGCGTTATTTCTTCACGAAATTGCGAAAAAAAAAGAAACCTTGCCAGCTTTTGCGTACTTTCCCTATCGTCTTTAAAACTGGAAAATTTAGACGAGCAGTCTGATCAAATCCTTTCGAAGAAAAAGTGCTTTAACTTGTTTTTCTTTCACTTTTTTTTTCGCGTCAGCCTTGGAATTTGTAAGAAATATTCGCCATGTTTTATTCGCGCCACCATCCAGCGTTGCCAGACGTACGATAATTAACGCACAGTGCGATAATTTAATCGAAATTTTTAGGGCGTACTATAATTTTCATGGCGTACGATATCGTACCATTATTTCGATAATTCTGCCTCAACGTACGATAATTATTTATATAACTTCTACTCAAAAATGAATGATATACATTTTCTGCCGAACGTGCTGCGTAGTCCTGAGTGTGAGTTTATTACTTCTAGCTGTTACTGCATTTTTTATACATTTTTAAACATATTAAGTTCAGTTAATAATGATAATAGACATTATGTTTATTTCCCTGAAATAAAACTCCTGTAGTGCTTTCAAAAAAATCATCTAAATTCAACGCATTTATGTATGAATTAAAATTTAGCGCCAAAAAGAAATGTACGATAATTTTCCAGGAAAATCGATAATTTTTTGGCCTAGATACGATAATTTCAGATTTTCAATCTGGCAACGCTGCCACCAGCTTTACATACCCCGCGTGAATACTCATCGAAAGAAGGACAAATATTTTCGCCGCGGTATCATACTATTGCTTCATAATCCGAGAGTTTTTTTAACTCTACGCCCAGTTATTTGGCCGGCCAACGCTGTAGCCGCGAGTTTCCTTTAAATTCCTAAGCTACCGAACTTCCCGTTTCGAGTTTTTTTGGCCTTTCACGCTAATAAACATCTCGAGTGTTTCATTAACGGATCAGCAGATGGCGCTAATTGTCTGTCGTTGTTTTAGTGGCGCTATTTTTAAAAAAATAAAACTTTCAGACAAGCTAAAACTATCTCGCTTTCTTACGGACGCAGAAGCTCACAAAGAGAAATCAGTGTTTTATTTTAGATGAAAAATTAAGCGATTTAAACTCCAATCGTTAGTCTTTGGTTACGTAATCTTTTAAAACACGGTTGTCATTAACTGTATAACGAGTTGAAGTCGATAATTGAGATAGTTTACTTTAAATTTGAGTTTTAAGTTCCAAAATATCGATATTAAAACAATATTTTTAACTAGAAATTTAAAGTTGGTAGTACATTTTTGTATCAGAAAATATATTTAACCTAACTAAATTGAAAATTACCTCATTGTGATATTTTTTTTGTTGCGTGTAACTCCGTTTTTTAGTCACAGGTGTAATAATAATGGATTGCAATAATTGTGATTAGCTTCAAAATATAGCGTAGAATTGGTCATAAAATCTTGAAAATATTTCAGTTTTATAAAGTTATCATTAAGTGCATTCGAATTTCAATCGCACGAATGAAATTGCACGGCATATGTTCAATTAGCATACATGTGTATTCAAGTTTCCTATGTTCGAGTTGTACATGTTCCAATTGCATATTCAAGTTGCATATGTTAGAATCTCATATTCAAGTTTCAGTTCGAACTGCATACGTTCGGTTTTTATGATTTTAAAAACGAAATTTGTGTCAAATGATCTTCTTTACTAATTCTAATTTAAAAACGTTTTGGCTCCGAACGATCATATTAGTTTTATCGTCAATTAAATAATTTAGGGTTTAAAAATAATTATAATTAGAAATCCTGTCTAACTTTGCGAGACATTTTTATAGTTCGATTAAAGGGCGTTTGAATTTGACCTGTTTCACGCGTTAGTTTCCAGAATAAGATTGGTCGTATTTGCTACCACGTGCTAAATTCGAGTCGAATTTTTCAAACTCGTTTTTCAAAAGCCAGTGTTACCCTTTAAATGCAACTGAAACATTCTCAAAAAATTTTACGTAAATTAAAATTCGAGCAAACGATAGCAAACCGTGAGCGTTAGCAGAAATGGCATCAACCTTCGTGTTTTTTCATCCGGGCTTTGATGGTTTCCAAGCAGACGACCAACAATTCGAAACTTACAATCACATAGTACAACGAAACGTCAAAGCTGACCTAATCGTTGTTGGAAATTCTGTATTAGGAATAATGGGAAATGACCTTTCAAATCAGGGAAATCAAGTAGGATAAAAACAAAGGGAAGATAATTTCGGGAAAATACCACCAGAGGGACAAAATTTGTGGTTTTCACACTTAGCACGTTCGCCACGCCAAAACGGTTGAGGACGGAGCTAGAGATACGGTTAATTTGCAACACTTTTGATAGTTGGTCCCACCTAGGAGCAACAAACACAGCACCCCACACAAGGGCTGCGTTCAGTAACTCTAAAAAAGCTCCGCGCTAAGCTCAACGGTCAGCGGTTTTTTACTGAACGGGTTTTTTTACTTCCGGTTTTGACGTCACGTTGCCCGTCCGTTGAGCAACGAAGTCATCGGCTGTAAGAGCAGGTTTTTTCATTACTCAACGGTCACGTGACGTTGCAGCACGGAGTAAGGCTAGCAGCAGACGACGCAACAGACGATATTTGACAAAATTTACAACAAGCGTAAAAAGCGTTCAACAAGATCCAACGTCACGTTAGCAACGGTCTCAACGAAATTAATTTTTCAGATACTTCGTTGAGAGTTACTGGACGCAGCCAAGGAGAACGCAACCCGTCGAAAGTCGTGGATTTTCTTGTGTTCAGTTTACATTGGTTAGATGCTTTAGCGCCTGCTGCCGTCGGAAGGGGAAAATTCGGAAATTGTCTTCCCCCCGCCCGTAAAACGTTCAGCGTAAAGGATCGTCCAATGAAATTTGTACGCAATACTGCTTTAGCGTGTTTAAAGGCGAGCGGCGTTCTCCTTGTGTTAGTTGCTCCTAGAAGCAACACTTGAAAACATCTCAGTGAAAATTACCTCTTGATAAATTGAAACGCCGAAGAGACATCTATCGAGAATGTTAAAAATTAACAACAACGATAGACGGAGAGCTCCATATTCACGGTTCACCTTAATACATTCATGTTTTTAGTCATAATGGCATTACACTAAATGTTGTTCAGAATTCAATCTTTATGGTGTCTAACTTAGGCCTTAGACCCAAAATAATTTCATACATTTGAATTTATAGGCTTTAGTCTTTATTTTCAAGCAAATATTCCTGTCACAAATTAATAATGCGCTTGATTTTATGATTTTTATCGCATCATGGCTCGAAATGTACGACATGTATTACTCCACCTGACCATGTAAAAAGTAAGGATATATATATATATATATAATATATATAATTTATTTTTTCTCGATTCACTTTTTCTTCCATGATATATTTCTGAAAAGGGATGGGAGCCAGAGAAAATGCATGAATATCAAGCTAATGTTAAAAAACAGTTTAGACCTGAACGTATTCATTTTTCATTGTTGTAGCACAAACCAATTTTGTTCGGAAAGTTCTGAAATTTGGTAATTCTTATTGCCAAGGCTTAGCGTTAAATTTTATTTCATAAACCTTAAATAGTCTTAGTCGATAATTCAAAATAACGGTCAAAAACGCCGCCGATCAGTTTAGTAAAATATTTTCGGCAGTGTAATCATGGATTAAATAACCTTACAGGGATAGTTCTCTGGGGTACAATATTTGCTCCAGACGTACCCTGGTGGCCAGATTTGTCAACGACCGGAAGTCTCGATTTTACCGATACACGGGGGAAAATTGCCAAGGGGGTGCAATCGCGATTGATGAAATTATTATTTTTGTAGGCCAAGGCCTATCTATTGAAAACTTGTTTACAGTTTGAAAGCCTATAAACAATTTAACGAAAAATTAGGTGATATACATAAATGTCTTAAAAACCATATGAAAAAATTCGCTTACAGTACTTATTTATTTCCCACATTTAACCAGGAAGCTCCAGAGCCACTGAGGTACTGACCACGATTGAATATTTCAATTTCAATTTTTCAAATGTATTAAAATCAACCGTTGGAAAAAGATTAAATTCGCCAAAAGCCGCCGCGAGATGGCGACGTGTCAAGAAATCTTGTTCCGGATTTGTATCGGTAAAGGGGTAAAATTGAGGGGACGTCAAAAATATCTGGCAGACTTGTTTGAAACAAACATCTACAACTCGTAGTATAGTAAAATGTATTAGAGAGAACTATCCCTGTAAGGTTATTTAATCCATGGTGTAATCGTCGGCCATTTTCGGTATGGAGATACTGTAACAGGCCGGAAGGCAGGCAAGGCTGCCAGATTTCGATAGACCGAAAACGGCCAACTCTCACAGATGTTTTCGTTTTCAAAACGAAAATTTTGCGGCGTAGCTATCGACTAAGATTATACGATTATTTTCGATTAATCAAACATAAGTGGACATATTAATATTACACACTTTCGTTAATGATAATTAACAAATTTTGGACTAGTACAGGTGTTTTTCTAAGAATTATAAGCATTTTTTATGCCAGTTAATGCGATATATCAAAGAAATATTTCTTTGACTTAAAAACGTGTAGAAAGGTACCATCCATTTAATTTTAAAAGGGTATTTATACAGTTAGATATTCATGGTAGAAATACATATATTCATGATATAGGGACATACTTATCTTTTAAAGTGAACATTTATATATTTCTGCTATTACAGAAAATCAGAACTATTAAATTTCTAGATCAAGCGAGAACCACGTTGTGAACGAAGCAAAATTAATAGTGAAACGTAGAAAACGATTTAAATTTACAATAACATTTATTTAAAATTAATCCTTCGGGGAAATTTACTCGTGTAAATCAATCAATATTCAAAAAATTTTGCCTTATGATTTGGCTAAAATATCGACGACGTTTCAAAGTAAAATATTTTCAATGATTTTTGGAAAAATCAAGAAGAATTCCTACACACTAGGTGGTTTCTTTACGTTTGTTCCGATCCTGGCTACTAACAAAAACCATGATAGCAGTGTTGCCGGTCATAGTTTGTTCAAAATTGCGGCGCGCGAAACGAAGTCTAACTAAAAATCCTCATTAGCAAGTTTCATTAATTAGTTTAAGAAAATGTAACAGACGACACTACTCTAAGAAACCAAACTTCCAAACAAATAGTACAGTAACTCGTCGTGGGTTTTTAGGAACCAAATAGGCCCTCCAATAAAACATCTTCAAGGAAATCGCACAGAATTAATGTTTCCGAGGTCCAGGACCTGCAAGTCACTTTTTATATAGTGCTTGTTAATAATGGAAACTTTTCACCTGTACGGTATGCAACAAGTGTTTCCTTTTAACCTGCTAGGAGCAACAAACACAACACAAGGAGAACGCAACCCGTCAAAAGTCGTTGATTTTCTAGCATACATTTTTCATTGGTTAGACACTTTAGCGCTTGCTGCCTCAGGAAGGGGAAAATTCCGAAATTGTTTTCCCCCTTTCCGTAAAACGTTCAGCTTAAAATTTCGTCCAATGAAATTTGTACACAACACTGCTTTAGCGTGTTTAAATGCTAGCTGCGTTCTCCTTGTGTTTGTTGCTCCTAGTTAATCAGGTAGCTTTTTTTGTCATATTAAGGCTTAGCAAAAACACGACGTTGTTTTCAGCCTTTGTACAGGTGAAAGGTTTGCATTATTTCAACAAGCACCAAATACACAGTAACTTTCAGGTCCTGGCTCTCTGATATATTACTTGTTGGCGATTTCCTTCATGATGTTTTATTGAAGTGCTTATTCACGGTTGACTGTTACTGAACGCAGCCATAGACGCAAATTGTTTCCGTAAAGCTGGTTTAATTTTTCAAAAGGACAAACACGCAGGCGACGCAAAAAATCTCCGTAAGGCGTCGACGCGTTTCTGGCTCTTTCGAAAAGCAGCTCTTATTTCTAGCACTTATTCAGCCCAGGCAAAGATAATTTAAACTCGTACCCTAGATTCGAATACTGAGAGCTTTCCCATTGTGGGTTTTGTTAAGAAGCGTTTACCCTTTTCCGGCACGTGACCTCAGAAAAATCGGGCTCCATCGGTTGCGGTAAGGCGCAAACCATGGATCGAATTTTTTCTGAGTTCCAGCAGGAAGTTGGTAAACGCTATCGGCAACGCGCGAGAGAGTGTTTCCGAATCTAGGGTACGAGTTTAAATTATCTTTGGCCGAAGCCAGTTGAAGCCACAAGGATCGACGGTAGTAGCTTGCTCCAAGAATGTATTTATATATAAAAATGGACCATGAATACGGTCTGCCGAGATTATGATCCAATGAAGGAAAAACATGACCGCTGTGTACTTCCACACAGCAATTTTAAGGAACCAATAGGTGTTTTCATAAAATCGAGATAAGTTGTTTCCCCCCCTCCCGACAAAAAATTCCCCCTCAGTCTTTGATGGGAGTTCAGTTCTGTACGTTCCAGTTCTAAAACCGTCAGCGCTACTCGCTTGAATGTACGTCAACAAGCTGGCAAACATGTTCCCGAAAAATCAATGTCCCTTCATAGAGTATACCACCTCCTAGGCAGTTCTTTGATGGGAATTTTATGAAAACAACTTTAGTCGCTTAAATAAAACATCCTTCAAGGAAATCGCCCAGATGTAATATTAAAGAGAGCCAGGACCTGCAAGTTACTGTTTATATTTATATTTGAAATAATGTAAACTTTTCATCTCTAAACAGAATGTCGTGTGTTTTCTAAGTCTTTATATGTCAAAAAAGCTACCTTGTTGCATACCGTACTGGTGAAAAGTTTGCATTATTTTAACAAGCACTATATAAAGTGCCTTGAAGGTCCTGGCTCTCGGAAATATTACTTCTTGGCGATTTCCTTGAAGATGTTTTATTGAAGCGTCTATTTGATACCGGGTTGATTTAATTTTGGAGGGGGAAGGAGCTTACTCATCGAGCGTGAGGGGATTGCCAGTACCGCTCAACTTACTTGCTAGTCATTCTTCCGAAGCATAAATACATAATTGTTCTGACTAACTGCCTAGGCCTAGGATCTCATTTTGATATGACGTTTTTTATATAATTTGGTTTTAAAAAGCGTGACGTTTAACACTTGATTTTATAAATTAAAAAGTGGTTTTGCCCAACTTGTTAAAATTCTGCTCTTACGTCATAAGACACGGCTTTATTAGTATATTCTTCGCGCGAGCTATTTGCACGCGCGCCGGAAAAAGCTATTCACCTCGTGACTGTAGCGCGCGCTCGTAGACTGTGACGTAAGAGCCACATTAAATCAAGATGGCCACGTTATTTTATAGTGTTGTCGTCTGAAACCCTGCGACGTCACCATTGTAATTTGAAAACATTAAAAACGGTAACTGTCATGGCGGCCACTATTAACACTACAGCTGTGACGTTACAAGTTTTCAAAATCGTATGAGATGACAACACTCTATAGAAAGGACTAGTGTGTATAAATAAATGAACATGTTGTACATAGCGTATAGCAGTATATTTATTTTAAAAATAGTATAACCGTTGAGTGATTTCGGGAGCACAGAGGCACAGACGTTATAAATGTAGAAACACGGTCAAGTATAATTTACAGAGTGTTTTGGGCGGAAAACGCTTCGAGTGTTCCGCCGTTAATGATTCTCTTACGCAACTATTATTTTTCCAAACCGGTTTTTCTTTTCGATCTAGGAATATCAATTAAAATTTAATTTGTGGTTTACATAATAACACCACGACAATAATAAATTCATTAAAGCGATAAAAACCTATTTATAAGGTTTGCTCGATCTACAAGGCGCGCGCGTGTCGTCAACGCGAAAACCTGGATTAGGCGCGGATAAACGCGTTGGATTCGTATCTCCCGTAACAGAATTTGTGAGCGTCGATTACTTTTATTTGGACGGTATGTTTGACTCGAACAGAGTGCCGGATCTTCCAAACATGAAATGCCGCTTTTCCACCTGGTGGTTTTTGACTGTTACCAAAATTAATTCGCGCACTCGGTTATTCGAGCACATTTTCGTTTTCGCGCGAACGACCAATTAGCACTTTCTCGATGGCGCGAATTATCGACAACCGCATCCTTCGACCACCATGTCTTGGTAGTTCTTGAGGACAATTTTTTCGTATTCGTTAACGTAGAGCAGAGAGATGGGAGACAGTTCAGTTGGCACGCAACAGGCGCGAGGCACCAGAGTGGGGTTGGCGGAGTTGACCAGCGTCTGGACGATGGCGTGGTTCGTGGAGTTCAAGTGGTCGGACAAGGGAAAGGGGCAGTCCCCCTGGCAATAATAAGCGTGGTAACCCGGCGGGGCCACGATCCAGTCGTTCCAGCCAACGTCCTGGAAATCCACGTAGAGATTCTTCCGTTGACAATGTTTTCGTTTCCTCCGTCGGTCGAGCCGGGTGTTCCGCTTGGATCGCGGCGAGCGTAACGCGGCGTCGCGGCCATCGTCCGTGTAGGTCACCAGCAACGGCTGGCGGTCAGCCGGCGCCGCCGCGTCCCCGAGGCCGCCGTAGCAGCGGTCCGCCGACCGAGTCTTATTCGCAGCGCCGTTGCGCAGCCGTATCGTTTTCCCGTCCGAGTGGGCGAGCCGCACCACCAACCCGTGATTGTCGGAAGGCCGGCCGCGCCACCTGCGAATGGCCGGCGCCACGTCGAAGCTCTCCCACCCGTCGTGGTCCGTCGACACGAATCGCGTATCAATTAATCGAAGTAACGGATCCGCGAAATAGTCCGCTCTCGCGCCGCGACTGTCTCCGGTCGGGCTGAGGCGCGCGGACGGCCTCAGAACGTCGTACACTTGCAGGTAAACCCCGCTCCTCGGCGTCTGCTTTAATTTATTCTTCCGGCGAGCGCGGTCGCCCTCCGTCGCTGAGTCAGCCAGACTCGGCGCCGCCACGACGCCGCAGCCCGCTCGCCGACGCCGCCGGAACACGCGCAGCTCCGCGGCCCGCAACAGTTCGTCGGACGGAACGGATGTGACGTTGAACCACAAATGGAGATCTTTAGTATTGCCATATTCTTCGTGGGGATATTCTGCGGGTCCAAGGTTTCGCGCCACGACGTCAGTTGAGCGTGAAAAGATAAAAGAAAAAACAAGATACGTTAGCCATCAAATCGCTCTTCGAAAAAACCATGTCATAAGTATACTATTGGGTTTCGTAAGTGGGTCGCTTTGTCGAAATAATTACCGATAAGCTTTACCAGCGTAGTGACGTAGAATTGACGTCACAAACAAAAAAAGATAAGCGCCTCTAGCGAGAAAAATACCCGAACTCGAAAAAAAAATGATCACGCGCCGGCTCTAAGCCTTGGCAAGGTTCGTTGCACGCGCTCATTATGACGACGAGGCGGAGAGTCAGTATTAGACCTAATGACTTAGTCTAAAACCCCCCAAAAATGCGCGCTCATTCGACGAAGGGCTCATAGTAAAAGTGTAACACGCGGGAAATAAGGAACTGACACACTAATGTGATATATAATTATATACTTATGACGATATTGCTTAGAATGAAAATTACGACTAATTGGACATTCCATTTTAAATTGATCCACGAAAATCCAGCAGTATGTGAGCTTTTCGTGTTGGCCGCTAGGTGACTCTATGTAAACTGTCATTTAAATTATTTAATAATTCACCATGCTTAAAATACTATACTACCGGTCTACGTCGAGTCTACGTTCAAAAACCGTTTTTACCAAATTTATTTATTTTAGTAAGACTCAGATGCCGCCATCTATTGAGCGAAAACGAAAGTAACAATAATGGTCACTTTCACAAATACTAAATTACCAATTTCTAAATATCCTATTGAAAAATAATACAACAAGAATGTTAAATCTAAAATGAATACATCATAATTTTTAATTATTAATAAGAAAATTGTTATGCATAAAAAACCAAACAATTCGAATCAAATGTAACTAATATGTTACATATTAATATTTTAAAATATAACGTAGTTGCAACAAATACATTTATTGCAATAAATATAATATATTTACAATAAATAATACATTTACGACGATAAATAATACATTTACGACGATAAATAATACATTTACGACGATAAATAATACATTTACGACGATAAATAATACATTTACGACGATAAATAATATATTTACGACGATAAATAATATATTTACGACGATAAATAATATATTTACGACGATAAAAACATAATATATTTATACTAAAACATAATATATTTGTAATAAAATATAATATATTTATAATAAAAGATAATATATTTATACTAAAACATAATATATTTATAATAAAATATAATATATTTATACTAAAACATAATATATTTATAACAAAAGATAATATATTTATACTAAAACATAATATATTTATCAAGAATGTATTTATTTATAGTTAGGAAGAATGATTATGTTGCGACAATCGCCGTGCACGTTGAACGCCTTTCCCCCGTCTCGTGCGGGGGGAAAGACAAAACGTCACCGGCGTTTGATTTCCATCGCGTTAGGTGACGTAAATTTTAAGCAGCCAATGAAATACCGGGACTATTCGTTTTACTTTAAGTGGAGGAGCGTACTGGGGGGACCAACGGGTGGATTGAGAGAAAGGCTAAAAACCGTCTCGACATAGACATTCTCCCTAGGTATAAATAAATACATTCTTGTATTTATAATAAAATATAATACGTTTATAATAAAACATAATATATTTATAATGAAACGTAATATATTTATAATGAAACGTAATATATTTATAATAAAAGATAAAACTTATAATAAAACATAATATATTTATAACACATAATATATTTATAGTAAAACATAATAATTTATAATAACACATAATATATTTATAATAAACAAAATATTTATAATAAACTAAAATATTTATAAAACAAAATAATCAAAATAAAACAAAATATTTAAAATAAAACAAAATATTTATAATAAAACAAAATATTTATAATAAAACCAAGAATGTATTTATTTATACTCAGGGAGAATGAATATGTCGAGATACGGACACGTTGAGGCCCTAACCCCGTCACGCTAAGGGGGGGGGAGGGAAAAAGGAGGCGGTCTTATTTTTTGCGTCCTCGCAGCAGCGTTAATCATGTCGAAAAACGTAATTTTTAAGAACCAATGAGATTGCAGTATTATTTGATTTTTTTAAAGCGGAGGAGCATACCGGGGGCCCCAACGGGTGGAATTGGAGAAATGCTAAAAATAATCTCGACATATTCATTCTCCCTGAGTATAAATAAATACATTCTTGATAAAACATAATATATTTAAAATAAAATAAAATATTTCTTGTTCCGATAACTAGATGGCGCTTCAAATAAAGATGGAGTCTGAAATGAGGCGGGGCATCGGTCGAACAGCGAAGCGCCGGGTTCTTCCTTACGTAAATCCGCTCTCGCTACTGTAAAATCCCTCAACGCTTTTAAAAATGAGGGACTCTTTATTTTTCTGAATTTCCTCGCGTCGAGCCTAGCGCGTGCCTCGAATCGCGAACAGCGTCGGTGGGAGGGCGCGCGCCCAAACAGATTGGGCCGTTTTTTCCCAATTAGCGGAGATGAACAGTTATTTCGAAATGAGTGAAACCCGAATTGGAACTGCTTCTCTCTCTTTGCCAGAGAAACATGGCAATAACAACGCCACTTACTGCACTCGATAATGTATTTATTTGTACTCAGGGAGAAGGATTTAGTTGGGACGATACGCGGGGTTGGAAAGAAACCGGCTTTTTAAAATATTAAAAAATCCTCATTACTTCGAAAATGCTCAAATTGACCGATTTCAAAATTATGTTTTTTTTTCCTCGTGACAGTACCTTTCCGTTGTTAGGTATAGCGGGCTTTTTTACCTAGAGGTCGGCGGAACCAATAAATTAACCGCAAAAATTTCAATTAATCATTAAAATTAGTATTATTTGTTTTATAAGAATAAATTATACGATTTAACATGCAAAATTAATCATTTTTTTCGAATATTTCCGAATAATTCTCGGTTATGGATGAATATAAACAATCGTATAATTTCTTATTCAAACGCCGACCTCTATTTTTACCCTAACATAGCGTCGTATTTTCACGTGCAAAATGAATTTTAAAATCCCCCAATTGCTTATATCTAGCTCTCATTACTTACGACAAAAAGTTAAATTTTAGTTTCGTTTTGGAATAAAAAATGCAAAATATAATATTCTGCATTTTTGTTTTTAAATAAATAGTATTTAAAATTTTCAATACTTCTAATTCATTTCTCAATATTTTTTTAAGTAATAAAAAAAGAGGTTTTAACCATGGACTTTTTTCGGTGGTTAAATAGAAATAAATAAATTGGTGTACCGGAAAAAACAAAGGCATTGCGCAAAGGATTTCTGTGGCAGGAAGTGACGTAGGGGCTGGGAGGGGTTGTGTCCGTTTCTGGAATTCGCCCAAAGGGGATCGTGGCACGCCGTTAAAAAGACCCTGAATCGGGGCTGTTCGTTGCTAAGGCGTTTGATACAGCCAATAATTTTTCATCTGTTACACGTGGTTTCAAATTATTTAAATGGTTATTTTTTCTCCGTGGCTCTTTCCAATAAAATCCAGTTCTCTTACGCGCGAAAATCTCATTAGCAATAACTCGGTTACATTCGGAAAACGGATATTTTAATTATTTTTAACGCGGATTTAAGACATTTCAGGGTTCGTACAAAATTTCCGAGACAATTTCCGGAATTAAATTCCCTGACGTTTCCAGTTTTTCTTGACCAAATTGCCAAATTTTTGTAGAATAAATGAATGGTTTGAGGTCAAAATCTTGCAAAATATTTTCATTCAAAAATTTATTTGCCTGAATTTTTGGGGGTCATTTTAAAATTCCCTTACTTTTTCGGACCATTTTCAAAATCCCCGACTTTTCCCTGACCATTTGGAAATATTTTAAAATTCCCTGACTTTTCCCTGACCTTTTCCAAACATTAAAAAATTCCCCGACTTTTCCCTGACCTTTTGGAAACATTTTAAAATTCCCTGACTTTTCCATGTTTTCCAGGTCGTGTACGAACCCTGCTGCATTTAAGCCTCACACTTTGAGAGAAATCGTGTTAGCTTCGATTTTGCTTTGCCGAATATTTTACAAAAATAAACGTTTGCGGAGGGTTACGCGTTTTGTTTAATCCATGTCGCGCCATTAATTTTATGATTTCAACATCACCGATGATATTGTGAAGTAAATTTCACTTTTATTTCTGATAATCCATAAAGCATTAATAAACCAGATAACAGATATACGTAGTGACAGACCAGGGTTAGACATAAGGCACTAGTTACGGCATTTGACTGCTAAAATAAATGCTCTGACTACTAAAATTAATCGAAATCTGGGGGCCCACTAGTCAATTTTACTGGTGAAAAATTTACCTACATAATCATAAATAATGGCGAATATGGCGTATCATAAATTCATCATTCATCAATCCCATTTTATTTAAAAAATCACATCATGTCACTCAAGCGATAATAAACTCCTATTTTAATTCTGACGGGTCAAGCAAAATGTTGGCTGTCCTTGTTTTTATACCCCCTTTTTACCCACACTACTCAGTTACTACTAAAATAAATTGAGATAGGACGCTCACTAGTCAGGCTGGCTACTAAAAAATATCCTTATGTCCAACCCTGTGGCAGACCCGTTTGTTCTCAGTGACCGCATTATGGTCTTTATTAATTAATAATCATTTTAATTAACATTAAAGGTTAAATATAATAATCAACAGTTCGCGGAGTGGTAACTGATTTATCACAAAGTCTGTATGCACATTTTGCTTTACAATTAATAGATCGATTCCAAATATGAGGGAAGACATTAGAGGTTCAATTTTAATTATTTTATTTATACTAGAGGGCGCCCATTTACATAATAAATGTTTACCGATTTGTTAAAAACCACTGTTAACGAGATGTTTTATGTAAAAACAATGAACGATAGTTAGCTTTTGAATTAATTTAAAATTTCTACTTTTTGGACTGTTGACGCCATCTAGCAAAACTTTGGGTATTGAAAAATCGACTTCTAACGCTTTGTTCGTAATTTCCTTTTCACTGGTTTGTGCAACAGCGAAATAATGGCTGTTTTAGAATATCAGCCGTAGATGTCGCCACCGTTAACATTGCGTTAATGTAGGGACGTTTCCGGTGTGACAGAATTTCTTTAGGATGCACGAAAACTCTTTCTCTGATCCCTCTATCGGGAAAAATAGGCGTAACTGCTCCATGTTTAAGAAACCGTAAACCATAATTCAATTGTTAAGCATAGCCCCTTCTTGTGACACTTTTGCGCATGCGCCGAGTGAGTTCCAAATATTCTAATAGCGAATAAGAGCAAGTGCTTTAAGTTTTTAGGGATTGTTCGTTTATTCAGTATAATATACAGGGTGTTACGGATAAGGGTACGGAAACTTTTATAATGCATTCTATGCGTCTCTACGAGTAGAAAAAGTCTAGTGAACTATGGTCCTAAAGTGTCCCGTTTAAAAGATACAAGCTCTCAAAAATCTCCCTAAAAAACATCGAAATCCACGCAAATGTAAAATTTTCATTCTTCCTTGAACACAATTGTTGTCATAATTATGGGTATTACGTATCAAATTCCCTGACTTTTCCAGGTTTTCCCTGGCCATTTTCGGATATTTTCCCCTGACTTATTTTAAGACAAAATTTGTCAATTTTGAAACTATATACTAATTTTTATTTCCCTGACTTTTAGATCCATTTTCGTAAAATTCCCTGACTTTTAAACCCATTTTCATAAAATTCCCTGACTTTTAAACCCATTTTCATAAAATTCCCTGACTTTTAAACCCATTTTCATAAAATTCCCTGACTTTTAGACCCATTTTCGTAAAATTCCCTGACTTTTAGATCCAGTTTCGTAAAATTCCCAGACTTTTAAACCCATTTTCATAAAATTCCCTGACTTTTAAACCCATTTTCATAAAATTCCCTGACTTTTAGACCCATTTTCGTAAAATTCCCTGACTTTTAGATCCATTTTCGTAAAATTCCCAGACTTTTAAACCCATTTTCATAAAATTCCCTGACTTTTAAACCCATTTTCATAAAATTCCCTGACTT
Source organism: Leiobunum rupestre (assembly GCF_980474605.1). Lineage (NCBI taxonomy): Eukaryota > Metazoa > Arthropoda > Arachnida > Opiliones > Sclerosomatidae > Leiobunum > Leiobunum rupestre. The sequence goes on from NC_143389.1 coordinate 18,000,936, forward strand.
TTAGACCCATTTTCGTAAAATTCCCAGACTTTTAAACCCATTTTCATAAAATTCCCTGACTTTTAAACCCATTTTCATAAAATTCCCTGACTTTTAGACCCATTTTCATAAAATTCCCTGACTTTTAAACCCATTTTCATAAAATTCCCTGACTTTTAGACCCATTTTCGTAAAATTCCCTGACTTTTAGATCCATTTTCGTAAAATTCCCTGACTTTTAAACCCATTTTCATAAAATTCCCTGACTTTTAAACCCATTTTCATAAAATTCCCTGACTTTTAGACCCATTTTCGTAAAATTCCCTGACTTTTAGAAACATTTTCATAAAATTGCCTTACTTTTAGAGCCATTTTCATAAAATTCCCCGACTTTTATAACCATTTTCCCGTGAACGAGTGAAATAAGGCTGGTCTTGTAGATGCGAACGTGACCAGAGCCGAGGTGTAGCGAGTCCTCGTCGTTAAGACTCGAAAGTGGACAGATAAGGAAAAGACGCAGTTTCTGGCCAAATGTTCGTGAAAGTAGTTTTTCTTTGGCAAGACTGATAACGGCCGAGCGCCGAAATATTTCGTCTCTTCTTCCCTTGGGGAGAAATGGCCCGCGCGAGAAGGATAGTCGCATTTTTCGGGGCTCGCTTTGGACCCAGGGCTGCTGTGGCGGTTCCCCCGACAAACAGATCTTATCGATAGTTATATTGTAACGAACTGAGTGAAAATAGGCCTTTCTACAAAGTCACATTGGCCTTCTGGTTTTGATGTTTGTTGCTGCTGCGTCACGAGTGACGTATCAATGACGTTTCACTACGAAAAGCCCTGGACATAAGATTGAATCAGTACGCCGAAATGTTGATTTAATATTATAAAAGCCTCGAAGGACAATTAAGATATATTTACCATTCAAAATTCGCTGAAATTCTTCGGCAGGAACTTTAAATTTACAAATTATTCCCGTATCATCGTCTTTAGGTCTATGTTAAATAATTATCCGCCATCCGACGCCATCTTGAATTCTTATTTAAAACTACCTCTAAAGCGATCTTACTAATCTTGTAAGATCTCTGACGTCAATCGCTCTTACTTCCGGTTTTAAAAACCGTCAAGTTCGCGATATCACAAGAAATCTTACATTTCTTGCAAGAAATCTTATCAACTTGACGTACCCCTGGGTGGATCTAGTGGTATTCAAAAGCCGGTGTAAAATCGAGCTCTAAGAAATTTAAATTTCGAAGGAATGCTTTTGCGAAAGGTCGTCTGCTAACACTCTACTACTTGTTTCCAAAGTAACTAGCGCCATCTAACCTAGCTTCTATTAAACCTGGTGGCAGAAATATTAAATTAGGTTATTCACCAGAAATATGGAACTTTATAGAGTAATGGCAGTTCTACCTCACACGACGTCACCCATGTTTTTTCCTATTCATAAAAAATTAGCGCCCACAATGCAGTGGCGTAGCCCCCCCCCCCAACAAAAATCTGTTTGAGGCCCCCCTTTTTAATTTTTTTTATGGTTAGCGGGCCTCCCCCCCCCCGAAGCTCAAGGCCCCCCTGCGGACCATCAGCTACGCCGCTGCCACAATGGCCGCCATGGCCAAAGCTACGGAGTGCTACTACTCTATACTACCTTTATGTATCTTAAAGGAAATAAGAATATCAGTCAACCAATATTTGCCTCTTCATTATATGGCTTTAGATATTTCTAATGGTTTTAGGTTACGCGTTGAGGTTATATTCCCTCCAAATAATGTCTTTTCCCAAGGCGGCAATTAAATGTGATAACCACCATTTCCAATAAGGAACTGATGTAGCTGAAACTCTTCAAGGAATTCATACAGATTTAGCCGCTACAAGATGTTTTCACCGTTCAAGCGTTATTGTTAGAGTAGCTTAACTTGTTCTTTGTCGAAAAAATTGCACTGTATCACTTTTGTAAAAATATCGATTTAATTGGTTGTGTTGCCAAGATAAAACTTATCAAATTATGTTCGTCAATTGAAAGACCCTCATTATGCAAACGCTTCGGACTACCCCGTTTAGTTTAACTAGCTTAATGATTGGATGATAAATTACTGGCATCAATCGTGCATCTAACCAGAAGTATATAAGATATATCTTACGAGATAAGTTCCCATCTGCCAATACTGATATTAGCCGGCTAACACCGATTTTTCAAAAGACGTTTATTAAACTAGTCTATGACATCGCAAAAATATGATTTCTACACTTTACTACACCGGTAATAGGCCTTTCTATAAAGTAACATTGGACATTTTGTTTTGATGTTGCTACTGCGTCACGCGTAAGTGTATAATATTGCTACGTAAGTGTGACACTTGCAAAAGTTTAACTGAGAGCTATTCAAAAGACACGACTACATTACGGGCTTCGTCGACGTTTTGCGTCCTCTTGCTAACGCGTCACACGTAGCCTTTGACAGCGCCTCGCTAGGGGGAGATTTTCTTCTTGTGATGACGTCACTCCGTTACTAGCTCTAAGTGAAATATTCCCCAAAGTGACAAACTTATGGAATAATATTATAGACTTATGGTCACGGGTGATGTATTTTTACTAAGAAAAGCCCTGGACATAAGAGTAAATAGGCGATACTATAAAGTAAATTTGGTGTTAACCAACTAAAATGGGAAAACAAAATCACGTATTCATAGTTGGCCGTGCGACTTTAAAGAAAAAAAATATTCCTTCCAGATACTGCAGACAGCTAATTAACTAACACTTTTCAATCACAAAATGTTTTAAATAATAATAATAAATAGATCATTTAAACGAATAGATCAAAATTTAAACCACCATTAGCAAAATAAAATGAATAATAGTTGGTATTTCTTAGGATAGATGGCGCTGCAGCTCTCCCTAAAGTCACGTGATTACCATCTTTTCAGCCCCCTTGGACTTTGTAGTTTCGCCTATTCGACGAGGCACCCTGTTTTTAAGAAAAAAGTGAACTGAACTTCTCCGTATTTCGTGACGAATGAGCTACATAAAAACAAGTTCAGCAAGGATAGGATATCTTATTGTATAGAAAGGCCTATTTGCTTTACAAGTCGCTAGTTGATTTGGGTCTAAGGTGGTGCCTTGGGTATTAGCCTAGCTGGTTAGAAATAAATTGATCGTAACAGTTATATTATATACATTCGCAGATATATAAGGTAAACTTAAGATTGATAAGAAATTGAATTTAAAAGTGGTGGGTTCGGTTGGAAGGCAATATGCCAAACTTTGAAATGGCTTCAAATAGGATTTTATTTTTAAACAATAGTGTAGTATCTTCAGGGTGTTCTGACTCGTCAAACAGAATCCCGGGGCCCCTTTGATCAGCGAATAAAACATACGCGACGCTCTGAATCCCCCTCAAGTCAATCAAACCAGCCCTACATCCCATTGGTTCCCTAACACTGACGTCTTCTAGTGTTAGATGAAAAATTAAGTCGGGAGTGTTATGTTTCGGGAATGTATGTTGGAACTTTGGAATTAGTACTGTAACTTGTAAGTCTGTAATAAATACTATAGTTTTTTTTTACTATAAACCTGCTTCCAAGAAATTATTTGGTTCTTTTAGTTATAAATAAACCAGTATTATTTATTTCGACGGTGGCCTTACCTGATCCTAACTATTTTTTTTCGGGGATAACTTAACCCCGACCCCGACTTAATTTTGACCCCGTACGAACACTAACGTCTTTCTTAACTATAACAGGGTTGCCACAGATTTTTAACAATCAAATTCCCTGACTTTTCCAGGTTTTCCCTGACCATCTCTGGAGATTTTCCTCGACTTATTTTGTGCGAAGATTTTGTATTTTTTAACCTATATTTTTTAGTAAAGGTTTCCTATTTGCAACCGAAATTAAATTCCCTGATTTTTAGACTAATTTTTAAAATTACCTGACTTTTAATCTTTTATACCCATATTCAAACTCCCTGATTTTCCAGGAATTCCAGGTTTCCCAGGTACCGTGGCAACCCTGTATAAATAAACAGGGTTTATACAACTAATGGCATCCCGATTTCCCAGATTTTTCCAGGTGTAAGATAACCACAATTAAAACTAAGATTTAAAAGTAGCTCATTTCATGATTGTCATTTAAACTAAATTGATTCCATATTATATAAAAGAAGTAATAAAGTCAAATATTATTATCTGTACAAAAAGGTAGATAAATTTTGTACAAGAACAGTTACTGATGTGTATTAGTACCCATTACGGTCTTACGGAAAAGTTTCACAACCCTCAAAAATTTCCCTGATTTTAACAAAAAATTGGTATTTCCCTGACTTTCTTGTCGACAATTGAAAACCCTGATATGCTGATATTTACAGGTGTTCAAGGTTTTCCAGGTCTGTAGGAACCCTAATAACTAGGGTTAACAAACGCAAGGAGAACGCAACTAGCCTTTAAACACGCTAACGCAGTGATGTGTACAAATTTCATTGGATGAGCATTTACGCTGACCGCTTTACGGAAGGAGGAAAGACAGGCTAAAGCGTCTAACCAATGAAAACTGTACGCGAGTAAATGCACGACTTTTGACGGGCTACGTTCTCCTTGTGTGGGGTGCTGTGTTTGTTGCTCCTAGCTGATAAAGACATTTTCGTTTCGAATAATGAAAAATGACAAAATAATAATAATAATAATCAGCTAGGATACAACCCTTGGCACCACCTTAGGCCCAAGTCATCTAGCGACTTTACACAGGTGGCCGGGGGGCTGAGATGGTGTCTTCCCCCCTCACAGGCACAAAGGAGAGCCGAAAGATTAGGCGAGGGGCGTGGTTTTTATTCGCGGGGGAATATCTTGGAGGGGACTTCGCTTTCTAAGTCCGCGCGGCAAATAAAGATTGTCATTTGGATTTCCGCGGCTTCGCGAATGTATCAAAAATCGCGGAGAGAAATCCGAACACGAACGTTCTTTCTTTATCTTGATGATCATTTCTTCTTCGAGCGTTTTGAGCGACGGAGGGTTTTGTCAGTTCGAGACGGGGCCTCCGCGGGCCCAAAACACGCAGTCCCCGAACCAAAGCCCCTTCCAACTTGCTAACAGCGGATATAGCCTCGAATCGACGTTTTCAATTTAGTGTTTCGCCATCTCAAATTCGTTCTTCGGGAGGTCAGTTTCATTTGATCCGAGATATAAATAAGCCACTTTTAATCACGTAAGGCTATTTTTGAGTAACAAGAGTACGAATCCAGGGGCCAGCTAAAAAATGTACGACAGATTTCCTTCGATTTATAAAGATTTTTTTCGATAACAAAAATTTCCCCGATTACTAAAGATTTCTTTCGACTCCCATTGATTTTCCGATTTAAAATAATTTTTAGGATTTCCTTCGATTCCCAGTGATTTTCCGATTTAAAATAATTTTTAGGATTTCTTTAGATTCCCAGTGATTTTGAATTTGTTCATAAAAATTAAATCAATAAATATTTTGATTTTATTGAATTTATTGATTTTTATACAATTAATGGCTCTTTTCCTGTATAATTAACGGATATTTTACTTTTATCAGTTAGATGATCTCGAATTAAATTAAATCTTAATTGAATTTAACCGAATTTAATTACCATTTAATATTTTAGTTTGCTCAGATTTTCTGTGTATTTTCATTTTTTAAGAAAATATTTTTGTAATTTTTTATTCCTACATTAAAATACATTGTATAATTTAAATCAATGATTAAAATCTTGATTTAAATTAAATTGATTTCAGCCAACCCTGATTTCTTTATATTTTAAATGAATTTATGATTTCTAAAATCACTTTTAAGATCCGCGTTAAAGTTCTCAGTATTTTTATGTATTTTTTCTAAGTTTGTTTTTGATTTTCTGAGATTATTTTCTCGAGAGAGAGATTAAATCCGAATAAAGTGTTGCTCGCCCCCCCTCCGGAACGCCCCTGTTTGCGTAAAGAATTTTCTTAAATTCTCGTTAACGGAGGAACGAATTGGGAATTTGCAGATTAATTATCCAGAGCATCCGGAGGAAATGGAGCCGCTTGAGGCTAGGCGGCCACTGGCTCTCCGTTTCGTATCCGTCCTGCCTTCGACAAGGCATTGTCTCCGTTACGAAGCAAAGGCTTGTGGAAGCTAGGACGGAGACGTTACGAAGAGCAGTGGGCGCCTGGCTTAAACAGACACGCTGAACGACTCATTCGCTATTTTTATACATGGCTATCAGCGAAAAGTCATCTTAACTCGCTACTACCGTCAAAGGCGACACTACCCTCGCGGTGCTAATCGGTTAGTCCCAGGAAGAAGCGGCAATTAGCGAATGGCGACACTAATTTCCCAGTGGTTCATCGGGAAAAGCCTTTGAGCTAAACGGATGTCCCACCAATATTACAGCCATTCATAAAAGCTGCTGATTGATACGCCAAGTTAATCATCATCTTGAGGTTCTAATATTCTATTCTACAGGGTGTTTCAAAAGGTTATGCCAACATTTGAAGGAGTTGCAGGGGGTGAGTTGAGAATTATGCCTCTTTTTCCCCCATTTTCCTACGATGAGTTAAAAGAGCGTCAGAGAGCTTCAAAGTGTAACCTACTAGCCCCTGGAAGTAGGCTTTAACAAGAAAATATAGGATAAATTCCATTAAAATTACCGGAAAATATCGGATAAATTCCATCAAAATAATAGGAAATATATGATAAATTCCATTAAAATTACAAAAATAAAGGATAAATTTCATTAAAATTACCGGAAAAGATAGGAAAAATTCCACCAAAATAATAGGAAAATATAGGATAAATTCCATTATTATAATAGGAAAATATAGGATAAATTCCATTAAAATAACAAAAAATAAAGGATAAATTTCATTAAAATTACCGGAAATATAGGATAAATTCCATTAAAATTACAGGAAATATAGGATAAATTCCATCAAAATTACAGGAAATATAGGATAAATTCCATTAAAATTACAGGAAAATATAGGATAAATTCCATTAAAATTACAGGAAAATATAGGATAAATTCCATTAAAATTACATCAAAATATAGGATAAATTTCATCAAAATTACAGGAAAATATAGGATAAATTCCATCAAAATTACAGGCAATATAGGATTAAATTTCATTAAAATTACCGGAAAATATAGGATACATTCCATCAAAATAATAGGAAAATATAGGATAAATTCCATTAAAATTACAGGAAAATATAGGATAAATTCCATTAAAATTACATCAAAATATAGGATAAATTCCATCAAAATTACAGGAAAATATAGGATAAATTCCATCAAAATTACCGGAAATATAGGATAAATTCCATCAAAATTACAGGAAATATAGGATAAATTCCATCAAAATTACAGGAAATATAGGATAAATTCCATTAAAATTACAGGAAAATATAGATAAAAAGGGCGCCAGAGAGCTTCAAAGTGTGGCATACTAGCCCCTGGAGTAGAATATAAAATATAAATAAAAACTGTTAAATATATGTATAAATATTAAAAAAAAAATTGATATTAAATCACCTAGCCAAGAAAAAATCAAAATAAATAAATAAATATGTACATTCATATATGCATATAACCAGGAAACTATATAGGTATACACTTGGAATGTCTAAGGAAGATTTTTACGGCCGTGTCTTAAAGCGGGAAAACTCACGAGAAAAACTCTCGCGCCTCGCTACCCTAATTCGACGAAAACTCGTCATTAAGCCTAGTCATAGTTATTATATTATTATCTTACCTGATTGTCTCTTTTATATACCTGAAATTAGGTATCACTACACTTCTTTCGCGAAGAACATTATAATTACTTTAAAATATTAGGTACGATAACAAATTGAGGTTTTCAAATCCATTGTTTTATAAGCCTATTTCGCGCGGGAAGATCGCCTATTTGTTACCATGACGACGCATTCTTTTCGCGTCAAACATCGAGCCAATGAATTTGAAATGTCGTGTTACGTCTTACACTTGACGTAGTTAAGCCCCGCCTTTTTCTCGGCGCGCTTTCGTATCACCGTCCCAATGGAACCTTAGACATTCCAAGTGTATACCTCTATAGTTTCCTGATATAATTGATGAAATTTGTTAAATTATTTATTAATTATATAAAAATTGTACTCGAGTTATAGCATTTTTTAGTAGCTATTGTTTTGCTAAATGAAGGAAAAAATAGGATACTTTCTGTTGAAATTACGTAAAAATATAGGTTTCAAATACTTAAAAAAGGATTTAGTTTAATAAAATATTGTCTTACGGTGATAAATATTTTGGCGTAATTGCAACGGTTTATGTACGAGAAATTTGAAAAAAATTGTGTATTTATAGGAAGTTATAGAAATTTTGTAAAGCTCAACTTGCCGCTACAAATGTATTATCCCGATAACTAATAAAACAATTCAAATTTATAGAATGGAACAAATGAAAACGATCTCAGCTGAGCGTCGTCTGGTCTGTTGTTTCGCTGTCGTATTAATTACGCGACCGTAATTAGAAATCCGTGAATGAAGTCGAGGCGAAATTCGAAACTGGTTCTACGTTTGAAAGCGCGACGATACGTTGCAATAGGGCTTTTCATCACTCCTACAAAGCGGCCAATTACGAGAACAGGCGAGGCTGCAGTGCCGGGCGATTGGCGTGGGACCCGGGGCGCTTTCATCGACGGGAAACATTTCCAAGTATTTTTAATTTAAGCCTATAATTACGGCTGATTGAAATACCTCGTTTTTCTCCATATTCACTTTGACGCTAATGTATATGCTAATTTTAATACGCATTCTGTAAGATCGCTCCAAGGTTTACGATTTGTTCGTACAACCAGACCGTTGTACGTTTTCAAGGGGACCACAGAAAACTCAAAAAAATCTTATAGGAAAAATACTAAATTTGTAGATGGTTTATAGGATAAATGCATTGCAAAATAAAGGAAAATGTAAGATAAATTCCAATAAAATTACCGGTAAATATAGGTAAAAAGAGCGCCAGAGAGCTTCAAAGTGTGGCCTACTAGGCCCTGGAATTAAGTAGGCTGCAATAAGCGCTAAACCAAGCATCAGGGAAATGCGAACATTAAGGTTTGGGTTCGTGTGATGGGTAAAAAAGGACTTTGTCAACAAATCGAGGTAACCAGCGTAAAAAAGTAAACTTAAACAGTATTTGAAGTCCCTGCTGCTTCGTTTGGCGCTTGTCGCAGCCTACTTCCAGGGGCTAGTAGGCCACACTTTGAAGCTCTCTGGCGCTCTTTTAACTCATCGTAGGTAAATGAGAAAAAACAGGTATACTTCTTAACTAACTCACCCCCTACAACTCCTTCAAATTTGTGCATAACTTTTTGAAACATCCTGTATAATTAAAATATACTTTGGACAATATCGTACGGCCCAAAAATTGTTTTCGAATTATCGACGTATACGATAAGTATCGTAAAACTGGCAACGCGTCTATAAAATTTTTTTTTGGATGAATTATACAGGTTGTCCCCCCTTCCAGCTACGCCACTGAGAGCCAGCATAATGTATAGCCAGTTTAATGTAGTTCGAATGCCCGTTTTGACCAATACAATGAATGGAATTAGCCATGAAAACTGGTTCTTAGCGATCGCGTAAACGCGTGGCTTAAGTAATAAGTCGTAAACGAATCCCATATGCAACTAATTCAGCGAGTCGAATGAAACTAGCATTTGTAATAATATCGATTACAATTAGTATTGGTAATCGTGTCTATTCTATTAGAATGCGATCTATAAAAGAGTCGACTAAAATTAGCATTAATAATCCTTTCGATTAAAATTAACATTGGTAATCGTGTCGAATAAAGTATGATTTGTTAATCGTGTCGATTAAGATGTGATTACCAATAGAGTCGATTGAAGCTAACACTGGTAATCGTGTCGATTAAAATACGATTTCTTAATCGTGTCGATTAAGATGTGATTACCAATAGAGTCGATTAAAACTAGCACTGGTAATCATCGCGATTAAAATAGGATTATAAATAGAGTTGATTGAAATGGGACTACCTATAGAGTCGGTTGAAACTAGCATTGTTAATAGCTGCGATTAAAATACGATTACCAATAGAGTCAGTCGAAACTAGCATTGGTAATCGAATAGATTAAAACTCAAAGATAAACTGTTAAAAAACCAAGAGTAAACGAATCTCTTTAAAATTAAGACATTAATAACAAAAGATTAAATGTACTAAAAAATAAATTGATCACAGAACTATGTAAAAGTCGATAAGTAAATAAATCGATTAAAGGGAATAAATGTATTGAGAAAATAAATTAGTAATAGAGGCAATTAAAAATCGATTAGTAAAAAGAACGATTAAAACGGGAAACGTACGATGCGAATGTAAAATAACAACGTGAAATAATTGCCAAATATTTCTGGGCACACGGTGAGCGCAAAACTAGTCAACAGGGTAGGGGTAATTGAGCCACGGATATTTCGCAACAGAGATTGGATCGCGGCTGAAGCGCCAGTCGCAACAAGCAGGCCACTCGCGCCGAAAGACATCAAACCAGCAACTGTCAAATTACTGGCTAAAATAATTACTCGAAATAGCATACGCGTCGGTATTTGCATATTCATGTTTATATTCGAGATATTGGAAATTCACGCCGCACACTTTGCCAAATTAAAGTTAAAGGTTTTCTGTTTGCAACCGATTTTTACCGGACTTTTTCACTAATTTTGGGAAGTTTTTTACTTGTTCCTTACTTGGAGAGCCGTATTCAAATTCCCTGAGTTTTCCAGGATTTACAGGTTTTCCAGGCACTGTGGTCACCCTGATATTTATATTCTAATAATAATAAAAATAATCTATTATTATTATTAGATTATTATTATTATTATTAGATTATTATTATTATTATTATTATTATTTTTATTAGATTATTATTATTATTATTATTAGATTCTAATTAATCTAATAATAATTATCTAATAGTAATAATAATAATCTAATAGTAATAATAATAATCTAATCATAATAATAATCTAATCATAATAATTGTCTAATCATAATAATAATCTAATCATAATAATAATCTATTAAATAATAATCAGCTAGGCTAATACCCAAGGCAGGGGCGTAGGAACGTTTTTGAGTTTTGGGGGGGAGCGAGTGAAGCGAGTGAGTCGCTCCACAATATATGATATTATAAAAGTGGACAAATATTTGGATATTTCACTTCAATTTGACCAAAAATCGGAAGTTGAATTTGAATTCGCTCTTACTTTGTTGTTAAAAGTTTTAAACGACAAATTTATCTTTTTCATTATGGTTGTAAAAACAAATTCACAATATTTCAGGGGGGGGGGGGGGCAAACACAGGTGTTGTCCCCTAGTAGGAAATTTAGGAGGGAATATGGTACGTTTGTCCCCCTAGTTGCTACGCCGCTGACCTGCAGCACCACCTTAGGCCCAAGTCATCTAGCGACTTTTAAAGCTATTAATGCAGGTGGCCGGGTTACAATGCGAAGGAGGGTGGTGGCGAGCCCTGCATGCCACGCGAGGAAGAATTCAAACGTTGAGACGATGTGACGCGTTGCTCCCAAACCCCCTCACGCTCTAAAAGTAAGCTCCTCCCCCCGTAAACGTCAGTCAAATCGAATCGCTCTCTCATTGGTTCCCTCTCGTGCCCGTGGATCGGCTCAATGTGGTCATTCTCTCGATGTGCATCCATGGTCTCAACAAGTGGCCAGAAGTAAAATACCAGGGAAGTCCCAATAAAATTTCCTACTAATGAGTTTTTCTTAATCAAGAATGAATTTATTTAATGACTATGTTCAGGAATCCATACCTCTACTTGTAATGCTTATCGCGGCAGATTTTCGTCTCGATGTGGCTGATGGTTTTTTGACGTCACTATGTTAACTTAACAAACAACAACGTGAGAGGGGAGCGCGCGCAGAGGGGTATGGATTCCTGCTATGTTGAGATTATTTTTAACGTCGGTACAAAACCCCCTCACCCGCTAGCAGTAAGCTCCTTCTCGAAATTTGAAATTCGAACCATTTTCCAAAGGATTCGGCATTTGAAATTCAAACCATTTTCCAAAGGATTCGGCATGTGAAATTCGAACCATTTTCCAAAGGATTCGGCATTTGAAATTCGAACCATTTTCCAAAGGATTCGGCATTTGAAATTCGAACCATTTTCCAAAGGATTCGGCATTTGAAATTCGAACCATTATCCAAAGGATTCGGCATTTGAAATTCGAACCATTATCCAAAGGATTCGGCATTTGAAATTCGAACCATTTTCCAAAGGATTCGGCATTTGAAATTCGAACCATTTTCCAAAGGATTCGGCATTTGAAATTCGAACCATTATCCAAAGGATTCGGCATTTGTAATTCGAACCATTTTCCAAAGGATTCGGCATTTGAAATTCGAACCATTTTCCAAAGGATTCGGCATTTGAAATTCGAACCATTTTCCAAAGGATTCGGCATTTGAAATTCGAACCATTTTCCAAAGGATTCGGCATTTGAAATTCGAACCATTTTCCAAAGGATTCGGCATTTGAAATTCGAACCATTTTCCAAAGGATTCGGCATATGAAATTCGAACCATTTTCCAAAGGATTCGGCATTTGAAATTCGAACCATTTTCCAAAGGATTCGGCATTTGAAATTCGAACCATTATCCAAAGAATTCGGCAATTGAAATTCGAACCATTTGCCAAAGGATTCGGCATTTGAAATTCGAACCATTGGCAACACAATTCGAAATTTAGTATCCGAACCTTTTTAATAGGATTCGAAATTTGAAATTATAGGAAATGGGACTCCAATTCGAGAACACGTTTGCAATGAAGTTCCGGTTGCAATGAATAAGATCCAACTCCAGTTCCTTAGATTGAACTGAAACTTTGAAATGGTTTTTTTAATTCCTGAAGAATGAGTTCTTGGAAGTTCCTAGGAATGTCTCCGACCTCTGTACTGGATAACAGCACTTGTCTCGATTGTATGCGTACACACCTCCGAGTAGAATATGCAGATCATTTCAATTTTTTAATTTGCGCAGCGAGGTCATTACACGAGTAATTATCCACTTGACATGTACGCGCTTCGTCGCTTGCACCAGCGATAATCATACGTGCTCATAAACAGGACACGCAAATCTTTTCTGACATTTGCCACAAATTCAAAGATTTCACCCATATAGATACATTTATTCAGATTCTGAATTTAGAAATTGATTCCTGGATTGGATAGCGATTAGGAAATTGTGGAGTTTTCAGAAATTCCGTTTAAAATTGTTCGGTTCGTTAACAATTTAATTTGGAAATTTATAGTTTATGCAAAGAGTATAAAAACTACGTAACCTAGAGATATAATGCCGGCCGAAAGCAGTAAAGGAAGTTATAGCAACCGGGGGGGAAGGCACTCAGTGAATTTGCACTTCAAATTTCGGTACCGCAGCGCCACTACGGCAGTTTTAAGTGGCAATCATTTTGATTTAGTTCAACATTCTTGAAAATTCCTTAAGGACTTGGCTACCTTTAGGACTTGGCAACGTTGGAGAACAAACGCCGTATTCTTCACTTTTTGAAAATAAACACCGAAACAACGAATCCACAAATTCTAACTAAAAAAATCACGAAACAGTAACCAATTACTGTCACTTTTTTGAATTGACAGATATTAGACAATTAAATATCCAAAATGCCAAATTTAGCACCTCCGCAACACCGTAACTGCCATTTTTCTCCGGTATTATTATTTATTGTACTAAAAACTGCCGTAGTGGCGCTGCGGTACCGAAATTTGAAGTGCAAATTCACTGAGTGCCTTCCCTCCCGGTTGCTACAACTTCCTTTACTGCTTTCGACCGTCATTATATCTCTAGGTTACGTAGTTTTTATACTCTTTGGTTTATGTGACATTTCGCGAAATTTTGAGAGCAAAAACGTGGTTAAAAAATAAAATTTATCGAAACCCAAAAATAATTTTTTTTTTAAATTTGCCATATTTCCAAAACTCGTACGACCTCTCGCGGGCAAAACAGGGACACGTGGGGAGCTGATCAGCCGGAGTAATCGGTGTACTTAAAGGGAGTATGAACTTCCATCAACCGACAACGAAAATTCACATTTCTGCCACCTGGTTTAACAGACCTAAGCTAGAAGTTATTGGCGCTAGTTACGTTAAAAAAATATGTCGGAGCTGACGAGTTTTTGATTCAGTTCACACTCCCTTTAATGAGTTAGTAAATCTCAGCGTAATCCACGTAATATAAGAGTACTTATCAGAATCCCTATCTACATTATGGTAATCTCAGTCTATTCATGGTAATCTCCGTCTACTCGTGATAATCTCCGTCTACTCGTGGTAATCTCCGTCTATTCAAGGTAATCTCTGTCTACTCGTGATAATCTCCGCCTACTCGTGATAATCTCCGTCTACTCGTGATAATCTCCGTCTACTCGTGATAATCTCCGTCTACTCGTGGTAATCTCCGTCTACTCGTGGTAATCTCAGTCTACTCATGGTAATCTCAGTCTACTCATGGTAATCTCTGTCTACTCGTGGTAATCTCTTTCTACTCTTGGTGATCTTGTCTACTCGAGATAATCTCCGTCTACTCGTGGTAATCTCCGTCTACTCGTGGTAATATCCGTCTACTCGTGGTAATATCCGTCTACTCGTGGTAATATCCGTCTACTCATGGTAATCTCCGTCTACTCGTGGTAATCTCCGTCTACTCGTGGTAATCTCCGTCTACTCGTGGTAATCTCCGTCTACTCGTGATAATCTCCGCCTACTCGTGATAATCTCCGCCTACTCGTGATAATCTCCGCCTACTCGTGATAATCTCCGCCTACTCGTGATAATCTCCGCCTACTCGTGATAATCTCCGCCTACTCGTGATAATCTCCGCCTACTCGTGATAATCACCGTCTACTCGTGATAATCTCCACCTACTCGTGATAATCACCGCCTACTCGTGATAATCTCCGTCTACTCGTGATAATCTCCGTCTACTCGTGGTAATCTCGGTCTACTCGTGGTAATCTCAGTCTACTCATGGTAATCTCTGTCTACTCGTGGTAATCTCTTTCTACTCTTGGTGATCTTTTCTACTCGAGATAATCTCCGTCTACTCGAGATAATCTCCGTCTACTCATGGTAATCTCTGTCTACTCGTGGTAATCTCTTTCTACTCTTGGTGATCTTGTCTACTCGAGATAATCTCCGTCTACTCGTGGTAATCTCCGTCTACTCGTGGTAATCTCAGTCTACTCGTGATAATCTCCGCCTACTCGTGATAATCTCCGTCTACTCGTGGTAATCTCCGTCTACTCGTGATAATCTCCGTCTACTCGTGATAATCTCAGTCTACTCGTGGTAATCTCCGTCTACTCGTGATAATCTCCGCCTACTCGTGATAATCTCCGTCTACTCGTGGTAATCTCAGTCTACTCGTGATAATCTCCGTCTACTCGTGATAATCTCCGTCTACTCGTGGTAATCTCCGTCTACTCGTGGTAATCTCCGTCTACTCGTGGTAATCTCCGTCTACTCGTGGTAATCTTTGTCTACTCGTGGTAATCTCGGTCTACTTTGCCTAATGTCGCGTATTCTAAGAATACTCAGAGTGTACTTGACGTACTCCCCGATTAAGTAATCGGTGTTCAGTCAAATTCTCAATTTATCACCTAATGTCATTGTTTAAGGGTCACAGAATCATTTCAATTTCACTAGTTCCCCACGAAAACCTCCGTAAATTGGCACAATATGATCAGACGGATCTGAGATCACGAGGTACGGAAGAGGCGGAGTTACACAAAATTTGGGCTAAATTTTTTAATGATACAGTGGCCCTTTAAGTCCCCATGGAAAGATTTGGCTCCTTCACAAAGGTTCAATAGAAATTAGAGAAAGCTCTAGTGAATGTTTTTGGGGTTTAAAGGGAATATAACCTCAGGTATTTGGTGTGGAACACCAACGTTTGCAGCTCTGGCCGCTCTTGCCTCTGGCTTTAGAAATGTTTGGCGCCACTGTACAGGGTAATTTGATAAATTGAAGGGGTCTTCCATAAAGATTGCTTTGCCGGTTATATTCCCTTTAAAGGGAATATAACCCGCAAAGCAATCTTTACGGAAGACCCCTTCAATTTTTCAAATTTCCTTGTATAGTGGCGCCAAACATTATTAAAGCCAAAGGCAAGAACGGCCAGAGCTGCAAACGTTGGTGTTCCACACCAAATAGCTGAGGTTATATTCCCTTTATTTTTTATTATAAGTCAGCCCATCGAGGAGCTGACGTTTATTGAAAAAAACATGTACATTGGTTTCTACATATTTACATATATTGACAGCGTTACACATGTTTGAAAAGATATTATTTGCTGAGTTACACAGGTTGGAAAGAATTATTAGAAACCTTTCAGTCTTACACGATTTGATTTTGGGTCGAAAATACCGCTTGCTAAAAATTCGTGGAACAAATGTGTTTTATATTTTTATAGCTCTCTTTTTCAATTTCTAAGAACGTACAAAGTCGGGTTTTGAAATGATTTTCAATCAATTCAGAAGGATCGTCTGTACATTCATTCATTTTTTTATTATAAGAGAAATATATTGATAGCTTGCTTATAGCAAGAATAACTTTTGTAACATTGCTAAAGGGTTGATTTTTAACATTGTATAACCAGTATTCCATATTTGTAAAATTAAAATTATCATTATACATTTTGATTAAAATTTCTACTTTGGTTAAAAACAATTGGGTGAATTTACAAATAAAAAACATGTGGCTTAACGTTCCTACACTGTTCTCCCTTTAACTAATTTATAAAAAATTGTATATTTGATTAGTATTGTATAGCCCTTTAAAATAGGTAATAGGGAACTCCAGCCGCAGTCTCCGACGAAAGAATTTTGGAAGTGCCGATGGGGAAAACGCCTTTTGCCAAAGTGTAACCTCGAATTCTCGCAATAGCCGCCCATCCCTTCAAACGGCGAAATGTTTTCAATTAAAATTTCCCATTTTCGTTCTCTTTATTCGTTTCCACGATTTCCATTTTCGGGCACTCCCATTTAAAAATTTTAAATTAATTTCCAAAATAAATATTTATATTTGGCGTTGTTCTCAGAAATTCAAAGTGGAAATTGAAATAAAATTCAAAGATCTAAATTATTTAACGAAAATATCCGGATGGTGGCATCTAGGACTCGGAGCAACAAACACAAGGAGAACGCAGCTAGTCTTTAAACACGCTAACGCAGTGTTGTGTACAAATTTCCTTGGACGATCCTTTACGCTGAACGTTTTACGGGCGGAGGGGGGGAGAAAAATTCCGAATTTCCCCTTCCGACGGCAGCAGGCGCTAAAGCGGCTAACCAATGAAAAATGTACGCAAGAAAATGCACGACTTTTGACGGGTTGCGTTCTCCTTGTGTGGGGTGGTTGCTTCTAGGTAACATGGAGCCAAAGTATAGGGAGTCGTTTTGTAGACAGTTTTATCGTAGTGCCTGCGGGGGGACCAAATAAGGGGGGACACCGGGCTTTTTATCGCACGCCATGACGTCTAAGCACGCGTCAAACCCTTCCAACTCCCCAGCTGACTCACGGGCGAAAATATTCCCAGTTTTTTCCCCTTTTTTTAAAACCCCACTTCCCGTTTGGAATCAAGGTGAGGTGTTACAATAGTTCTTTTTAGAAAGTAACGTGGCCTTCTTGTTTTAATGTTGCTCTTACGTCACCATCTCTTGCTTCTAAAAGTGTACGAGCGCGCGCAACTGTCGCCAGAGGAATATAGTTTTTTCTAGCGCACGTGCAAATTGCGCGTGCGAAGAATATACTAATAAAGTTGTGTCGTGTGACGTAAGAGCAACATATTATATTGTTTACTTTTTATCCATTTTATTTTATAGAAACATCTATCGTTGTACAGCGTCACTCGAGTATTATCTTTATAATTGAATATTTGTATCTTTTATTAAATCAATGTTCCTTTATAATCTGGTCCAGGAGTGCCACAATGAGTTAGCGCCCAGGGTGACACTGCCCTTATCGAGGCCATTTCTACTACTGACGTTTTCTCCACGGTGGGGGAAGTAACGTTAAAATATTAACGGCATAACGTGATTTGTCAAAATGTGAAGAATGTAACAGTGAAGGGAGTACCACAGTTTCAAACAAATTTAGCGATAAACTGCGAACCTGAATATACAGGGTGTTTCAAAAGGTTATGCAAAAATTTTGAAGGAGTTGTAGGGGGTGAGTTGAGAAGTATGCCTGTTTTTTCCCATTTTCCTACGATGAGAGAGCTTCAAAGTTTGGCGTACTATAGCCCCTGGAGGTAGGCTGCAACAAGCGCCAAACCAAGCAGCAGGGAAACGCGAACTTTAAGGTTTGGGTTCGTGTGATGGGTAAAAAAGGACTTTGTAAACCAATCGAGGTAACTAGGCTAAAAAAGTAAACTTAAACAGTATTTGAAGTCCCTGCTGCTTCGTTTGGCGCTTGTCGCAGCCTACTTCCAGGGGCTAGTAGGCCACACTTTGAAGCTCTCTGGCGCTCTTTTAACTCATCGTAGTAAAATGGGAAAAAACAGGCATACTTCTCAACTCACCCCCTACAACTCCTTCAAAATTTTTGCATAACCTTTTGAAACCCCCTGTATATGAAATTATACTTCGGGAGAATGGGTATCCGTGGGGATCAGGGTGCCAATGTGATACCAAACTGATTCGATTATTCTTCGAGAACGAGGGGGATTGGGAGCCAACTAAGAATCGCCTCAACACTATAGGTGGTTTCTTTTAGCTCGTTCCGGGATTTCGGAGTAGGGTAAGAAGAGTAAGTCTACGGCGTCATTTTACTCCGATTCTATGGTGGCGAATAGTTCGAGTCGGAGTAAACACGTTATTATAAAATGGCTACCTGTGGCCTTTTTAATGGATAAATTCTGGCTAGCAGACGACAAAATCCGATTTACTATCTCTACAGTTCCTTTTCGGAAGGATTGAAAAGAGTAGCCCAAATACTCCGGAACAAGCGAATAGTTTATGGGCCGGAGTAATTCTCATCCCGGGAACAGGCGAATGAAACGTTTTAGGGTAAAAAGAGTACACTTTTGGTCCGAGAACAGGCGAACAGAAACCACCTACTATCATTCTGTAGAAGTCGAAATAAGGACATAGTTGGTAGAATAGAGAGAGAGGTTGCTTACCCGTTTCGGCAACGAAGCTTCTGACTGTATTCGTTGTGGAAGCGTAAATGGAACGACCTTGATGATTGTGGTGAAGTTGCAGAGCCCTTTCGCGGAGGGACGAGGGCTTGGAGGGGTACGACTCTTCGGTTTGGACTAGGTTCTGAGCGCGGTAGAGTTCCATCATGAACTCGGGGATGGCGTGGCGGCCATTGGCGGGTCTCGGCCGCTCCGTGAAGCCGAGGATGCGGAGCAGCCGGCTTTCCAGGGCTTGGATCATGACTGCTTTGCCTTTCGACGTTTTCGCGGAGGATTGAAATAATGAGCTTCGAGATGCCTGCACTTTCGTCCCATTCATCTCCACCAAAACCGTTGCAAATACTAGCATCCGTAGTACCCCTAAATGGTACTGCATGATCCCCAACCTGAAACGCAACAAACGACGATTAGTCACTCCTTCTACACCTTTAACACTTGACGCTCAACCGCGCTAAGAAATAATTCGCAATCATTTATTCAACTTTGTGACTAACGGCCCGTAGTCATTCGCGGTCTACTAAGAGTCATACCGGGACCATTATCCCATTTTCCCTCATTGACAGATTGTACCCACAAACGTTTCGAGAATTTTCCACGCCATGAACACGAATGGCATACGTGACGTATTTCCGGTAAATACAACGTTAGGAACGCGCTTGAATGAGGCTTGTTACAAATTTCCTATTTACGCCTGATAAGTGTAACGTTTTATTCTCCATCTGCTAATTTTTTTTCCCATTCGTTAACTTTAATAAATGAGGTAATGTTTAAGTTTCATAAATGAAATAACGTTTAAGGTTTGACCAATGAGGTAACGTTTAAGGTTTGATAAATGAGTTAACTTTTAAAGTTTGATAAATGAGTTAACTTTTAAAGTTTCATAAATGAGAAAGTAGTTGAGGTTTGATAATTGGGAAATGTTTAAGGTTTGATAGGTCCGGGAAAATGGTTCAAGGTTTCATAAATAGGGAAAACGGAAACGCTTGACGTTTGATAAATGAGGGACATGATTCACGATTTGATAAATGTGGAAATGGTTCATGGTTTGATTATTTGGGGTAACGGCTCATGTTGAAAAATAAAGAAATGGTTCACTTTTGATAAATGGGGAAATGGTACACGTTTGATAAATAAGGGAAACGGTTCAGGGTTTCATAAATGGGGGAAACGGTTCACTTTTGATAAATAAGGGAAACGGTTCACGGTTTCATCAATGGGGGAAATGGTTCCCTTTTGATAAATGGGGAAATGGTACACGTTTGATAAATAAGGGAAACGGTTAACGGTTTCATAAATGGGGGAAACGGTTCACTTTTGATAAATAAGGGAAACGGTTCACGGTTTCATCAATGGGGGAAATGGTTCCCTTTTGATAAATGGGGAAATGGTACACGTTTGATAAATGGGGAAATGGTTCACGGTTTCATAAATGGGGAAACGATTCCAGTTTGATAAATGGAAAAGAAATTCACATTTTCTAAATCGCCACCGAATTACAAACTGAGTCCTTACCAAGGATGATCTTGCTCGCGCCCGTGCAAATACTTAACTTCGATAAAATCTGGAAGCGCTTTAAAAGCGAACCGCTGGTGGCCAATCGCGAGCAATGGCACCGGAATGGCTCTGGTGGAAAATGAATGATGCATAATGGCTGGAGGTTAAATTCCTTCCGAGGACGCCACAAGTCAGAGAGCAATTTCACTTTCTTTGTGGCTTCCAAATTAATCACGGCACTGAATCGAGGAAAGGATTGAGCGCGTATAAGTAAGAAAGGTTACATTCGGCGTATAAATATATGTGGTAATGATACCTCGTCTCTACCGGAACGAATGGCTATCGTCGAGAACCAGTCATTTGAAATAATTACCACCTTTAATTTAGTTAATCGTTGTTATTTCCGTTCCCAAAAATGGCGTCTCGTGTAGACCTATATTTAGAGAAGAGTACATTAAGTGGACTGGAACTCGTATTTCGCCTCGAGAAGACCTTTTACCTTCAGCTCCGGATAATTAATTGGCGACAATATGAGATTCGATTCACACGGTACACGATAATTATGCCATCTACTATTCGTGATTGTCTGAATGGTAACCAGCTTTTTCCAATGAATTAAATACAGCGTTTCCACCCGAAACTAATTTCTCTTCTCGGGATTGATTTAATCCAAATTTGGAATTGAAGGGGTCTTTTAAGTATAAAGCGATTTGCAATCGGGAATTGCTTCGTGCGGATAGATACAATATTTACACAACGCGTTGGCCACGCAAACACCTTTTTTGGCGAAGCTAAAAAGTAATAAGGAACTAACACTCAGTAGCTTTTGGTAGATCTTTTTTCAATAGGAAAACTAATGGGTGACGTCGTGTGACGTAGAACTGTTAGCTCTCTGAAATTTACGTACACAACCTATCGAATGAACAAGCTTACATGATCATACCAATATGAAATATCTTAATGTAAATTGATATATTTTGTAGTGATAGATTTATTTTTATCGCTGTTTTCAGCTAATTTAAAATTTCTATGTTTCAAATTGTTGGTGCCACCTAGGAGCAACAAACACAACACCCCACACAAGGAGAACGCAACCCGTCAAAAGTCGTGTATTTTCTTGCGTTCATTTTTCATTGGCTAGACGCTTTAGCGCCTGCTCTGAACGTAAAACGTTCTGAGTACATGAAATTTGTACGCAACACTGCGTTAGCGTGTTTAAAGGCTAGCTGCGTTCTCTTTGTGTTGGTTGCTCCAAGGTGCCACCTTTAGAAATCAAAATAAAATTGGTGTTTTCGAGTGAGTGGTTAACTCTTCTTCTCGAAACGTCTGATAAAAATGTCAGTTCATTTTCAGGACTGAAAACCCGAGCATGACGTTCGCGGATGGTCTTAATTTAGCCATTCTCCCGAAGGATAAATAAATTCTTTGTAAAAAGTGGTTCGACGTTTGTTGCTCCGCGTCTCAACACGAGCTGTTATTTATCGGTCTGCAGTCTTTCACGATACACTTTGCTCACGAAACGGGCAAATGATCACCCATTATTGCTCCGCTGCTCTCCAGCTGTTACAAGCACGCCGAGCAGATGATGATCCAGAAATGAAAAACACGTTCGTGCCCCGCAGATCACTGGTTTTACGCTTAAAAGAATTTCCATGTTTCTAGTGGATCACCAAAGCTAGGGATGATTGGCGCTAGTTAAGTTAAAAACAAGTAGCGCGTGTTAGCAGACAATTTTTCAATTTAGTTCATACACCCTTTAAAAATTTACAGGTTTGCCACAATATCTTTCACTGGCCACTTTTTAAGGCCAAAATTGGACAATTTTTAATTTTATATATTACTTTATTTATTATATTATTATTATTATTATATTATTTTATTCATATTACCGTCATAAAATGTTCAAGATATTTTGAAAAATGTCTTAAAATCTTCGGTTATTTCCAGGACTTTTTAGGCCAATTTTCAATTTCACTCATCCTGGCAACCCTGATTTTTTCGATGCCGAAGTTAGCTTAACATTATCTAAACTTACAGTGAAACGTTAGGCTAACTGGTCGATTATCGAGCAGGAAATTAGATCCACTGACGTCAGATTGCTATCCCTTTTAGAGTAGTGTAAATTTAAAATACCAGACGGCACTTGCTCCCTTAAAAGCAATATATTCTAAATTCGCAGTTTCCTCAGGGGTCTGATCTGTTTCCGTTGCTAAGGTAACGAGTTTAAGTCGGCTATGACATTAAGACGCTGCAGAAGCGCTTAAATTTAAATCTGATGCACCTATGGCATAGGGCTGACGATACTTGCCTTTAGTGTTGAAACAGCGAAATTCAACGAGGGTATGAAAATATGATCATAAATTTAAAATTGATTTGGTAACGTTAACTCAAGCCCAAAAATTGTTTAACATCCAAACAAGATGACCACAATATAAGAGTTAACATTTTAAATAAGACTTTTGATTCTTTAATTTGGTATTTTTAAATCGCCAAGCAGAAGGTCGAATTTTTGTATAATACCAAGGAATACTATATGAAGAACGTATATTTCAAAATATAGCGAAATTATATATTGAATATTAACACAATCAATAATTTATCGTTGTTTTACTGTGTAAAATGGTTTGTCTGAAAATTTACCCCATAAATGAGTACGAATTGGCATTCACTGGTATGCGGATTTTACGGGGTCTATGACTTGAGTATGTTCTAGTGAGCACAGCCTTGCCAACCATACTATAATTAATTAATTATAGTACATTTCGATAATATAACCTGACGATTTTCTCCATACTATAATTTCAATGACGTACTACATAGTACGCTTTTCGCGATAATTTTACTATATTTCCGATATTTGCGCGATAATTAAAGATATTTTAGAAAGTGATTTTCTGTGAACATAAGAACTCGTTTCCTTGGAGTGTTTGCTTTGTACCTTCTTAGACTCGCAAAGACGGCGGACCAATCAAGCGTGTTGTAGGAGCGAAATAGGCCGTGGAACGTGGAAATGTGGGACACAATAAATATGGGATTATGGCCAACTACGATCAAGTGCTAGTAATCAAAGTTGGCCGTACTTGTGTACTATACTTTTCTAGGAAGATAGAATAACAGGGTGGCCACAGAATATTTTAAAATCCTTTAAAGGAAGTATAGGAAATTTATCATTGAAATGTAGGAAAATATAGGAAGAAATTTGGGAGAAAAACAATAAATTAATTATACAATAAGAGAAAACGATTGTCAAAATTGTTTCAAGGGGGTATAACCTTCAAAATAAAGTTGATATCTAGTATAAAAAGTCGAAAACTATCGCCTAACAGTGTTGGAAATAAGCATCTTTAAAAACTATAGGACGTTTTAAAGACTTCTAAGGGTAAAATATCAACTATTTTAATTTCTTCAGACTTTTGAGGTAAAATATAGGATATTGTAGGAAATTTAATGAAATTATAGGAGAAAAAAGGAAGGACGTTAAATTATAGGGAAAAATAGGAAATATAGGCACTGTGGTCACCCTGGAATAATTTCAGTTTTGGGAGCTATCAACGCTGATTGAGCGTGTACAGAGCTTAGCAGGGGCAGGGGAGATTTGGTCACGCAGTGGCCAGAGGATTGGCGGGAATCAATAGTGTCGTTTGAGCGGCGCTGGAATTGCGGCTGACCTTAATGCGTGAGTCACCGCGGACAGAGTTGCAGACAAAGCGATTCGAGCACGCGACGGGGGGGCTTCGGTTATGACGTAATTTAAATTGGGCCAGCGCCGGTTCATTTATCGTTTATTCAAATATGTCACGGTAAGTATACCAGGGGAATAGCAACTATACAAGGATTTCAAACGTACTCCGAGGTTCAAATCAAATGTATGATTACAATTGTTTAATTGTTATCCTTAAAGACGTCAATAACATTTTTCAAAAATGTTATAAATTCAATCACGCGGTACCAATACTTCTTAAATGCACCATTCTGTAAAACCAGAAGTAAATGAAGTTATCAGTCTGCTATACTCCCCATGTTGGAGGCGTTTTTCTTATGAAGTAACATTTTTACCTCGAATTTGAAATTTTGCGCGCTCCTAGGTCGAAAAAAAAGTTTTTGTTTCTACGAAACCATTTTTTATACATAGAAATAGCTATACCCGCAATTCCCAAGTGCAATTTATCACATCAAAAGACGGGGATGGAAATTACCTTTTATTCGACTCGATGTTCTCATCATTTTCATAAGGAAAACGCCCACCGATTCTGAGCGCTATTTCAATAACTTCGGTTCATTCCCTTACCAAAATGTGAGTCTTACTTTAGTCGCTTATTAGTCTCAATGAAGGATCAAGGATTTTTAAGTATTATGTAAGCATAAAAAACTGAGACCCGAATTTTGGGTCCTAAATAAAATCTATTTTAGTCTCACTAAAAGAGTTTTATTAATATATATTTAGATGAAACTCATTATAGTCTCATTTTGGAAGACCCAATTCTGGAGACTTGAGAGAAGCTTAATTGAGAGTTGATTGTGGGTTACAATATTAGATTAGAATAAGAGTTATTTAAGACTTCACTTTAGTCTCATATGGGGAGACCCATTTTTAAGGACTTGAAAGAGACTTAATTGAGAGTTGCTTAGAGGTTACAATATTAGATTAGAATAAGGGTTATTTAAGACTTCGTTTAGTCTCATATTGGGAGACTAAATTTTGGGGACTTGAAAAAGGCTTAAAAGAGAGTAGGTAATGGGTTACAATATTAGATTAGAATAAGGGTTATTTAAGATTACACTTTAGTCTCATATGGGGAGATTCATTTCTGGGGACTTGAAAGAGACTTAATTGAGAGTTGCTTAGAGGTTACGATATTAGATTAGAATAAGGGTAATTTAAGACTTCACTTTAGTCTCATATTGGGAGACTCAATTTTGGGTACTTGAAAAGGGCTTAAATGAGAGTTGATTAAGGGTTACAATATTAGATTAGAATAAGGGTTATTTAAGACTTCACTTTAGTCTCATATTGGGATACTCAATTTTGAGGACTTGAAAAAGGCTTAAATGAGAGTTGATTATGGGTTACAATTTTAGATTAAAATAAGAGTCATTTAAGACTTCATTTTAGTCTCATATGGGGAGATTCATTTCTGGGGACTTGAAATTTGCTTAGAGGTTACAATTTGAAGTTAAAATAAAAGTAATCGTAAATATAATGGCCACTTAAGTTTGATATTAAACAGGTTATTAAAAGCTTATTGTTCAACTGCCATGATGGATTGCAACTTGAATCTTGGTTACAAAATGGTCATAAGGGATGGGCTGGCTAATTTTGGTTAAGCTCAACTCACTTGAAACCCTAAAATTTTTGTAATAAAATAACCGTTTAAAATTTTTAAGTATACTAAATAATATAAATATATATAAATTTTTAAACTAGGATATTTCCTTTCAAGTAAAATTTATTCCGTATGAGTGTGTAAATAAACTGAGCTGAGTTAAAAGTAGCCTAGCATCTAGAGCCAGCCATGAAGTCTGGAGATTTTAGAACTTGCAATCCAGCATGGCAGCTGAACATAGTAGTCATTTTTGATTCAGTGTTTAATA
Source organism: Leiobunum rupestre (assembly GCF_980474605.1). Taxonomy (NCBI): domain Eukaryota; kingdom Metazoa; phylum Arthropoda; class Arachnida; order Opiliones; family Sclerosomatidae; genus Leiobunum; species Leiobunum rupestre. Next base: position 18,027,206 of record NC_143389.1, read on the forward strand.
ATTATTTTAACGTTGGATTTGAACGGATGCCCGACTGTGAAAGTAGTCTGCTGTATAGCGACCGCCATGCAATAACTGGTGAAGAATTTAACTATAAATCACAGTGGACTGCTCACATATAGGGCACCCTGGTTGTACTCATATCGGCACATTTACCAGTATATCCAGAGTTTAGATCGAGTCTCCTAAAAATCGCATTAAAAAGTCTTAGTAGAGTCTCCTACAAATATTAAAACGCAGGTATAAATAGAGTCTCCTACAAATAGTAAAACGCAGGTATAAATAGAGTCTCCTACAAATAGTAAAATACAGGTCTTAATTGAGGCTCCTACAGAAAGCGAATTTTAATGCAGTGTCTTTCAAATCGCAAAAATCATGTCTAAATTGAGTTTCCTAAAAATTAAAAAATCTGGGTTTAAATCAAATCTCCCAGAAATCACGGAAAAAGGGGTTTAAATCAAGTCTCAAACAAATCGCAAAAAACAAATCTAAATTAGGTTTCATAGCAAGATCTTAAATAGAGCTAAAAACGAGTCTTCTTTAAGGCTAGCTTAAAGAAACGTAAATAAAACTTGATTGTATCTAGATTTAAGTATATTTTTAGTCTGAGTTTTGGACTGTGGGAGACTTATTCATGATTTATTATGGGCTTTGAATAAGTCTTTTTTAAGGTTTTATTTTCGAAACATAATTTTGGTAAGGGTTTACTTCTGATAAAACATCTAAAACGTTATCTTAAAATTTTTACCATAGCTGTAAGCTATTCAACTCCTTAGAGCACTTTCTGCAAACATCGACCAATTTTTCACAATTTAAAAATAATCTTAGAAACTCTCTCTTTAATGATACGCGAAATAAATTTTTAGAATTATAAATAATCTTAGAAACACTCTTTAATGATACGCGAAATTAATTTTTAGAATTAGAAATAATCTTAGAAACTCTCTTTAATGATACGCGAAATAATTTTTTAGAATTAGAAATAATTTTAGAAACACTCTTTAATGATACGCGAAATTAATTTTTAGAATTAGAAATAATCTTAGAAACTCTCTCTTTAATGATACGCGAAATTAATTTTATATTATAAAGTTTTTATGTTCGGCTTCTTTTGGCGTTTTTTATTTTTTCGTTCCCAAGTGTCATTCACAAGTTTGTATAACGTATTTTCAAGGGCACAAATCGTCTCGCTTTAGTCCCTTACCTCTATGTAAAACACCTTTTGTTTATAAATAAAATTGAAAATTGAATTGGAATGGTTCTACTTACAATTAATATATATTTCAATGGACGAGGCTTAACGCGTATAACATTACCTGAAGATAATAGGCCTTAAACAGCGCCACCTTATGCTTACCTGGCAAAGTGCCTAGGGTCTACGAAAATCTTAGGAGAAATTAGGGCCTACGATTCCATAAAATAAGACCTACGAAGGTCCGAAAAGACGACAAATCGGACGAGTCGCTATTTCTTGGCTATATTTTCTATGGATTTTATAATTTACCCTTTCTAATGGTGCACGCGATATTTTTGTCGTTTCATTTGAGAATATTAATATTTAAAAACACATTTATAGTAAATATATATATATACGCTGCTTTCATGGAAAATTATTTAATTAATTAAAACTTCAGCGATAAAATGAATGAAACCGATACACTTTTGTCACTGGAGACGATACATTCACAGAGGTTACGCCATTAGAGGACGAGTATTAAATACCCGGCGTCTTATCAGATGGCGCCACTAGTCTGAATAGTTAATATTTAAATTATCCAAAAACTTTGAAAATATTTCTTTTTATTTTAGTTAAACGTTTGTCCATAGTGATGCTAGTGTTTATATAAAAACGCGGTTTAAACAGTGCCAGACTTTTTTTACGAATAAATCGGTATTTCGGATTGTCCTTTTCCCGCCAAACCTGTATATTGGCGCCACCTAGTATCAATAAAAGTATTAATATCGAACCTCTAATGGCTTCGCACTAAATGTTCGTTTCCCTGTAAGCAATTGGTGGATTTCGTCATATTTAATATGTTGAAGTATCGCAGTATGTCAGCATTAAAATATTAAAAAATTCAGCCTAATAATTAACATTTTTGTTGCGGTGGTTTTTGATAAATAAATAATCAGCTAGGCTAATACCCAAGGCACTACCTTAGGCCTAAGTTATCAAGCGACTTTTAAAGCCATTAATTCGGGTGGCCGGGTTACAATGCGTAAGAGGGTGGTGGCAAGCCCTTCATGCCACACGAGCCAACAGCTTCCTACCTCAACACGCATTTATGGAAAGGGGAAACCGAAGAACTCGGAGGAAAGTTCCTTTCATCAGTTGTTACCTAACCGGTAAGTGAAAAACCGAACTGTTGATTTATATTCGTGCGCAGTGGCGGCGAAAGTAGGCAGGGTAAATAGTGCGCCTCTGACTTGAAACGAGCGAATAAATAAAGCCGAGTGAAATCCCGAAACCGGTTTGAAGGAGAACCATTTACGTCAGTACATTTTTTCTATCTTTCTTTGGCGAAAACATTTCGTTTCTGCGAATTAATCTCGGCCGAAAACGTCGTCCGTGAACGTGGCGCAACCCGGAGAATGCCAGGAATGCAGACCTTTACCACGAAAGGTTTTTTACAACGGGTTAACTCGAGTTTATCGATATTATTTAGCGACGGTCTGGAGCGCGCTGCCATCTATTATTCATTCGCGAAAACAATCCTCAATTCCTCACTCGCTTCCGACACTCATGGCCAGCCTTCAGCGGCGGAGTCAGGGGTCACAGCGCCAAAGGACACCGACACTATCGTACTCGCTTAAATCGAGTACTCGGCTCGAAACTCGATAGAAACTCGCCAAACTTTCGAGTTTCAAATTTGTCCAAGGTTAAACTCGATAAACGCTCGTTAAGCAGTTTACGTATTACCGAGTTTCAGGGCTATGTGATCCGAGTACTCGAATCGAGTTCGAGTACTCGGATCACAAATGAACAACTCACAGAGCTTTCGTTCTTCTTATCGAGTTTCCAAAATATTACGTCATAACTCTCCACCAATCACGGCTCACAAAAACATTCGACGTCATGTTACAGATTTAGAATTTTGAATTGTCACGTGATGTTTAAAACAGCTAGCATTGACGGTGTCGTTTTAGAGGGAATATAACCTCAGGTATTTGGTGTGGAACACCAACGTTTGCAGCTCTGGCCGCTCTTGCCTCTGGCTTTAGAAATGTTTGGCGCCACTGTACAGGGTAATTTGATAAATTGAAGGGGTCTTCCATAAAGATTGCTATGCCGGTTATATTCCCTTTAAAATTATTTTCCAAAAAGAGTGTTTCACGATGTCATCTATTTGGCTTATGCGAAAAGGTACGAGTACCAAACTTTGAACTTAGTAAATCGATGTAGATGATTATTTAAAAATATATTTTTAAAGAATTTATCTTTTTTTTAAAAAAAAACAAACCATATTAGAGGTGAATATTAACACGGAAATGTTTTGTACAATTGTTTAAAAAAATAATCTTACAAAATTACACCAAAAACTACACAACAAAGAAATTTACTTAAGTTGATGTATTACTAAACTTTGACCGCATTTGGTAGAAAATCTAAGGTGTTTTCCAAACTCATGAGCCGAAATTATCGGAACAAGGTAATCTTGCTATTTTTCGTGACATCGTCATCCTATGAGTGCCGTAAGCAAGACACATCGAGTTTGAATAATTTTTTTTTAATTGGAATTAAGTTAAATGCCATCCATTGTAATTGGAATTAAGTTAAATGCCATCCATTGTAATTGGAATTAAGTTAAATGCCATCCATTGTAATTGGAATTAAGTTAAATGCCATCCATTGTAATTGGAATTAAGTTAAATGCCATCCATTGTAATTGGAATTAAGTTAAATGACATCCATTGTAATTGGAATTAAGTTAAATGCCATCCATTGTAATTGGAATTAAGTTAAATGCCATCCATTTTAATTGGAATTAAGTTAAATGCCATCCATTGTAATTGGACCAAATATGACACAAAGTAGAATTTGTATCTGCTTAATTTCGTATAAATTTTTGAAATCAAAATTGACATCAGTTTTCGGTTAAATTTCCATGACCGCGGTTTATTTGCTTCTAGTTTGCAACAATTATGGAGTAAATTCTAGCAAATATAATTAAATAAAATATTTCTACTTCGAAATATAACGGTCACGTAATTATTTTCATTTACTTCTGGAAACGGGTAATTTATATTTTTAACTTCTTCAGATTAAAGTGGCGAATAACAACTCTGGAATAACCCCGAATATAATTTATTTACCTTTTCATATCCCCCCCCCCCTCGACATAAGGTAAGATGGGCTTTCCACGTGGTCTTTGGTAAATCATCAACTTTGGACCGAGAGCCGTAATGGTCTTTTTAACTATTTCAGAAAAGATAAAAGTTTTTTCTATCCGCCGTGGCTCTTGGTAGATGAGGATGCGTTAGTACAATAATTAAACGAGTACGGCCGAGTCGCAGCTGGCTCCGTTCACGCACCAGCGCGCGCTAATAGGCCCCGAGAAAGATTTATGTTCGGATTGCACGTGCGAAACCGGAAACTGGCCAACAAGTTGAAAGCGGCCCTCCCAAAGGCACCGCATCTTCCCCGCGACTCATTTGCCAAATTGCGCGATTTACTGGTTCAGTCGCGATCGAGAAATTACTTAACTTTTTAAAATAATCTTCTACCAAGAATGGCAGAAAATCTTAAATTACGGTATCTAGGCCAAAAATTATCGTTTTTCCTGAAAAATTTTAATTCAAACGTAAATGCGTTGAATTTAGATGATTTTTTGAAGCCTTCAGACTCACTTAAATCTAGTAGAAATATTTTATAACAAAATTCACAGTAACTCAAATACTAGCCTAACAATACATCGCACGCCATTACCTCTCATTTTACCTGTCAACGTCAACTCCGTCGGACTCACGGAGAGTAGCGGTTACAGCTAGGAGTAATAAACTCACACTCAGGACTGCACAGCACATTCATTTTTAAGTAGAAGTTTTATAAATCTAGGAGCAACAAACACAAGGAGAACCCAGCTAGCCTTGAAACACGCCAAAGCAGGGATTTATATTAATACAGGGATTTATATTTTTTAAATCCAACTGTAAATATACAGGGATTTATATTAATACAGGGATTTATATTTTTTAAATCCAACTGTAAATATACAGGGATTTATATTAATACAGGGATTTATATTTTTTAAATCCAACTGTAAATATACAGGGATTTATATTAATACAGGGATTTATATTAATACAGGGATTTATATTAATACAGGGATTTATATTTTTTAAATCCAACTGTAAATATACAGGGATTTATATTAATACAGGGATTTATATTTTTTAAATCCAACTGTAAATATACAGGGATTTATATTAATACAGGGATTTATATTTTTTAAATCCAACTGTAAATATACAGGGATTTATATTAATACAGGGATTTATATTTTTTAAATCCAACTGTAAATATACAGGGATTTATATTAATACAGGGATTTATATTTTTTAAATCCAACTGTAAATATACAGGGATTTATATTAATACAGGGATTTATATTAATACAGGGATTTATATTTTTTAAATCCAACTGTAAATATACAGGGATTTATATTAATACAGGGATTTATATTTTTTAAATCCAACTGTAAATATACAGGGATTTATATTAATACAGGGATTTATATTTTTTAAATCCAACTGTAAATATACAGGGATTTATATTAATACAGGGATTTATATTTTTTAAATCCAACTGTAAATATACAGGGATTTATATTAATACAGGGATTTATATTTTTTAAATCCAACTGTAAATATACAGGGATTTATATTAATACAGGGATTTATATTTTTTAAATCCAACTGTTAATATACAGGGATTTATATTAATACAGGGATTTATATTTTTTAAATCCAACTGTAAATATACAGGGATTTATATTTTTTAAATCCAACTGTAAATATACAGGGATTTATATTAATACAGGGATTTATATTTTTTAAATCCAACTGTAAATATACAGGGATTTATATTAATTCAGGGATTTATATTTTTTAAATCCAACTGTAAATATACAGGGATTTATATTAATACAGGGATTTATATTTTTTAAATCCAACTGTAAATATACAGGGATTTATATTAATACAGGGATTTATATTTTTTAAATCCAACTGTAAATATACAGGGATTTATATTAATACAGGGATTTATATTTTTTAAATCCAACTGTAAATATACAGGGATTTATATTTTTTAAATCCAACTGTAAATATACAGGGATTTATATTAATACAGGGATTTATATTTTTTAAATCCAACTGTAAATATACAGGGATTTATATTAATACAGGGATTTATATTTTTTAAATCCAACTGTAAATATACAGGGATTTATATTAATACAGGGATTTATATTTTTTAAATCCAACTGTAAATATACAGGGATTTATATTAATACAGGGATTTATATTTTTTAAATCCAACTGTAAATATACAGGGATTTATATTAATACAGGGATTTATATTTTTTAAATCCAACTGTAAATATACAGGGATTTATATTAATACAGGGATTTATATTTTTCGAATCCAACTGTTAAAATACAGGGATTTATATTAATACACGGATTTATATATTTTTTAAATCCAACTGTAAAAATCCACTGATTTATATATTTTTTAAATCCAACTGTAAAAATCCACTGATTTATATATTTTTTAAATCCAACTGTAAAAATCCACTGATTTATATATTTTTTAAATCCAACTGTAAAAATCCACTGATTTATATATTTTTTAAATCCAACTGTAAAAATCCACTGATTTATATATTTTTTAAATCCAACTGTAAAAATCCACTGATTTATATATTTTTTAAATCCAACTGTAAAAATCCACTGATTTATATATTTTTTAAATCCAACTGTAAAAATCCACTGATTTATATATTTTTTAAATCCAACTGTAAAAATACAGGGATTTATATTAATACACGGATTTACATATTTTTTAAATCCAACTGTAAAAATACAAAGATTTATATTAATACAGGGATTTATATTTTTCAAAAATCCAAATGTGAAAAATACAGAGATTTATATTTATGCAGAGATTTATATTTTTCAAAAATCCAAATGTTAAAAATACAGAGATTTATATTTTTCAAAAATCCAAATGTTAAAAATACAGAGATTTATATTAATACAGCGATTTCTTTTTTTCAAAAATTCAAATGTGAAAAATAAAGAGATTTATATTAATACAGCGATTTCAATTTTTCAAAAATCCAACTGTACAAAATACATGGATTTATGTGAATACAGGGATTTATATTTAAAAAAAAAATCCAACTGTAAGAAATACATGTAGTTATATTTTTCACAAATCCAACTGTAAAAAACACATGGATTTGTCGATCTGCCCAAAATCCAGGATTTTTCGGTAAGTCAACGGGATTTTTCTGAACATCCGACCAACGATAGTTAGAGAAACTACCCATGGATAGTGGTTTCAAGCGACGGTATAACCGTAGCTTACAGTTCTTAGGGCATCGGTAGAACAATCAATGTTATTTCGTATAAGCTTCAGAGTCGGCGTTACTTATTGAGATACATATTTTGCTCTACATCCGGAATAATACGTAACGACTACTAAAGGAATCAAATAGTTCAAATTCTTAAACATGATTAAACTTAAAAGAATATTATCATTGAAAATGACAAAATCTAGAAAATTAATAAATTTGAATACTATTCGATTGCTTAAGAATCATTTGAAAAATTCGACCAGAATTTGAAGGAACTTCAATGGTCAAATATTAGACAGATTAAGCAACCCATCGAAAATTATGATTTATTATTATAAAAACAATAAATAATAATAATGCATTTTTCCACAAATATATGGAATATTTATCATAGTTTTTAGTTACTTTTATGACGCATTTCACGCGTTTGAATTTAATAAATACGACTACGAATTTTCAAGTGTCACTGACCATTTCAGTTCATTTAAAAAATAAAGTTAGTGCAGCAATGCTAAGAAGAAAGCCAAACAAGAGCGTTCATTGACTAGTAGTAACATTTTTACGAGGGGCCAGACACTTGAGAAATCTGCTTAACTTTTAGAAAAAAATCGATTACTCGATTTTCTTAAATTAAAAAATCTGTAAAATTTTTAAAAACACTTTTAAATCTTAAGAAATCCGAAAAATAAAAATAAATTAAAAATAATCGAACTTAATCTTAGAAAATCAAAAATAGTCGAACTTAATCTTAGAAAATCAAAAATAGTCGAACTTAATCTTAGAAAATCAAAAATAGTCGAACTTAATCTTAGAAAATCAAAAATAGTCGAACTTAATCTTAGAAAATCAAAAATAGTCGCACTTAATCTTAGAAAATCAAAAATAATCGAAATAATCAGAAAAAATACATATCTTAAAAATCAAAGATTTATTTTTAGAAATTATTTGGAATCAAAAGAAATCTTTAGAATTCGGTGAAATCTTTGGTAATCAATTAAAAAATGATGGAAATCATTTTTATGAACAAGTATAAATACTTGGCGATGATTAGGAAAAATAAAATGTTTATAACACGAAGACAGAAATTGATAATACGAAGTACATACCGGTGTGGTTCGGCACTGCGGTGATTACCAAAGAACGGCCATCGGTGTTCTCTAACCCCAAACGAATCGCTCTAACCCCAATAGGAACATTTGACAGCGATCAGTGCTCTGACGACTGACGGGAAATGATTGCGTTCATGTAATTCGTAATGAACTGGTTCGCATTCTGCCATTAATATATATACCAATTCGCAAATGCTTACAGTGAAACGAACATTTAGAGGGAAGTCTTTCGAGGTTCGATTTCAACTCTTTCATTTACGTTTCGCTTTACACTAGGTGGCGGCAATCTCAACGTTTGGAGCGAAATAAATTTCAACTCATTTCTTAGAAAAAAATAACCACTTTTGAAATTATTTTAAGCGATTTTTTATGTAAAACTGTGAACAAATGTTCAATTTGCAAAAATTTCGACTTAAAAAGAACGTAATTTAAATTTTTCAATGATTTTATACTATTGAAAAAATCTGCGTTTCAGACTAGTGGCGCCGTCTAATAAGAATCGGCGTATTTAAAAATCAAACCTTTAATGGCGTTAGAACCTTAAAGGGTCTTTCCCTTACACATGTGTGTCGGTCTAAATTTATTTTCACAATTTCCGATAAACCATTACAGCGTTATTTACGAAAAGTAATGGGTAAATTATGATTATTATTCATTTATCTGTCCTTCTAACAATGGGACGTAAGTAACTGATAGCTGATAAATCTCGGAAATCTACCTACGCTTCTAAGATTCTGAAGATCACATCATCTTTTATAGTGACAATAATTAATTTTTTGTACTTAGGAGACAATGCCAATGTTGGAGCGATGTTTAGCGTTGTTCGAGAATCCACATCCAAGTCTGTCAGTATTAAAAAGTACATTTATTTAATTTCAATGTGATTTAATCGTTTTTTAATCATTTTTTACGTTTTATATATATTTTCCTTAATTTGAGTGCAGTGGTAATGTAACCTAAAATTTAATTACTAATTAAATTCAAGTGCAGCGGTAAAGTAAACTAAAATTTTATTACTAATTAAAAATTAAATTTGATTTAGTTTACTCAGAATTGAAATTGGTAAAGAACCTATATTTGTACATTTTCATTAATACATTGAAGTAAAATAGGTAATTAAAATCAATATTATTTAAATAATGATTTGATTAGACAAAGCGTCCTCTTAAAAGTCAATCAAATCGACGAGCTAACTCATTGATTCCTCGAAACGCTCTGAGATAACGAGAGTTATTTAGAGGTGATTGGAAATATAAAGTATTAATCGGAAAAAATAATATAGAATAACGAATAATAACTCTAAAATATCCGCGCAAAATATTGCCCTTCGATGGTTGAATTCACGGTTGTTAACTGACTTTTAGAGTGAAAAGTCTGTAGTAGCCTTTATTCCTACCTCTTTATTATTCAAAATTGGTAAGTACGCGTCTTTCTCGCGGGTGTCAGTGGCGTAACGAGGATTTTTGGTGCCCGGGGCAAAACACCCAAATTGCCCCCCTTTGGAAAACCACATAATTTTCTTTCATTTAAAAAAGAGTACTTTTCAAGTCCCAAGAAAAATGAGCTTAATATATATTCCAACAAATCTATTTTACCTCTCGCGGGTGTTCACCCTAGCTTAGTGGCCACAGATAATCGTGCACAACAAACACACCCCTCATAAGGAGAACGCAACGCGTTTATAGACGGTTATTTTCGTGTGTACATTTCTCATTGGCTAAACCGTTGGAAGGGGAAAGTTCAGAATATGCCCCCCCCCCGCCCGTAAAATGCTTTGCCAAAAGGCGCGTTAAATGAAAATTGTACGCTAGAAAGGGCTAGGACGTACGATAATTATTGCGTACCAGTCGTTAATTTCGAGGTAATTTTTGGGACGTACGATATTACATAGTAGGCATTTTTCGATCATTGGATAATGATTTTAATTTGGCTGAAAACCAGTTAAAACTGCAACTTTTAAACACAAGTTTTCAATTGGTCGAGCTTATTAAAAAAATATTATTTCACGAGAGTAACGTCCGTATTTAACGGAAAATTAAGATTTTTCCGGCATACGATAATATTTTCCCGAAATCGTATTTTTTTTTTGTCTCTGGTATTTGATTTTCAGGAGGGGGCAACGCTGCTACTCTCTTAAAGCGCGTCCGCCCACGCCTCCGCCCGTACTGGTTCCGTTCAACAATGTTTGAAGTAGCTCATAAATCTAAATCGCTTCCGACAGAGATTCCCCAGAAATGAGCGGCCAATTACGAACACTCGCTTCCTCTCGGCGGATGCTTCGCAGAGGCTGCTGCGCCGATGAAACGCGATTAGGACGACCATCACGCGCCTCTTACCACAAAAGTCTCCATCTCCCTATAATACCTAAGCAGGAATCCATACCTCTACTCGGAATGCTTATCGCGGCAGTTTTTCGTCTCGATGTGGCTGACGGTTTTTGCGACGTCACTATGTTAACTTAGCAAACAACTACGTGAGAGGGGAGCGCGCGCAGAGCATATTTTATCTCGTAGGCGGGGCCAAAGCCGTCAGAGCGATAAGCATTCCAAGTAGAGGTATGGATTCCTGACCTACATTTATTCTACAAGGCCTAACCAACAATGTCTTTATTTCTACTTAGGGATAACGACTATGTTGAGACTAGTGTAGGGAGCTGTTGGCTCGCGTGGCTTGCAGGGCTGGCCACCACCCTCCTACGCCTTGTAACCCGACCACCCGAATTAAAGGCTTTAAGAGTCGCTCGATGACATAGGCTTAAGGTGGTGCCTTGGGTATTAGCCTAGCCGATTATTATTATTATTATTATTATTAACTTAACACGTATCAAACATGTATCGCGAATATTATTGTATATCTGATTTTTCGCAATTCGGAAAATTTTCCGCATTTTATTTTTCCGGAAAATTAACATTCCTACTACAAAACATTAACAGTGTTACATTGTTAATCAGTTTAAACTAGCCTAGAGGTTAAATTTTACTTTCAGGTTCGCAAAATTAAACGAAAATGCCGCTTTATTTACAATAGCAAACAATGTACTAGACTAATCATGGAATGAAAACTTTTTAATTTTTTTTCGGAAAAATTCGGAAAATGTTCCGGAAAAAAGGCCTGAACACTAGTTCAGACAATTCGGTTAAATGTGATTCTTTCGAATTTGACCAAAGCCAATGTATCACGATGGGGCAAATGACATTTCGGACATTTGACAAACGGATAGAATGGTTAAATTGCCAACAAATTATACAAAATAATTTTCGGACAAATGAAACCGTAATTCGGCCATCTGAACCATATTTTTACAGTTCGGACAAATGAGCACTCGGACAAATGCGCCTCGATTCGGACAAATGAAATTCGGACAAATGCTACAAAATCAACCAAAAGAGGGCGTAGCGATGGATTCTTATCTCGTTATAGATACATTATATACTTTTGATCACACGTATCCGTCGAAGGAGTACTTAGTGGCTTTGGATAAAAATAATAAATAGTAGCATGTTAAAACTCGTTACAGAAACGCGCTAGCAGAAACGCACCGAGCTGCTCCCAAAACTGAATGCCAGTCGCGCGTAATATAGACTGATTAAGCTCGCGTACATCGAAAACGCCTAGGTGGAACTTGTAGCAGTGCAGACGTAGCTTTATCGCGTACAGACTGGTTACCCTACACGTCCCCCGTACGCGGTTTCTAGCGCGGGCCTAATCCGTCTAAACAACATCTCCAGACACTAACAATCACACGAGACGAATTAATTACTCGCAAGACATCAGCGCCCTGACCTTGGCGCCCTGACCTTCGCGCAAGAACGTCGCTCGCTTGTACAATATTGTCACAAGGTTGAAACTAAAATATAACCTCAAAAAAGTCTTGAAAAATTGAGGTTGAGACGATTAATAAAATTCTACTAAATTTGTTTTACGACAAAATTAAGCCCAATTAAGAGCAGTAACAATTTAGAATAAACAGAAAAGGCGATGATGGTAAGTGTATATTTGGATAGTGGATCACCTAAATATCTGCCACCAGGTTTATCAGAAACTATAGCTTAACTAGTTAAGTTAAAAACAAATCTCAGACCGGGGTTGCAGATCATTTTTCGATTTAGAATATACTTTACCATAAGTAACATAATAACAATAAGTGTGACAATTAACGAGATTTACAACCAAACTGATTTTCATAGTTATTGCGTTATCAAGATGTTTTCTTAGCACAGAGCCTTCAAGTGTCTAAAATAAGCGAGACTTCCTCTAAGCCGAAATATCTAGTTTCCGATAGATAGGCGGAATATTAGGCTAAAATGATAAAAATTAAAAAAGTTTTTCTCGGCGCCACGAGCGAGGGGCTAACCACTCTTAGAAGGTCTGTACACCGG